>NC_138306.1:48837500-49302500 GCF_965601325.2 Salmo salar | reverse complement strand
ATAGAGCAGGGGTCGGCAACATGCGGCGTGGGGGCTAAAATCACTAAAGTTTAGGAAGAAAATAATAGTTTCTATTGGGTAAAAAAATGACAAAATCACCAGGAATTCAACAACAAAAAATATTCTAAAAATGTACCTCAAAAATGTCTTGTTATTTTCAAATAAAATCTATATTTCTATAGTTGTAGTCAATTTGCAATGTACAAATGACTATAATTATGTTACATTCTCTCCAAAATAAATCATCCCGCAGCTGAATCTAGTTGCCTACCCCTGCCATAGAGTGTAGATTGAGGGGTGTGTGAGTGGTAGGAATCAGTGACCTGGAAGAATCCAGGGGGCATGGGTCCACCGGGCATCCCCTCTCCAGGGGGAATCCCCCCCATCACAGGACTGGGGGCTGCAGCAGCACTCTGTAAGCATAAAACAAACTCCAGTTAGAGGGGTTTCATCGGAAATACAGGTTGCAGATCTAACTGGTTTGCTTTGTATGCATTTGTAGGGTTATAAAACCTTTCAACATATGTTATTCAACATGTCTGGAATCATAGACAGCATAGCCATTAGATAGATGGATGGCTAAACAACAGATACACAAAAAAAAAGTTTCACAGAGTGGGAATCTAATTGCACCGCCAAACGTGCTGATCCAGCAGGGGCCCAGTAGATTTGATAAGAATCTGTGGGATTCACTCCTTCACTTCAAAGTGCTCAGGCACAGCAGGATCTCACTGCTAGGCTATTTCCTGTCTCGACCACGGCCATAATTCACTAATGGACCATTTGCTTTGGTCACACTCTTTCTCTCTCCTTTAGTAGGAGCCTTTGACCAGAGGCTAATACCTACAGGACAGACTGACATTAGTATCTGGTATCCATGGCTATAGTTTAGAGGTTGAGACCTTAGAGCTGTCCTAAGTAGGGGAGTAAGGGTATACAGTACCCCTGCATGCATACGCGCACTCACACCTTGAAAACAAAAAGGCACGCACACACACACACACACTTTGAGAAAATAAAGCCACACACACACACCTTGAAAACAAAAAGGCACGCACACACACACACCTTGAGAAAATAAAGCCACACACACACACCTTGAAAACAAAAAGGCATGCACACACACACACACCTTGAGAAAATAAAGCCACACACACACACACAGACACACACCTCCCTCTAGTCTCTAAAGCGCTAGACCTACTCAGACATCACGAGTCGATATAGCCAACACACTCATGGTCCCTGGTATATCGACTCACTGCACCCCTTCCTACTTCTATCTGGGCTGGGCCCTGCAGGGCCCCTGAAATACCACAGCAGGGAGAGAAGTGAGGCCGGAGGGAGCCAGCCAGGACCAGACATCACCGAGCCCGAGCCAGCCTGTTACTGGAACACACAGACAACAATTGTTATGTTCAGGGAGGATCCTTCAATACTACCACTCCTGCATTGAGCCTACAGAGCTATACACAGCTTTAGGAGACTAGTATTGATGTCATAGAATAGAGGGATCAACCCACAATCCTCTCTAAGAATGATAACTTCTAAATCATTAACAGTCATAGATTCGTTCCATAACAATTCTCCTCAATATCTATTCCAGGGCTGGGGTCAATTCCATTTCAATTTAGTCAATTCAGGAAGTAAACTGCAATTCCAATTCTCCTCAATATCTATTCCAGGGCTGGGGTCAATTCCATTTCAATTTAGTCAATTCAGGAAGTAAACTGCAATTCCAATTCTCCTCAATGCCTCTTTATGAGAAAACATTTGAATTGGAATTGGAATTTCCTTCTAGAACTGACTGAATTGAAATGGAATTGACCCCAACTCTGATCTATACTACATAAAACCAGTACTACTTTACTCCTTAATGGCCTTTTCCATCACAGACCAGTGTTTATCTTCATGTAAGCTTGTGTTATGTTCTAGGCTTATGGTTTATAAGTCATGTTTTTCATCTAAGAGATAGATCTCAGCTTGAATTGTGATTCAGAAAGGGTTGGTGACCACTGCCCTATATAGTGCACTACTATATAGAGAACAGGGTGCCATTTGGGATGGAACCTCTGTTCTGCTGCCGGAGAGGAGGGCCAGGACTACCAGATACTTTAGTACAGGAGGGAGCAGATGTCATACTCTGTTGCCTGGGGGTCTGAGGAGGGGGGCAGCTGAGTGGGGGTCGGGCGGCGACCCTGGGGGGAGGGTTTCTTTATGACAGACTAGACCCATGCCTCTGGGTCAGTGTGTGTGTTTAAGAGTTAGGCCAAGCTGTCCTTGTTTCATACAGAGTCATTAAAGAGGGGTTAGGAAAGGCTAGGCCCCAGCCGCTGTTGTTGTGCTCTGTGTACAAAAACAGACAAATGCCCCCATCCACATCGACGGGGCTGTAGTGGAGCGGGTTGAGAGAAGTTCCTCTGTGTCCAATCACTAAGTACTTAAAATGGTCCACACACATACACACAGTAGTGAAGAAGGCACGACAGTGTCTCTTCCCCCTCAGGAGGCTGAAAAGGTTTGGCATGGGCCCAGAAATCCTCAAAAGGTTCTACAGCTGCACCATTGAGAGCACCTTGACTGGCTGCATCACCGCTTGGTATGGCAACTGCACCTCCCTCGATTGCACGGCGCTACAGAGAGTGATCTGGACAGCCCAGTACATCACTGGGGCTGAGCTCCCTGCCATCCAGGACCTCTATATCAGGCGGTGTGTAAGGAAGGCCCAGAAAATTGTTAAAGACTCCAGCCACCCAAGCCATAGACTGTTCTCTCGGCTTCCGCATGGCAAGCGGTACCAGAGCAACAAGTGTGACACCAACAGGCTCCTGAACAGCTTCTATCCCCAAGCAATATGACTGCTAAACAGCTAACAAAATGTCTACAGAGACTATCTTCATTCACCCTTTAATTTTTGCACTGACTATAAATACACTCACACTGACACACACTGAGTCTACACACATTCACATACAATCATCATATACGCTGCTGCTACTTCGTTTATCATACAGTATATCCTGATGCCAAGGCACTAGTGATGGGGGGATTGATAGTTACATATCGAGAAATTATTTTTGATGATATTACTTTTGATGATATATTGTATCATTTTGACAATATAGATACAATATCACAATAATATTTTTGCGCTAGATGGCTGTACCTGCACCAAAACTCCAGTATTCTTCCTTCATAGTTTGTTCTCCATCTTTTTAATTAGGGAGCCAATTTGTTTTCAGCACTTTTATTTCCATGACTGATAAATTCATTCTCATGGCTCTCTCGTCTTTCTGCAGCAGACGTATATGGTGAGCAATATGTTTGGAACATCGAATCACAATACATATAGATTCGTGAAATTTGTACCAGCCTTTAAGTATTGTGATAAAAATGTATCGCGAGGTCCCTGGCAATCCCCAGCCCTAAATCGAAATAAAAAGTACAAGACTTATATAACCCTGAATTAAAGAGAAAACAAAGAGTTAGATTGAAGAGAGGACAGAAGGTAAATAGACAACCTTACCCCGATACGCATCTACCACTCCAGTATCCCTGCACATTGCACATCTACCACTCCAGTATCCCTGCACATTGCACATCTACCACTCCAGTATCCCTGCACATTGCACATCTACCACTCCAGTATCCCTGCACATTGCACATCTACCACTCCAGTATCCCTGCACATTGCACATCTACCACTCCAGTATCCCTGCACATTGCACATCTACCACTCCAGTATCCCTGCACATTGCACATCTACCACTCCAGTATCCCTGCACATTGGAAATACGGCATTGGCACTGACCCTGTACATAGCTTAATTAGTCGTGTTCTTCTTATTTCTATTTCGCGTGCATTTTTGTTCTACTTTATTGTATAACATTTTTACTGCTGATATTGATCACTGCATTGTTGCAAGAAAGGAATTTCACTGTACCTGCGCACCTGACAATAAAACTTGAAACTGAAAAGCCTTGCAGTAGGACCCAGAGAAGAGAACTCTCAGGCTCTCTTCTACTACTCAACCATTCTCTCTCTACCTCTCTCTCTCTCTCTACCTACCTCTCTCTCTACCTCTCTCTCTCTACCTACCTCTCTCTACCTACCTCTCTCTCTACCTACCTCTCTCTCTCTACCTACCTCTCTCTCTACCTACCTCTCTCTACCTACCTACCTCTCTCTACCTACCTACCTCTCTCTACCTACCTACCTCTCTCTACCTACCTACCTCTACCTACCTACCTACCTCTACCTACCTACCTACCTCTACCTACCTCTCTCTCTCTACCTACCTACCTCTACCTACCTCTCTCTACCTCTCTCTACCTCTCTCTACCTCTCTCTACCTCTCTCTACCTCTCCCCCTCTCTCCCCTTGCCCCCTACCTCTCCCCTTGCCCCCTACCTCTCCCCTTGCCCCCTACCTCTCCCCTTTTCCGTATTCCCTCTGCCCCTCCCTTGGTCACTGGGCATATGCTACAGTGGCCTCTCCCCCTTCCCCTTTCCCAATCTGTCCCTTAGCTCCTTGACAGCCATCAATCAGCGGCTGACACCATGGCGACGGAGTTCCCGGGGGACCATCTGTCAGACCCACAGTGAATATGCCAGGGAAGGAGGGAGGGTCTGCGCTTTACGAGCTGTGATGCAGCGCTGCTTCCCTGCCTGCTAGCAGCCCAGCCAGCCAGCCACCTCCCCCATCTACAGGCCCCCCACCCCATCTACATCCCAGCCAGCCACCTCCCCTCATCTATAGCCCAGCCAGCCAGCCAGCCAGCCAGCCAGCCAGCCACCTCCCCTCATCTATAGCCCGGCCAGCCAGCCACCTCCCCTCATCTATAGCCCAGCCAGCCAGCCAGCCACCTCCCCTCATCTATAGCCCAGCCAGCCAGCCAGCCACCTCCCCTCATCTATAGCCCAGCCAGCCAGCCAGCCACCTCCCCTCATCTATAGCCCAGCCAGCCAGCCAGCCACCTCCCCTCATCTATAGCCCAGCCAGCCAGCCAGCCACCTCCCCTCATCTATAGCCCAGCCAGCCAGCCAGCCACCTCCCCTCATCTATAGCCCAGCCAGCCACCTCCCCTCATCTATAGCCCAGCCAGCCAGCCAGCCACCTCCCCTCATCTATAGCCCAACCAGCCAGCCACCTCCCCTCATCTATAGCCGAGCCAGCCAGCCAGCCACCTCCCCTCATCTATAGCCGAGCCAGCCAGCCAGCCACCTCCCCTCATCTATAGCCCAGCCAGCCACCTCCCCTCATCTATAGCCCAGCCAGCCAGCCAGCCAGCCACCTCCCCTCATCTATAGCCCAACCAGCCAGCCACCTCCCCTCATCTATAGCCCAACCAGCCAGCCACCTCCCCTCATCTATAGCCCAGCCAGCCAGCCAGCCACCTCCCCTCATCTATAGCCCAGCCAGCCAGCCAGCCACCTCCCCTCATCTATAGCCCAGCCAGCCAGCCAGCCAGCCACCTCCCCTCATCTATAGCCCAGCCAGCCAGCCAGCCACCTCCCCTCATCTATAGCCCAGCCAGCCAGCCACCTACCTCCCCTCATCTATAGCCCGGCCAGCCACCTCCCCTCATCTATAGCCCAGCCAGCCAGCCACCTCCCCTCATCTATAGCCCAGCCAGCCAGCCACCTCCCCTCATCTATAGCCCAGCCAGCCAGCCACCTCCCCTCATCTATAGCCCAGCCAGCCAGCCACCTCCCCTCATCTATAGCCCAGCCAGCCAGCCACCTCCCCTCATCTATAGCCCAGCCAGCCAGCCACCTCCCCTCATCTATAGCCCAACCAGCCAGCCACCTCCCCTCATCTATAGCCCAGCCAGCCAGCCACCTCCCCTCATCTATAGCCCAGCCAGCCAGCCACCTCCCCTCATCTATAGCCCAGCCAGCCTCCTCCCCTCATCTATAGCCCAGCCAGCCAGCCAGCCACCTCCCCTCATCTATAGCCCACCGCCAGCCGCCAGCCACCTCCCCTCATCTATAGCCCAGCCAGCCAGCCACCTCCCCTCATCTATAGCCCAGCCAGCCACCTCCCCTCATCTATAGCCCAGCCAGCCAGCCAGCCACCTCTCCCATCTGCCCGCCGCCGCCCCTCCCCATCTATAGCCCAGCCAGCCAGCCACCCCCCCCGCCCAGCCGCCCCTCCCCTCATCTATAGCCGCCAGCCAGCCAGCCGCCTCCCCCTCTCTGCCCCCGCCGCCCCTCCCCCATAGCCGCAGCCAGCCACCCCCCCCGCCCCCGGCCGCCGCCACCTCCCCTCATCTATAGCCCAACCGGCCAGCCAGCCACCTCCCCTCATCTATAGCCCAGCCAGCCAGCCACCTCCCCTCATCTATAGCCCAGCCAGCCAGCCACCTCCCCTCATCTATAGCCCAGCCAGCCAGCCACCTCCCCTCATCTATAGCCCAGCCAGCCAGCCACCTCCCCTCATCTATAGCCCAGCCAGCCAGCCACCTCCCCTCATCTATAGCCCAGCCAGCCAGCCACCTCCCCTCATCTATAGCCCAGCCAGCCAGCCACCTCCCCTCATCTATAGCCCAGCCAGCCTCCTCCCCTCATCTATAGCCCAGCCAGCCTCCTCCCCTCATCTATAGCCCAGCCAGCCAGCCACCTCCTCTCATCTATAGCCCAACCAGCCAGCCAGCCAGCCACCTCCCCTCATCTATAGCCCAGCCAGCCAGCCAGCCACCTCCCCTCATCTATAGCCCAGCCAGCCAGCCATCTCCCCTCATCTATAGCCCGGCCAGCCAGCCAGCCAGCCACCTCTCCTCATCTATAGCCCAGCCAGCCAGCCAGTCAGCCAGCCAGCCACCTCCCCTCATCTTTAGCCCAACCAGCCAGCCAACTCCCCTCATCTATAGCCCAGCGAGCCAGCCAGCCCCCTCCCCTCATCTATAGCCCGGCCAGCCAGCCAGCCACCTCCCCTCATCTATAGCCCAGCCATCCAGCCAGCCAGCCAGCCTGCCAGCCAGCCAGCCAGCCAGCCACCTCCCCTCATCTATAGCCCGGCCAGCCAGCCACCTCCCCTCATCTATAGCCCGGCCAGCCAGCCACCTCCCCTCATCTATAGCCCGGCCAGCCAGCCACCTCCCCTCATCTATAGCCCGGCCAGCCAGCCACCTCCCCTCATCTATAGCCCAGCCAGCCAGCCACCTCCCCTCATCTATAGCCCAGCCAGCCAGCCACCTCCCCTCATCTATAGCCCAGCCAGCCAGCCACCTCCCCTCATCTATAGCCCAGCCAGCCACCCCCCAGCCAGGACCACAAATACAAATTCCACCTAGACACTGTTGCCCTTGAGCACACAAAAACAAAATTAGACCCAACCAAATTATGAGAAAACAAAAAGATAATTACTTGACACATTGGAAAGAATTAACAAAAAAAACTGAGCAAACTAGAATGTTATTTGGCCCTAAACAGAGAGTGCACAGTGAAAGAATACCTGACCACTGTGACTGACCCAAACTTAAAGAAAGCTTTGACTATGTACAGACTCCGTGAGCATGGCCTTGCATATTGAGAGAGGCTGCAATAGCCTGTCTTCTCTTGAGAGACAGGTCTGCCAATGTGCACACAAAATGAAGTGGAACCCGAGCTGCACTTCCTAACCTCCTGTCAAATGTATGACCATATTAGAGAGACATATTTCCCTCAGATTACACACAACAAATTTGAAAAAAAATCCAATCTAGATAAACTACCATCTCTATTAGGTGAAATACCACATTGTGCCACCACAACAGCAAGATGTGTGACCTGTTGCCACATGAAAAGGGCAACCAGTGGAGCACAAACACCATTGTAAATACCACCTATATTTATCCGTTTATTTGTTTTCCTTTTTGTACTTCAACTATTTGCACTTTGTTACAACACTGTATATAGCCAATAATATAACATTTGAAATGTCTATATTATTTAAAAACTTGTGAGTAATGTTTACAGTTAATTTCAGATTATTTCCCTTATGTTTAATGTCTATTTCACTTGCTTTGGAAATGTAAACATGTTTCCCATGCCAATAAAGCCCTTTGAATTGAAAGGGGGGAGAGAGAGAGAGAGCGAGGGAAAGATATAGAAGAGACAGGGGGTGGAGAAGGGAGGGATCGAGAGGGGGAGAGAGAACAGAGATGGGGGTGGAGAAAAGTAGAGATTGTGAGAGAGGGAGGAGGAGAGAGAAAGAGAAGGAAAATGAGAGAGAGGAGGAAGTCTGGGCCCACGCAAACAAAGACAGAGCACTATTCCCACTGTCCATGTACTAGCCTAAGGTGAACACAGGAAGAACCAACATCGATACACTGGGATCCCATCTCTCGATACCGCCACAGACATAACACAGTTGACTAGTTTCATTGACATGTCAACAAATGTATTCAAAAGCCAAACAAGCCTATTCATGTGTGCACCCTACTGCTCTTCTTCACAATCACAGCATGTCTCTGTGTCAACAAGCTGTCCATTTCTGTAGGCTAGCACTAGCCTAACGCTAAAGATGTATGGTTGTTAGCTAGCTAGCATAACAAAGACTAGGTCCAATGAAAGAAATGGCAGATGCGGCTCCGCTGTGTGCCCCCTCCTCCTACTGGCTCCCAGGTCACCTGCCAGATCAGGAGGGCTGTTGTTGCCTTGACAACCCTCTCTGGCAAGAACAAGGCCCAACATCCCCGCTTTAACCCCTTCCTGTGATGTCAACCCCACAATGGGTGGATCTGAAGTCTACAGTGGCCTCCTCTCCTACTTGTATCTTTTCCTTTGTCTGGGCTGGTCTTAGTGGCCTGCAGCACTGTACAGGTGAAGCACATCCCTCAGTGAGCTTCTGCTATGATACTGGCTCCTATCTTGTCTTCTTAGGTCAGTGAAGGGTGTACTCATTAGTGCACACCATAGCAAATCATATCTTAATGTTTTTGCAACAGAATAGGTTTTGCAATGAAAACAAGCATTTCTCATTGGACAACTTGCCGATTCCCTTCCTGTTGGGCAGTTTTGGTTCCTAGTGAAAAGGGAAGGAAATAGAAAGAGGAAGACTTCTTGGATGATCCCTAGTTTGACAGCCTGTCCTGGAGAAGCCTGGCCAGCAGTAGTATGAGATAGGAGTGATGATGGGAGACTAAAGCCATTTCCCAAGTGCATAGTGTTCTGAACATGCAAAAGACACAATATGCAAATGGTCGATATGCAAGAGCCAAGTTTAGAGACAGGCCACAAGCGTTTTGGAAAAATCCTAAAAACTACAAGCTCTGAGTTTGAGTTCCAATGGAGTCGGCTACAACCATCCTGTAAGTTCAGGATAAAAACATTCTAGCACAAGATGGAGACCGTTTCATCTTCAGTAAAAAAATAATAATCATATTTTAACTTTTGGCCACTACCATTCGAGATAATTGAGAATCTGAACTAATTTTGTTAAAACTCTGCTTACGAACATTGCTCAACAGCGACTGGCCACAACAGAGCAGGGTAATGTTCATTGGAGAATGCCATAGAAAACACTTTGCAACCGAAAATAAAAATGAGCCTTTCTTATTGGACGGGTCCATGTAATACGTCCCTGTTTCAGTCTTTTTTTTCTTCCGTTTGGAGCCCTAATGAACAACACCCAGGTCCGAATTTTTCCTCTGGGGGATGAGATGAGAGAGGCGGGGAGAGAGCTGCAGCACGGTGGAGAAACAGGGAGGGGGGAGTCCACATCAGATCAGACATGTCTGACTCAGGACATGCTGACATCAGCACCATTTTCCCAGAAGCCTTTAAGCTCCATACTGTCGGTGGGTCATCATCAGGGCCAATGACAGGGCAAGATGTCAGCTGGATGGACAGCTATAGGACGCTGCCGAGACACCCTGGAAAACTATAACCTACACAGACCTGATACATCACACAGACCTGAAGTACACAAAGCCTGATAAATAGCTACACACACAAGGCTCTGAAACCTGTCCTACTGCTATGACATACTCCATACACTACCCAGAGAGGAGTGCAGCAGCAGCACACCAACTATATATGCAGGAGAGTACAACTGGAGGCCAATTAAATTAAGATTAGAAGGTACGGCCCAAGAAACAAAGAGGCAGAGAAATGTCTCTCTATCGCCACTACCCAAGGCATCGAGACCGTACAAGGGGTAACAAGGATGATGGGTCTATATAGTAGGTCTAGATCTCACAGCAGAGGATGATGGGTCTATATAGTAGGTCTAGATCTCACAGCAGAGGATGATGGGTCTATATAGTAGGTCTAGATCTCACAGCAGAGGATGATGGGTCTATATAGTAGGTCTAGATCTCACAGCAGAGGAAAGTACTCGTTGCATAAGTTTGCTTTCCAACTCCTGATTGTTTTTTAATTACGCTCGTCTGGGTGCGCTCTCATTCTACACTAATGTAGGCTCAAAGGAAACCAGGGCCTGTATTCATAAAGTCTATCAGAGTAGGAGTGCTGATTTAGGATCAGATTTCCCTTTAAGATCATAATGAATACGATTATATGGACGGGGAGACCTGATCCTCCATCAGCACTCAGACGCTTTATGAATACGGGCCGAGGCTCTTCAGCAGAACCCCGGCAACATGTGCAGCAGCAAGTCTTATGAGGAGGAGCAGAACTCACGTAATCATGGAAGGCCTTCGCTTCACTGGAGTGGTCACAGGTCTCTCTTCTCTCTGGTGCAGCACAATACAGATCCCAAAATACACTGTGGACAAGACACACAGGTTGTGAAGCAACGGAATAATGTACATGATACAATATGGTGTATTGACATCAGCGGAGGCTGCTGAGGGGAGGACGGCTCATAATAATGGCTGGAATGGAGTATAATGGAATGGCATCAACCACATGGAAACCATATTTGATGCCTTTCCATTGACTCCATTCAAGCCATCATTATGAGCCGTCCTCCCCTCAGCAGCCTCCGCTGATTGACATACGGAACACTTACCACCACCAAGAGTGTAGGAACCCAGGGGGTTCCCCAAGTGTGATGTTCTTTTCCCATCGGATCTGGAAAAGGGGAGAATAAAAAACATTTTGAATGAACAATAGGGCCTACTTTAACCAAAAAAACAATGACACTTATTTATTAAAAATGGGAATTAGTTTGTTATTGAATTATGGTCACATGGATAGGACCGATATCCAGTTAGTAATAAGATACTCACCTCTGATAAAAAGGTCTGTGCGGACTTCTGTGCTCCTATGTGTAACAAATATTCATAGACATATAAAGCTAACCTGTGAACAAAAACAACAGTTTGAATAATAATATTATGGCATAAAAAGCAAGTGTTTTAGAACTATATTTGAGTCTAGTCTAAATTAGCCTCATTTGACTCTATTATAAAGCAGACATATTAGCCTAGACACAAACGGAGGTACATTCAGTAGGCTTAATGTAGGGGTGGGCAACTCCAGTTCTTGAGGGCCTGATTGATGTTTGGTCTCTAATCAACTACGATGCCTTGCACTTTGAGGCACATGATCGACAGTTCAGTTGTGTAATAATTTGTCCAAACAGTTGCAGTTCCGTTTTGTAACTAAAACGAGAGTTTCTATTGGACAAATGTTTTGTAGGTCCCGCCCCATTTCGTTCGTTTCCGTTTAAGAAACGTTTTGCAACGGAATGTGCGGGATGAATACACCCCTGAATTTTAAGTCAGACGGTTTGCATGGACCACCGACTCCAAAGGGCCTTTTCACACGATGGCTTTCCAAACACTTCAAATCGGAAACATTGTAACCAAGAAGAAAACGCGTAATTATATGTCGATAAATGAGTGTTGGATACGACCCTCGTAGCGGCGAACTCAAACAAAGTAGTAACCAAAACATTGGAGTAAGCAACATTTTAATCAATTAATGTAACACAAAATACGTAAAGCAAATTGGACGGTGTATTTGTTTAAGCTATTCATTTTTCCATTAAAAATATATATAGATATAGTTTACAGACGCTTAATTGAAAATAAAAGCACCCATTTAAGTGCAGTAATGAGGCCAAGGAAAAGCATAAAGCCGAAGTCAGAATCGGGAACGAATGGCGAGCAGACAAGGCGGTTCATTCAATTCCATCCTCCTCGGTAAGAGGAAATTCGCTGTCCGACAAACCACAAAGCCGAGGGGGGTATTATATCCATTAGGTAAGAAATATGTTTGAAAACTTACTTTTCCCGTGCTTGTCCATCCGACGGCACAGCAGACCCTTTGCCTTTAGGGAACATGATTTTGTGAGGGTGAACGCCCGCCTTATCTCTCTCTATTTTCGCTATTTCATCTGTCAGACCATCAGTCTGCCGCGACCCTCTCTCACACTCCTTACTGCACTTCTCAACCGAGCCTGGTCAAGGCGAAGGGGATGGGGCTAAAGTGACTGACAACTCTTTTCACCAATGAGCGTACCGGAATTCCATTTAGCCCTGCCTTAACGTTATGTCATGGTTTGCTGTTGCCAATTGGAGGTGGTTGTTACAGTAGGACATCTACTTTACATATCCCAAAGTATATTATCATGCAAAGTTAGACTAAAAGGCACACTATATTCAACATTGAGAGGTATCATCTAGACAAACACTCCAGTTTCAGCCCTCTATGACGACAATTTATTCAATTGTAAATGATTATTGGAGCCTAAATTATACTTTTTCCATTGGACATGAGCCAAAAAAACAAACATGTTTTGTGTATTTTCATTTTAGGCTAGCTGGTTCTGCTCATGTTAACCCATATTATATTATATTTCTGTGGTTGACATGTCAGTCATAGACTATTGTGGAATGCAGTTTTTTTTTCTTCCCCTAAGTAGTTTTTTTTATGTAGTGTTTAAAAAAAAAAAATGTTATCAATCAAATGTATTTATAAAGCCCTTCTTACATCAGCTGATATCTTAAAGTGCTGTACAGAAACCCAGCCTAAAACCCCAAACAGCAAGCAATGCAGGTGTAGAAGCACGGTGGCTAGTAAAAACTCCCTAGAAAGGCCAGAACCTAGGAAGAAACCTAGAGAGGAACCAGGCTATGAGGGGTGGCCAGTCCTCTTCTGGCTGTGCCGGGTGGAGATTATAACAGAACATGGCCAAGATGTTCAAACGTTCATAGATTACCAGCAGGGTCAAATAATAATAGGTCTAGGCTACCACCTGTTTCCATCTAGTCTAATATTTTATAATTGACTATTCACGAGTATTAGATCTGAACTGAAGTAGCAGCATCTAACTCTTTAAGAAAACTGCAAGGAAAAAGAGACACCTTATTGTATGTTTATGTGGAATAGGTTCACGTGTTAAAAGCTGTTGACTGTAACGAAGCACCCGTAGGTAAACAAGCTACACGCTCTCTCACGCGTCTGGCTGAAAATGAGTATTGTATCCTAAAACGTGCAATTAGAATGTCCTGTTATCACATTGCTACCATTTGTATTGTCATTAGCCTTCTATTTTTGTTACTTTGCAAATTAAAGGCTAGCCTACTGTAGCCTCACACCATACAGTTGATCATTTCTCCACAATCGTTTAAACATTGTCTTCTCATTTTGTTTAAATGTTTAATCTAGTTTCGTTCTCATTGACAACACACATCGTATTCCTGATCGGCTGGTGAATTTATGTAAACCAAATAGGCCTCCAGATATGACAATGCATTTAAACTCGGCGATAGCCGAGGTGCCAGTCAGTTAGTTGATGGGGGGTCTTGAAACCGTCAGCAGACGAGGCTATAATGCTGCGTTCATAACCAACTGGGAATGTGGTATTTACCACATGACTGGCCAAAATCCACTTGAATGCCCCTCCAACTGGAAATTACAAGTGGGAAACTCGTCATTCACCCTGACCTCTGTCATCACCTACTAAGTAAATTACCTTGATTAAAACTTTTTGCAGTTAAATGCAACAGCAAACCTTCTTTATAAAAATAACTATACTAATATGTTTTTGGAACACTATCATTTGTATAAAAGCATGATAGCTGTACTTTTATCTTATGGTTGTTGCAGCTTGTTAGTCATTAGTCAAATAAGCTACAGGAGCATTTTGAATGAGATTAAAGACTACTTTTGAGTAGTAAGAAATGTATAAAAGCAACAGATATTGTTAATAAGAAGGTGCTAGAAGCGTCTTATATGGTGAGCTACCGAGTGGCTAGGACAGGCAAGCCCCATACTATTGTGGAGGATTTAATTCTTCCTGCTGCCGCGGATATGACTGAGACAATGCTGGGGGAAAAGGCCAAAAAACTATACAGACAATGACTTCATCAAACAACACTGTTTCATGATGCATCAGTGACATGGCAGGAGATGTTTTGAAACAATTACTGCTTCGCATACAAGCCAGTGAATTATATGCGTTACAGCTGGATGAGTTAACAGACGTGGCGGGACTGGCACAGCTCCTGGTATGTGCCCGTTACGTTTATGGGGGGTCAGTTAAGGAAGACATCCTCTTCTGCAAACCACTGGAAACCAGGACAACATGAGAGGGTATTTTTAAAGTACTGGACAGCTTTGTGACATCAAATGGACTTTGGTGGCCAAGATGTGTTTATCTGTACTGATGGCACAAAAGCCATGACAGGGAGACAAAGTGGAGTGGTAACGCGCGTGCAAGCAGTTGTTCCCGACGCCACTTGGGTACACTGCAGCATCCACAGAGAGGCTCTTGCTGACAAGAGAATGCCTGACAGCTTGAAAGATGTTTTGGACACTACAGTGAAAATGGTTGACTTTGTTAAAGCAAGGCCCCTGAACACAATAATTTTCTGCGTTATGCAATGATATGGGCAGCGACCATGTAATGCTTTTACAACATACAGAAGTGCGCTGGTTATCAAGGGGAAAAGTATTGACATTTTTTTTTTGCATTGAGAGACGAGCTTAAAGTTTTTTTTTTTTTACTGACCATGATTTTCACTTGTCTGACCGCTTGCATGATGACGAGTTTCTCACACGACTGGCCTATCTGGTTGTTTTTTCTCACCTGAATGATCTGAATCTAGGATTACAGGGACTCTCCGCAACTGTATTCAATGTGCGGGACAAAATTGAGGATATGATTAAGAAGTTGGAGCTCTTCTCTGTCTGCATTAACAAGGACAACACACAGGTCTTTCCATCATTGTATGATTTATTTTTTTTGTGCACATTGCAGAGTTATGTGCATCCTTTCAAGCATACCCTTCTCATTAACCTGTGGTGAGTTATTCACAATTTTTGATGAACAAATAAGGTATATGTAAGATGGCTGAATAAAGAGCAAAAGTATTGATAATTATTATTTGTGCCCTGGTCCTATAAGAGCTCTTTGTCACTTCCCACAAGCCATGTTGTGACAAACTCTCACTCATTCTTATGTTTAATAAATGTATTGTATTGTGTGTGTGTGTGTGTGTGTGGCAGGCTTACATTGATGGCAAAAAACATTTGAGAGTGCTAGAGGGGGTACGCAGCTGGAGGTTGAATGTTTGAAGGGGTACAGGACTATAAAAAGTTTGGAAACCACTGCAGACTACGCGTTATCTTTCAGGGGACCTTGTGGTATAGGCCTGTACAGGCCTAATGAGTATAGGCCTGTACAGGGACATAATTATTGTTATTTAAAAATAAATTATCCATTCTGATAAACACAGCATACAGCCTACCTGACCGCTTGGAAACATTCTCATGGTCCTAAAGTACACTTTCCTCGTTTTGTATCATATTCCAATGATGAAACTTGTGGGGACAGAAATTCAATTGCACAGTCAATAGATCTGAACCTTTATGGCACAGCTCATGGTCATTGGATCTGGATTAAGCCTCATTTGGGTTGTTCACTCTCAATCACTCTCAATTGCTACATTGGTGATAGAAGTGGGGTCCCCGCTGTTCACATTAGGTTGTGTATGTGGAACACTTTATGAGAGAGGAGGAATAGTGTTACCTCCTTCGGACAGAGGTCTGCCAAGAGCTGACCTATGGCACATGTTGACCATAGGTCCACAGCAATGTACTTTCTCAGTATCTGCAGGGGCACTGGGTCATGTACTTTATTTTCCCAATCAATCCAAGTGCATTATAGCACTCGCACCTGTATGTTTGGTTTATTTCTCATTAGATTAATGTTCACTTTAGAAATATGAATCCTTTTTCAAAGATCTAACAGAGTTTTATTTAACCAGGCAAGTCAGTTAAGAACAAATTCTTATTTACAATGACACCTACCCTGGCAACGGTTTGGACTAATTGTGCACTGCCCTGTGGGACTCCCAATCACAGCCAGATGTGATGCAGCCTGGATTTGAACCAGGTACTGCAGTGACACCACCTGCACTGAGTTGCAGTGTCCTAGACCACTGCGCCACATTCATCTAATGAGAGCCCATCATTGCAAGCCCAATAGAACAGCATAGTATTTAGCCTACTATAAACGTTTTTACAATACTGCATGATGCTCCTCAGCCCAGTTTCAGAAACAAAAAAACAATAACAAATACCCCTGGGGTGACCAGTGGCGCTCTTTCATGCAGATCTCAGCTTTAAATATTTAACTATTAATGAACCATTTCCACATTAAAGTTCCACCTTAAAGTAATTTCAATTGGTTCCCCAACTCCAGCAACAGGAGGTGTGTCTGCTCTGTTTAGCGGCGTCATGCCTCCAGTGATGTATATAAACCCTTGACTGCTAACGCTATGTATTGGCCGTTGAAAGTCTCGGAAGCCGCCGGTCGGCCATATTGGCACTCTCCATTAGGAGCAGTAATGGAATTCCACAGTATTTCAATTAAATGTTTCAAGGACAAAATAACGTGTATATATTGGGAGTTTTTTTGTAGTGGGGACAGTAACATTAGTACTCTGAGAAAAAATATATATGTATGTGTGTGTATGTTTAGCTCACATAATATATTTAAAAGTATGCATTAAGGTGTCTGTAATATAATAAACGTGTCAAACGAAACTAGATGTTAATAAATTAATTTCTATAGCTTCCAAAATCTTATTGAAAACGCATTAGGAGTACCAAGATGGCTGCGCGGTGGAATCAGTATTCCAGGGTTTATATACATCATTGCATTCATGCCACACAGTTGAGTCCGAAGAATGAAGGAATTGGCAGAGAGTGGGTGGTGTGCAGATTTTTTTACACGAGACTGAAAAGTTTTGTTTTGCTTATTCATTCATGCAAATGTGACCTGACCGCCTGCAGAAAAGTTCACTTTGGGTAAGTCTATTTTATTGTCTTGGGAAATTATGTAAACCGTTTGAAGAGCGATTGCCAAGTCATTGTTTTTACTCTGTCACGTTTTACTCTGTCAATCTATTCCATCAGTGAGTGACTCATTCCACCACGCGTATTGCCTAGTAGTCTCATGAGTGTGAGAACCAAATAACTGGACGAATCGCGTTAGTACAGAAGACCAGTCTATTGGACGTCACTGCTACTGCTCCACTAAGTCGCATGTCCGGCGAGCATGAGACAGGTGACCATTTGAACAGAGAGCTGGAACAGCTAGTTAATAATACAAATAGACTAAAGGCAACATTCTGTTTTAGCCGTGATAGAAGAATACACTGTAGTCTATTGTTTGTAGTTGAGTTCGTTTCAACCAGATGTGTGGTCTACAGTCAGCGAGTCTTTCGAGTTTCCTATCCAATTCACTAAGGGTGTTATTATACAGCATTACATGGCGTTCTTCGAGGGAAAAATATGTTTTTAAGCAATCTGTCAGATGACAAACTGAGCTACAGATTTTTCCCAAGTAAAGCACCTTGTTTTGTGAAGCACAATAACTATTTTGTTGGGGCAGTGGCTCTGGTCCAAAATGAGTGTGCTGCTTGAGCAAAGTATTATTTGAAGGCACAAAAACGGGAGAAAATTGCAAAAAGAGGAACAACATGTTTAGATTAATTGAGACGTGATTACTCCTTTGTATAATTTATTTTGGTATTTCCACGAGACCCATTGTATAAACAAAGCAGTTAGGGTGGGAATTGCCTCATGTTCGTTCACTTATAGTCCTTCTGAGAGCCAAGTAGGCTTAGCTCAGAATGAAATAATCTGTTTTGTTCTGAATTATTTTTCCTAGTTACTAGATTAAGATTTCCTTGAATGTTATGAATAGGGTGCCACTAAGACCTTGGCATAATGAACTAATATAATCATTTATTCAAAGAGCTTGAATAACTACAATATTCTTTATTGTTTGTATTCTAAAACCAACCTAGCAGCACCTTTTTTAAAGAGGTGAAACGGTGTACAATAAATTGTTATAACACCATGCATGACACACTAGATTGAGACTATCCCTTTCAAGTACTGTAATAAACTTTAGCTTCTACTTTTCCCCTGTGTCCCGCAGTACAGTCCAGAGTCATGTCGTGTGAGAAGGGCGACGGAGACCCCATGGAGGATCCCCTCTTCATCCTGGAGAGTGGCGAGGTGTACAGGAACCCCACAGAGGTCAAGATGAGCCAGATCGTGATGCCCTGCCACGCCAACCACTGTGGAGAGCTCAGCGTAGGACAGCTGCTCAAGTGGATGGACTCCACAGCCTGCCTGTCTGGTGAGCTATGACCTTAACCTCATAGTATGACCTCTAAAGAAAAGGTGGTCCCTCTCAAGTCCCAACCTGGGGCTCTGGCCCAAAATAGTCCACTTTTTGGAAATAAGGTGTAATTTGGGGGACACACTGACCGAGACGTAGCTTGAGATCAACAGCTATGGAGTCCTGTCAGCCGAGAAGGCACGTATGTACTGTACATGTGATGTTTATGGACCTCTATGTTGTCACAGCTGAAAGACACGCTGGGTCTCCCTGTATTACTGCCTCTGTTGACGACATCCACTTTGAGCACACTATAGGGTAAGTATTCCACTTCCTGAAACATACCTTTTCAGTATATTTACAGTGACTTATAGCCTTTAGCTCAGCCACAGAAAGGAGGGGCTGGTGTTCTTCTGTTCACACTGTAACCACTGTCCAATGTTGATCATAGAAATGTTTGTTTATGTTTTACGCAGAGTCGGACAGGTTGTTAACATCAAGGCAAAAGTGAACAGAGCCTTCACATCCAGCATGGAGGTTTGTGGGGACACCATCTTTTGATCTCTGTGTAGTAAATATTGAATCTATTGAATTTTTGTTTTGAAATCATTAATAATGTATGTCGGGGAGAGAAATGATACACAATGCTGTTCCATAATGGAGGATCCCTGTTTACAACCTGTGTTCTTTACTGTAGAATCTAGTCCTGTTTTAATTCACCAAATGGTAACCTATACTCTGCGTTCAATGATAAAATGTACAATTAGGGAATAGAGGGCACCATTTGGGACGCGACCTTACTAATGTATGTAACAATATGTCTGGTACTTTGCCTGGTGTCATGATGATGCCATGTGGGCACTATCCGCAGGTGGGCATCACGGTAAGCTGCGAGGATCTGTTCAGTAGCTGCCAGTGGAACGTGTGCAATGCCTTTGCCACCTTTGTGGCGCGACGCACCGAGGAGGGGAAGGTGAGGGCTGAAGAGCGAGGGGGCACCCATCTTGGTTTGACAGTGTTGGATGTATCAACCACATCAATATGTCATGCTTCAGTAGGAGGACACACACTGTGTGTGTGTGTGTGTGTGTGTGTGTGTGTGTGTGTGTGTGTGTGTGTGTGTGTGTGTGTGTGTGTGTGTGTGTGTGTGTGTGTGTGTGTGTGTGTGTGTGTGTGTGTGGTGTGTGTGTGTGTGTGTGTGTGTGTGTGTGTGTGTGTGTGTGTGTGTGTGTGTGTGTGTGTGTGTGCGCAGGTGCAGCTGAAGCAGGTGATTCCGCGGACGCAGACCGAGCAGATGGAGTACAGCATCGCTGCAGAGAGGAGGAGGATGAGACTGACTCATGCTGAGATCATCACAGACCTACTGAGCAGCAACACAGCTCAACTAGGTATTATACTGTCAACACACAGCTCAGCTAGGTATTATACTGTCAACACACAGCTCAGCTAGGTATTATACTGTAAACACACAGCTCAACTAGGTATTATACTGTCAACACACAGCTCAACTAGGTATTATACTGTCAACACACAGCTCAGCTAGGTATTATACTGTCAACACGCAGCTCAGCTAGGTATTATACTGTCAACACACAGCTCAGCTAGGTATTATACTGTCAACACACAGCTCAGCTAGGTATTATACTGTCAACACACAGCTCAGTTAGGTATTATACTGTCAACGCACAGCTCAGCTAGGTAGGACACTGTCAACACACAGCTCAGCTAGGTATTATACTGTCAACACACAGCTCAGCTAGGTATTATACTGTCAACGCACAGCTCAGCTAGGTAGGACACTGTCAATGCACAGCTCAGCTAGGTAGGACACTGTCAACGCACAGCTCAGCTAGGTAGGACACTGTCAACGCACAGCTCAGCTAGGTAGGACACTGTCAACACACAGCTCAGCTAGGTATTATACTGTCAACACACAGCTCAGCTAGGTATTATACTGTCAACGCACAGCTCAGCTAGGTATTATACTGTCAACACACAGCTCAGCTAGGTAGGACACTGTCAACACACAGCTCAGCTAGGTAGGACACTGTCAACACACAGCTCAGCTAGGTATTATACTGTCAACACACAGCTCAGCTAGGTATTATACTGTCAACGCACAGCTCAGCTAGGTAGGACACTGTCAACGCACAGCTCAGCTAGGTAGGACACTGTCAACGCACAGCTCAGCTAGGTATTATACTGTCAACACACAGCTCAGCTAGGTATTATACTGTCAACACACAGCTCAGCTAGGTAGGACACTGTCAACACACAGCTCAGCTAGGTATTATACTGTCAACACACAGCTCAGCTAGGTATTATACTGTCAACACACAGCTCAGCTAGGTATTATACTGTCAACACACAGCTCAGCTAGGTAGGACACTGTCAACACACAGCTCAGCTAGGTAGGACACTGTCAACACACAGCTCAGCTAGGTATTATACTGTCAACACACAGCTCAGCTAGGTGTTATACTGTCAACACACAGCTCAGCTAGGTATTATACTGTCAACACACAGCTCAGCTAGGTAGGACACTGTCAACACACAGCTCAGCTAGGTAGGACACTGTCAACACACAGCTCAGCTAGGTATTATACTGTCAGCTCAGCTAGGTATTATACTGTCAGGACTTTGGAACTATGGCACGGAGTCTTTCCTGACCATGTGACCTGACCAGGGAATCCTCTAGTTACAGCTTATGAGGCCTCTAAGGCCCTAGTTATAGCTTATATGGCAGGGGTGGCAGACTTTCCATTGAGGGCTGAGTGTCTGCAGGTTTTTGTTTTTTCCTTTAAATTAAGACCTAGACAACCAGGTGTGGGGAGTTCCTTACTAATTAGTGACCTTAATTTATCAATTGAGTACAAGGGTGAAGCGAAAACCAGCAGACACTCCGCCCTCCTTGGAATGAGTTGAACACGTGGTATAAGGACCCTACAAGGCCCTAATTACAGTTTATAAGGACCATAGAAATAGAATGAATAGAACGGCCTTTGAAGCTCTAACCCTGACTGTTGACTGGTAAATAATTTCCATGGTATTTTGGTATTTTGGAATATTCTATCAACTGATGCTGGATTGCCATAGTAATGTAAATGATCATTAAAATGATGCTAACTGATGTGGCTCATGCAATGGAATGTAGTTTTTGTAATGTCAGTTGCGTTGACTCAACAAATCAAAGCACAGATTGGAGGGTACACTTCCTGGTTTTACTTCCTGGCATGGGTACACTCCAAGTGGATGCCAGTCCACCTATTATGCCATCATTGACTTGAATGGAGACACCCTTTTTATTCATTCTGTTTCTATGATAAGGCTTCATTTAAGGCCCTAGTTAGAGCTTAAAAGACCCATATACAGTGCATTCAGAAAGTATTCAGACCCCTTCCCTTTTTCTACATTTTGTTACGTTACAGCCTTATTCTAAAATGGATGACATTAATTTTGTTCCTCATCAATCTACACAGCATACCCAAAATGACAAAGCGAAAATGTTTTTTAGACACTTTTGCAAATCTATTAAAAATAGAAATACCTTATTTAGGTAAGTATTCAAACCCTTTTGCTATGACAATCAAAATTGAGTTCACGTGCATCCTGTTTCCATTGATCATCATTGAGATGTTTCTACAACTTGATTGGAGTACACCTGTGGTAAATTAATTTGATTAGACATGATTTAGAAAAGCACACATCTGTCTATATAAGGTCCCACAGTTGACAGTGCATGTCGGAGTAAAAACCAAGCCATGAGGTTGAAGGAATTGTCCTTAGAGCTCCGAGACAGGATTGTGTAGAGGCACAGATCTGGGGAAGGCTACCAAAACATTTCTGCAGCATTGAAGGTCCCTAAGAACACAGTAGCCTCCATCGTTCTTAAATGGAAGAAGTTTGGAACCACCAAGATTCTTCCTAGTGCTGGCCGCCCGGCCAAACTGAGCAATCGGGAGAATTGGCCTTGGTCAGGGAGGTGACCAGGAACCCAATGGTCACTCTGACAGTTACTATGTGGCGATGGTTGTTCTCCCATCTCTGCATGACTCCACCAATCAGGCCTTTATGGTAGAGTTGCCAGACGGAAGCCAGTCTTTAGTAAAAGGCACATGACAGCTCGCTTGGAGTTTGCCAAAAGGCACCTAAAGATTCAATTCTTTGGCCTGAATGCCAAGCATCACGTCTGGAATAAACCTGACACCATCCCTATGGTGGTGGCAGCATCCTGCTGTGGGGATGTTTTTCAGCGGCAGAGACTGGGACACTAGTCAGGATGGAGTGGAAAAATGAACAGCGAAAAGTACAGAGATCCTTGATGAAAACCTGCTCCAGAGCACTCAGGACCTCAGACTGGGGTGAAGGTTCACCTTCCAACAGGACAACGACCCTAAGCACACAGCCAAGACAACGCAGGAGTGGCTTCGGGACAAGTCTCTGAATGACCTTGAGTGGCCCAGCCAGAGCCCAGACTTGAACCTGGTCGAACATCTCTGGAGAGACCTGAAAATACCTGTGCAGCGATGCTCCCCATCCAACCTGACAGAGCTTGAGAGCATCTGCAGAGAAGAATGGGAGAAACTTCCCAAATACAGGTGTACCACGCTTGAAGTGTCATACCCAAGAAGACTAGAAGCTGTAGTTTCTGTCAAATGTGTTTCAACAAAGTACTGAGTAAAGGGTCTGAATACTTATGTTAATGTGGTATTTCAGTTTTTTTTAATATATTTTTTGCAACATTTTCTAAATGTTTTTTCTTTTGCTTCGTCATTATGGGGTATTTGTGTGTGTGTGTGTAGATTGATGAGGGGAAAAAACGATTTAATCTATATTAGAATAAGGCTGTAACGTAAAAAAAGATGTCAAGTCAAGGGGTCTAAATATTTTCCGAATGCACTGTAAGTCCTCAGGACGGCAGGGGGTTAAGCGTGTTGGGCCAGTAACCGAAAAGTTGACGTAAATGTAGTTATAGCTGATAAGGCCCTATTTATAACCTTTACATGTCACAGGATACTGCAGATGTCCAAGTCCCACTTATCTCTAATATGAAGTGATATCAGTGGCAGTCACACCCGTGCCCAGCCTGGTGAACAGCAGCATTACACTCTAGTGTGTGTGTCTGTGTGCGTGTCAACAGGAGAGTGTCAGGAATACCAGGGTGCCGTGTCAGCAGAGCGAACACGGGTGGAGAGCGTGGAGCTGGTGCTGCCTCCCCATGCCAACCACCAAGTCAGCACCTTCGGGGGTCAGATCATGGCCTGGATGGAGAATGTGGCCACCATTGCAGCAAGGTGAGTGTCTGGTCTGTAGCCTGTCCTTCTCATAGAGATAATGAGGTTTCTTACTGTGACAGAATAAGGCGATAGTTAGTATATATTAAAGGCCCCATGCAGATGTCATTTCTGGTTAACAATTAAGTACCTTACTGTGGTTGTTTTTCAATTAAAATAGTCTAAAAGAAACAAATCAATTTCTCAAGCAAGAATTTTGCTAGGACTGTCTGAGTGGGGAGGGGAAAACTTAACTAGCTGTTATGGGCAGAGGGTTGGACCTCTCTTATTTGTCTATTAACTAGTTAACCGCCTGCTGATGTCACCAGGCAGACCAAAAGCTCTTACTCTAAAAGGGCGTTATCATCATTTAAACAGTATTATTCCAACCTCATAGTGTGGAAATATATATAACACAGAAAAATCACATTTTGACTGCACTGGGCCTTTTAATATACACTGAACAAAAATATAAACACAACATGTAAAGTGTTGGTCCCATGTTTCATGAGCTGAAATAAAAGATCCCAGAAATGTTCCATAAGCACAAAAAGCTTATTTATTTAACATTTTGTGCACAAATATTTGTTTACATCCCTGTTAATGAGCATTTCTCCTTTGCCAAAATAATCCATCCACTTGACAGGTGTGGCATATCAAGAAGCTGATTAAACAGCATGATCATTACACAGGTGCACCTTGTGCTTGGGACAATAAAACACTTTAATGTGCAGTTTTGTCGCACAACACAATGCCACTGATGTCTCAAGTTTTGGGGCAGTGTTGCTGAGGAATATTTGTCTGTAATAAAGCTCTTTGTGGGAAAAACTAATTCTGATTGGCTGGGCCTGGCTCCCACCCATGGCTGCACCCCTGCCTAGTCATGTGAAATCCATAGGTTTTAATTGACTGATTTCCTTATGTAATTCAGTAAAATCTTTGAAATTGTTGCATGATGCATTTTATATTTTCGTTCAGTGTATTTAGTAGAATGAGTACATCTAAACCAGGTTGACTTTTTCTTCTGGAGAAGAAATGTGATAATGCTCTCTTTCCTTCATTCTCTCTCACTCATACTCTCTAGTCGTCTGTGTAACGCTCACCCCACTCTGAGGACCATAGACATGTTCCACTTCCGGGGCCCGTCTCACATCGGTGACCGGCTGGTGCTAAAGGCCATTGTTAACAATGCCTTCAAACACAGGTGAAACAAGTCTTATTCATTAGGCACCAAACTGAAGAAAAAGAGAACCGCTTATTCTCAACCACTGTCCAATAACAACCGCCTGTTTCTGTTGAAAAACATAGATTTTTTGTTGTTGTTGCTATGGTGAGCCCTAATGAACTCAATTTTGAGGGATATTTACTGGCAACAAACAATGAATGGGAAACTGGTATGGCAACCTCTTATGTTTGTATGATATTAGTCTATGTAACCTATTTGTGTGTGGGTGTTCCAGTATGGAGGTGGGTGTATGTGCAGAGGCCTACCAGGGTGCGGGTGCGTTGCGGCACATCAACAGCGCCTTCATGACCTTCGAGGTGCTGGACAAAGACAGGAAGCCACGTACATTACCCCGGATACGACCCGAACCTGTGGTGAGTTCTGCAGATGACCTCAGAAGAACAGGCTGTGGAGTGTGTGTGTGAGAGACTGCATGCAAGAGAGCGTGTGTGTGTGTTTATGGAGGTCAATGTATATTGAGAAATGCCATATGGTGGTTGAATTTGTAATGTTAAGAGATGCATGCCTCTGCTCATCCAATGTTGGTGCAGAACTGTGAAAGCCCATTTCTCTTGTTTATTTAATTGTCAGGATGGGAAGAGACGCTATCAGGAGGCTGTTGCTAGGAAGAAGATCCGTCTGGATAGGTGAGGAGATGAACATCTTTACAGTACTATTCCCCATTTCTATCTCATTTTGCCCCTACAGTAGATGAGCCCCCCCTTAACAAAAAATGATATACTGTGTATCATTTATTTTTAAGACATCATGCCAGGCCACATTAAATCGGGCTGATTGAGTGATACCCCTGAATTGGTGTGTAAACAGTAAACCAAACCATTGAGTCAACACATTTTCATCTGTTTTGACATCACTATACACTGTCTGTTTATAGAAAGTACATCATCTCCTGCAAGCAAACGGAGGTTCCTCTGTCTGTGCCCTGGGACATCAGCAACCAGGTAACACACAAACGGACCACAACCTACTACTACTCCTAGATTAAATGTGTTGTTTTGGGGTTTGGTAACAGATTTAACTCTCTACTGCCTCCCTGTGTACTGGCCTGTGCTTGTTTTTGAAACAACAATCATTCTTCCGATTCTGAATCCAAACCTTATTTTCCCCAGATGTATCTCAGCTACAACAATGTGTCTGCACTGAAAATAATGGCTGCTCGAAGCAACTGGATGTTAAGCTCTGAAAAAAATAAGGTTAGTATTGTAAGTAGAAAAGTGTAAGAATATGATTGAACACCATTGATATTATTAGAATGATGAAGGATTGCATGTGTCCACTCTCCTCCCCCCCACTGTCTAATCAAATCATTTCTTTCTAATGCACAGTCATAGTTGCACCTCCCCCAAATTCGGCCCACACGTTGATTTGATTAAGTTGGGCCTGGGAGGAAGGAATGTGCAACAAGTCAACCGTCTTTCTTACAGGAGCTAGCTACATTTAACAGTCCACTAAATGGCAATAATATATAACGTCTGTGGTAGTAAAGATCACGAAGATTCATGGTTTAACCCCCCTCCTTCCTGATCTGTTCCAAGGTCAGTCTGTACACGCTGGAGGAGAACCAGATACTGTGTTTTAAGGTGGAGACTCATGTCACTGTCCCTGCTGAACAGGCGTTCCATCTGCTCTCAGACCTGCGCAGGAGACATGAGTGGGACAGGCATTACCAGTGGGTAACACATTCACAACTGATGAAGTCACAGCTAGTCAGAACACAGCCACAAGTGGTCACAACCATTCACAAAGTAGTTACTATAATCCTTTTGATATCCATGGATGGAAATCTACATTTGGATTGAAACCTCCATTTCAGTGTGCCTTTTCCCTTTCGTCCTATGTAGACAATGTGATGTGATCATCCAGGCAGATGAGGATGACACTATCTACCGCGTGGCCACTCCGTGTGTCAGTAAGGGGGGGAAGGGCCAGGACTTCATCCTCCTGGCCTCCAGGAGGAAGCCCTGTGACTCCAGGTAACACTACCTGTCTGTCATCCATCAGCATCCTGACTTCACCGATATGCTTTATTTTTTTGCTGTGGTCACTGTTCCCCAATGACTCAACAATCCTTCCTACTTTCCAATGGCACTGCATTCTTTTTATGTTCTCACTTCACCATAGTCTGGTTGTGTCCCACAGTACTTTATCTATCGACCTGCCCAATTCCACATCTTTATCACGCTCTAATGGTGCGATCCACCTCTTCTGTCCACCTCAGGGATCCGTACCTGATTGCCCTGCGCTCTGTCACCCTGCCGACCCACCCTGCTACTGAGGACTACACCCGGGGGGAGGTGCTCTGTGCCGGCTTCAGTATCTGGGAGGAGTCCAACGCTGTCACCAAGGTGGGCCAATGGGGCTCTTCGCTAGCTAAGCGAAAAGCTTGCCTGGTCCCAGATCTGTTTGTGCTGTACAGCCGACCTCTATGGTCATTGTCATGTTAAACATGACAGCAACCGTAGTTAGTTAGACAGTAGAAACAGATCTGGGGCCAGCTAGCTCAGTGATTTTCTTCATCCCACAGTGTATACACCTTATCCTGTAAGCTGAGTTTGGAAAGAAGTGCAAGCTTTCTGCCCACCCTCTTCGGAGGACAAAAATAAACTTTGTTTTTACAGCTTTTTCTTTAGTTGTTACATACACATTTTACATACATGGTACTTTATTTTTATTTTTCTACAGTAGTTACATAGCAAGAATAAAGTAATTTGATATTTTGATATACATTTGTAAAAATCCAAGTAACTTCACATATCTTCATTGTAAAGGGTTTAAACACTGTTTCCCATGCTTGTTCAATGAACCATAAACAATTCATGAACATGCACCTGTGGAACGGTCGTTAAGACACTAACAGCTTACAGATGGTGGGCAATTAAGGTCACAGTTATGAAAACTTAGGACACTCCAGGCCTTTCTACTGACTCTGAAAAACACAAAGAAAGATGCCTAGGGCCCTGCTCATCTGTGTGAACGTGCCTTATGCATGCTGCAAGTAGGCCTGTTGTAAGGCAGGTCCTCACCAGACATCACCAGCAATATCGCTTATGGGCACCACCTGACCGTCGCTGGACCAGACAGAACTTTT
Organism: Salmo salar; assembly: GCF_965601325.2. Classification (NCBI taxonomy): domain Eukaryota; kingdom Metazoa; phylum Chordata; class Actinopteri; order Salmoniformes; family Salmonidae; genus Salmo; species Salmo salar. The sequence goes on along the minus strand of NC_138306.1, from coordinate 49,274,359 downwards.
TTCCAGTCATCTTCCCTGACGAGTCGCGGTTTTGTCTCACCAGGGGTGATGGTCAGATTTGCATTTATCGTCGACGGAATGAGCATTACACCGAGGCCTGTACTCTGGAGCGGGATTGATTTGGAGGTGGAGGGTCCGTCATGGTCTGGGGTGGTGTGTCACAGCATCGTCGGACAGAGCTTGTCATTGCAGGCAATCTCAATGCTGTGCGTTATAGGGAAGACATCCTCCTCCCTCATGTGGTACCCTTCCTGCAGGCTCATCCTGACATGACCGTCCAGTATGACAATGCCACCAGCCATACTGCTCGTTCTGTGCGTGATTTCCTACAAGACAGGAATGTCAGTGTTCTGCCATGGCCAGCGAAGAGCCTGGATCTCAATCCCATTGAGCACGTCTGGGACCTGTTAGATCGGAGGGTGAGGGCTAGGGCCAGGGCCATTCCCCCTAGAAATGTCCGGGAACTTGCAGGTGCCTTGGTGGAAGAGTGGGGTAACATCTCACAGCAAGAACTGGCAAATCTGGTGCAGTCCATGAGGAGGAGATGCACTGCAGTACTTAGTATCTGGTGTGGCCACCAGCTGCATTGACTGTTACTTTTGATATTGACCCCCCCCCCCTTTGTTCAGGGACACATTATTCCATTTCTGTTAGTCACATGTCTGTGGAACTTGTTCAGTTTGTCTGTTGAATCTTATGTTCATAAAAATATTTACACGTTACGTTTTCTGAAAATAAACGCAGTTGACAGTGAGGATGTTTCTTTTTTGCTGAGTTTAGTACTTCTAAATGATACATGTTTTCAGTCATAAATATTATAGAACATGTGCTTTTTGTTTTCTTTTTGGACCACATTGTCTCTGTTTTACCTCAGATCTCCTACTACAACCAAGCTACGCCAGGAGTCCTCCCTTACATCTCAAACGACATCGCAGGCCTTTCCTCCAGCTTCTACAGCACCTTCCACTCCTGCAACAAGTACCTGGAGGAGAACAGAGACAGCCTGACCGTCCTGCCCCCCTCTGACCGGTGACTGAATGGTTTCATCATGCTGGCCCAGCACCTCCTACCCTATCCACCCCTCTCCTCCTTAGATCTGAGATACAGATCTGGGATACCCCCCTCTTGACTTCAACTGCCAAGGAAATCAGAGTTTATGCACTTTTTAAAATGTGGGATTAGACTTTTTGTTACTACTGTTACTGTCTTTGATGTGATATTCCAGTGTACATTTTCTACACTACAGGTTACTTATTGCAGTTGGGCTCTGTATTAAATGTTAGATCTTATCTGGGCATTAAAACAGTTAGTAGCCCTATGAACATGAGAAGTATACAAATTGGCTTGTTATGCTGCAGTTAAAGTGCTGCGCCACTCGGGAGCCTAAGGCACTGCATCTCAGTGCAAGAGGCATCACTACAGTCCCTGGTTCGAATCCAGGATGTTTCACATCCGGCTTTGATTGGGAGTCCCATAGGGCGGCGCATAATTGGCCCAGCATCGTCCGGGTTTGGCTAGGGTAGGTAAACATTGTAAACACGAATTTGTTCCTAACTGACTTGCCTAGTTAAATACTCTTAGACTGCCAGAACTTAGCCTGGTTCCAGTTTGACATGACCATGGAAATGACTTGGCTATACAGCACAAACATATCTGGGACCAGGCTATTTAGACCTAATCTTTTTTAAATGTGCAATACTACGCTCTGTATTAAATGTTAGATCTTATCTGGGCATTAAAACAGTTAGTAGCCCTATGAACATGAGACATGCAAATTGGTTTGTTATGCTGCAGTTGAGTCTGACATGTTCTGCCTCGTCTCTAGCCACTGAACTGTGGATTAAAAAAAAAGCAGACTAGTTCATGCCTGAGCATTTAGATGCAGCTTGTTTTAAAATACTGGTAGGATATTTCCTACCTCATTGAATCATGTTTAATCAGCCTTTCAAATCTGTAGTCAAGATGTACATGAACTGTAATTTTGATTTGAGAGACTAATCTCAGAGATAAATGGTTAGCTTTTTAAAAAGAATAAACAGATGTGGACAATGGCCAAGTATTTCAACATGAGTAGACGCCATGAGGTGAATGAATTGCTGTGATTTCACTCAAACAATAAACACTATAGACCTTGGTTTGACCTCTTGTTCATCTTCCCGGAATCCTTACTCCTTGTGGTTTCATAAACAGAATTAGAGATAAACAAATAGCCCCCCAAAAAACAGTTCATAGCATTTAACTCTTGAGAAGCATGGTGGAGGGACACAGGGGGACCAGAGGTGGTGATCAGGCAGTCTGGTTGACTGGTACAGGATGCAGGACCTCCATCTTGGCATGGTTGGCCTTCACTCTGGCCACTCTCTCCTGGGCTCGGAGGAGTTGGTTGGTGTGCTTCGTGGCTAGATAAGTGTCTCTGTTCACTCTGGATGTAATGGCCTCCTCCTTTAGAGACTGTTGCCTGTAATACGTAACAGAGAACATGAGAATGGTCCCACTTTAAAATAACTTCCAAGGCTTTATGAAGCCTTCATAAACCACTTACAACGCATTCATAGATGCTTCTCAAATTATCAATAATCATGCCATGCTAAATACAGTGCCTTTGGAAAGTATTCAGACCCTTTGACTTTTTCCACATTTTGTTACGTTACAGCCCTATTCTAAAATGTATTAAATATTTTTTTCCCTCAGCAATCTACACACAATACCCATAATGACAAAACTAAAACAGGTTTTTAGGCAACAAAAAAAAAGATACCTTATTTAAATAAGTATTCAGACCCTTTGCTATGAGACTCGAAATTGAGCTCAGGTACATCCTGATCTTCCTTGAGATGTTTCTACAACTTGATTGGAGTCCACCTGTGGTAAATTCAATTGATTGGACATGATTTTGAAAGGCACACACCTGTTTATATAAGATCCCACAGTTGACAGTGCATGTCAGAGCAAAAAAAACAAGCCATGAGGTCGCAGGAATTATCCATAGAGGAAGAAGTTTGGAACCACCAAGACTCTTCCTAGAGCCGGCCGCCCAGCCATACTGAGCAATCGGGGGAGGAGGGCCTTGGTCAGGGAGGTGACCAAGAACCCAATGGTCACTCTGACAGAGTTCTAGAGTTCCTTTGTGGAGATGGGAGAACCTTCCAGAAGGACAACCATCTCTGCAGCACACCACCGACCAGGCCTTTATGGTAGAGTGGCCAAATAGAAGCCACTCCACAGTAAAAGGCACATGACAACCTGGTCTCATGAAACCAAGATTGACCTCTTTGGCCTGAATGCCAAGCGTCACGTCTGGAGGAAACCTGGCACCATCCCTATGGTGAAACATGGTAGTGGCAGCATCATGCTGTGGGGAGGTTTTTCAGTGGCAGGGACTGAGACTAGTCAGGATAGAGGCAAAGATGAACAGCAAAGTACATAGAGAGCCTTGATGAAAACCTGCTCCAGAGCGCTCAGGACCTCAGACTGGGGCGAAGGCTCACCTTCCAACGACCCTAAGCACACAGCCAAGACAACGCAGTAGTGGCTTTGGGACAAGTCTCAATGTCCTTGAGTGGCCCGGACTTGAACCCGATCGAACATCTATGGAGAGACCTGAAAATAGCTGTGCAGCAACGCTCCCCATCCAACCTGACAGAGCTTGAGAGGATCTGCAGAGAAGAATGGGAGAAACTCCCCAAATACAGGTATGCCAAGCTTGTAGCGTCATACCCAAGAAGACTCAAGGCTGTAATCACTGCCAAAGGTGCTTCAACAAAGTACTGAGTAAAGGGTCTGAATACTCATGTAAATGTGATATTTCAGTTTTATTTTTTTCATAAATTAGCTTAAATTTCTAAACCTGTTTTTACTTGGTCAATATGGGGTAGTGTGTGTAGATTAATGAGGGGAAAAATGATTTAATCAATTTTGGAATAAGGCAGTAACGTAACAAAATGTGGAATAAGTCAAGGGGTCTGAATACTTTCCAAATGCACTGTAGGTGGTAGAAAAAAGGGTCTGTTATAACATTTCTTATATATTATTATTATACATTTCACATGAAGCAGCTACAGTATTTAGGCTTTATAAAGAGTTTTAAAATCATACTGAACGACAATGATAAGATTGAGGTAAGTTTAGAGGTGATCCTCTTGCTGACCCTACAGTACCTGTCCTCTATGCATCCCATTATGAGTTCCCTCTGAATCCTGGACTGCTGCCTGCTGCTGGCAACCATGACACTCCTCTCCTGCTGGGTGTGACTCTGCCTCTGCAGCACAGCATGCCTGTTGACTGTCTTGGACAAAAAGGCATGCTGCCTGCTGAAGGCGACAACCATGGCCCGTTCCGATGCCCGCCTCCTCTTCTCCTCCAGGAACACAGCGTGTCTCTGCCTGACCTCCTGCACCTCCCTGTCCTGGCTAGCTCTCAGCAGGGCCAGTGCCCCCTCCACCTCCTCCTGCTCCTTCTCTCTCACCTGGAGCACTACCTCCCTGCGGGCCTCCAGGAGGCCGTGGCGCTGGCCCTGGGCGCCCTCCCTCCGAGCCTGGGAATGGGCCACCTGCTGGGACCTCCTCTGCAGGGCCTCGGCCTGCTCCCTCATCCGGTAGGCCCGCTGGATCACCTGGAAGGGGGCTAGGCTGATGGAGCCGAGGCAGCGACCCATCAGACGCTTCTCGGCGTTGATCAGGGGCGGTCGAGGGTGGGGCAGCTTGGGTGGCTCGGGACGCTGTGTGTGGAACAGGCGGATGGCACTGCGGATGTCCCGTCCCCCCTGTTGCCGGGAGATGAGCATGTTGCTGACAGGCTCGACCTGGTGGACCAGAGCCTTGAAGCCGATGAGGCGGAAACACATTTTCCCAAGCTTCTCTTCATAGAACTCCTCTGCAGCAGTGAAGTCTGATCAGAGACAGACAAGATCATCACAAATATACTCCAATAACAACACTATTGTGATGATTAGAATGATCATACTGGAGTCTAATGTAACTCTTACATCTGCACACCAAATGACACCCTATCCCCTATATAAGTCCTTGGTCAAAAGTAGTGCACTATATAGGGAATAGTGTGCCATTTGAGATGCATCCTACCTCTTTCCGCCTCACTGTGCTTGGCTCTGTTGGACCACATGGTCTTACTGTTCTGAGGGGTGTTATGCGGAGCACTGATGTCTTTCTGTTTCTTGGCCTCTAAAGACGCCTGGCTTGTCACCACCTCTTGTAAAACCTGTCAAACAGAAGAGAAAAAAAACCTTCTTTAGTTCACATGTAATTACATATATTGCATGGGAAAATGCATGGGAAAACGAAAATAGCTATCACAGAAACGTTAAAGTTTTACCTCTGGGCTACCAGCCTGCACCAATTTCTTCAGATTGACATACAATCTCTTGATTTTCGCATCTTGTTCCTCGTGCCTCTGCAAAACATTCTCAGATCATGCCAAATGTTGTTTACTAAAACAGAACGTCTACAAATATGATCAGATGTTTGCCTAGTTGTTTATTTTTAAATGGTTTCACAATGACAGTATTCATAGAACTTATACATGACCCATTTCATCCATGTCTGCAAATTAAAGTGGAATAATGGAGGCCATAAAAGCTGGATTGAGTGGGTGTTTCATTCTAGGAGTATCAAGTGTCTTAAAGTACGAGTACTGATCTATGATCAGGTCCCCCCTGTCCATGTAATCTTATTTATTATGATCTAAAAGGCAAAACGGATCCTAGATCAGCCTTCCCACTCGGAGCCGGTTGACACTGAGCTACATTGCAGGGTGTAATGAAATTGGGGGTCCAAACCTGCAGGTGCTGTTTAGCTGTGCACTCTTTGACCCATGTCTCCCCCTGGGTCTGTTGACTGTCTGTCTCCACAGAGGGGATGGGGGACAGATGGACTCTGATGCTGAACCTCTCCCGGCTCGGCACAGCAGGAACAAGTCTGACAGAATAAAAACAGATAACATTTCAGTGAAACACAATGACACAGAATACACAAGGAAAGAGAGGTGATTGTCTGCGGTCAATGAGCTATAGGAAAATGATCTCCTATACGAGGCTTTGGTTTCCTATATAAATCAATTCTTTAAAGGGATAATCAGAAGTTGAAACAATGACAGTGTTCTCCGCGCCACTGTTTCGGTAAAATGCTGAGGGATGGGACTGGAGAAATGTAATTACTCTCAAAGGACTGACCATCAATGATCTAAGAAATATAGTTTTAACCATGTTTTAACCAGTGTTTGTTTACATTTACTTTGTTTACAAACATTGGAGTAAAACAAGCTAATATTTTGGGTTCTGATGGGGTGCGACATATTCTTCAAGAATCAATGGGTACATATCATTAATTTATAAGTACAAATATTGATGTTGTCACGACTGTCGTAGAGAGGGGACCAAAGCACAGCGTGCTGATAGTTCCACATTTTATTTACTCTGTGAAACTCATGCAATACATAAAAATAACTGAATAGACCCCCCCCCCCCAAAAAAAGAAAAAAAAAGTGACGCAGAGAACAAACACTACTCACAATCACCCACAAAACCCAGGAAGAAAAACCCCTACTTAAATATGATCTCCAATTAGAGACAACGAGGACCAGCTGCCTCCAATTGGAGATCATCCCAAACAAGCCAACATAGAAATACAAAAACTAGAACCTAAGAACATAGAAATAGAAAACATAGAAAAACATAAAACACCCCCTGTCACGCCCTGACCTACTCTACCATAGAAAATAACATCTTACTATGGTCAGGATGTGACAGATGTAGCAACTGCTGATTGCCCCTTTTATGGAATACTTGTGTCAATTTTCATTGAACAGTATGGCAACAGTAAATGCTTTACCCAAGCCTTTTTCTGGTCAGATGTCCCCTGATCCATCGTTGGATGATCAACGTTGGAGAATAAACGGACTGGATCCTATTGACCTCTGATATAATCTTATGGATTGCTCTCATTTCACTCTGATAAGGCCCCTGGATGAGACAATTTAAATGTTTATGGAAAAATTATGGAGGATACACCATGGATATAACATGGGAAACACATTTCAAATGACATCAAGGAGCACAAGAAGGCCTACAAACCATCTTAGCTGCTGGATAGAGGTTCAAGTAAAAATTATGACAGAGGGGTTTGAAATGCAGAGGGAGGATCCAGTTTTCAATGATCTCCTCGTCAGAGACCACAAAGTTATCCAGAGCCTTCAGTGACCAGATGCTGTTGATGATGCAGTGTCTGTAGTTTCCCTTTAGGCTGAGCGGTGTGTCGTAGAGGGTCAATGCTGTGAGGTTTGGACAGCCTGACAACCCCTCAATGTTTTTTCTAGTCCCCATGTTGTTGTCATGGAGATGGAGCAGCTGGAGTCGTCTCAGGCTTTCCCAGAACACTACGCCGGGGAGTTGGGTTATCTGAAAGACAGATGGAATATGTCTATCTAGCTCTGGTCCATGGCTTTACTGCTCATTCCTCTATTAATGAGTAGCAGTAACACCCTAGACCAGAGCTAGAATACATCATGCTCACATTTCATATTCTGAATGCAAGGCATCTGAAAAATTCTAAAAAAGAGAGCAAGATACAGTATTAACCATGATGTATAGTATGATACAGAATATAAATGGTTTTACTACAATCAGATACAGACAGTATCAATCAGGTACAGCAAAGGAATAAGATATTCCACTCAAATCAAGTGAATTGAGTCATATCTAGGTCTCCCTCAGAAAGAGGTCTTCTGACATCAATGGGATTTCCTGGTTATATAAAGGTTAGGGCTTAATTACATAAAAAAGTACCTGATTTCCTTTAAGATCCAACTTCACTATATGCACACATGTGATGAGAGCATCTATCTTGGATATAAAATTTTCCGCCAAGATGCATACACTTAGTGACCTGCAGCTTCCCACATTATCAAGGTTTTTCAGCAGTAAGCAGCTCAGATTGACCATAACAACCTGTTGAAGGTCAGTCTCTTTCTCCACCAGGTTCAAACCTGGTCCCTGCCCATGGCTTAATATAAGGGACTCCGAGCAGGTCACCAGGTATTTCCTTTGGGCATCAAGTGAATCCATTTCTTCAGTGGTCTTCACATTTTCCCTCTGATTTGAAGAGGCATATTACACAGGCTAGTGGTAATAATACAATAGTAGCCTAGCCACATTTGTTTAAAAAAAAAAACGGAACAAAGTTAATAAAACGAAAAGTTAGCACGTAGAACATAGGACAATCATGAGTTGATTGTAAAATATTGTGCTATTTCATGAGAATTTTGCTCACTCTTGCAGTGCTGCCTTCTCTGTGAACTGCAAAGTTTTCATGTTGTCATGGATACAGTTAATATGCTCGTTAGCGCTGTGCGGAGGCGTCAGACAGCATGCGTCAGACAGCAGGCATGGTGTGTTGGGCCTGCGTTTCTCCCTTTGCTGTCATCCGAATAAAATAGGTGTTATCATAAACTTTTGGCCAATGTCGATATCGACAACTAACTGTATATTTGACGGGGTTATTGGCTATTTAAACGTCTGAAAGAAACGAACGGATGACTAAATGTTGAAAATAAATGTTTATCTGACTGTAGGCTATGAATTGGACTGCGTTTATCATTGAACATTTAGCACACACATTTCTACAATCATCACAAGTCCTACACTAGCCCAGCTGGCATCATGCCTACAAAACCACAGGTGAAGAGAAGAACCACCAATCATAAAACGACTTGTTGTAGCCAAAGCCTTCTGTTTCACTTAATCTATTAAGTCATTTGTTATTTTGTAATTAGTCTCGCACTGCCAGACAGAACGGCTTCGTTTGGCAGCCATGCTAGTTTTGCAGAGATACATTGTAGACATGACCATCGCTCATATTAAATACTATGTGACTAAACTTGTAAGTGAGGCAGGCAACAACACTACAGCAGCTCGGTCAGAGCATTACAATCCATATCCACAAGAAGTGTTTAGGCTTTTTTGTTAAAAGGTGAATGACGCTAATGTTATGTAACTCATTCTACGCAGTATTAGACCACTTGACTTTGAACCAGAGAAATGAACGAACAAAGAAATAAAAAGTTGAAAATCGGAACAAGTGAGAAACTTCAAAGATTTGATACTTTACGTGGTAAGTGTAGTCTTACAGAATTAGGAATTCATAGGATCTCTGTGTGTAGCTTGTTGTAACTTCATACTTGAAGGCTTCAATGCAAAAGCTTCATTTACCTGGCCTAATCTTTTGCTGCTAAATTTGATTGATTGGCTGCATAGGCTAGTCATACTCTTAAGGAGCCAATCGTTACTCCTTATGTTATTTTCAGAGGTGAATCGATTCTCAATTTCAATACGGTTGTAGAAACATAAAGCCCTTTACTTTCATATCACATCAAAACATACACGGAGTCAAACATGTTGTTTCCATATGTTTGATACCAATTCCATGAATGACATTCCAGCATTACAATGATCCCGTCCTCCTATAGCTCCCCCCACCAGCCTCGACCGCTGTAAACTGTTTTCATCGGCATTATCACCATTGCAGCCAACAGTATTTTTCAGTGACAACAGTGTTCGGAGGATGCGAGTTAACACAGGTGGTCCCTCTCGCTTCCGTCTGTCATCCGTAAACACGTGCTATAGCATGGAGATATGTCTGTGTGGGAACACTAATGTGTATCAATTTAACCTTATTGGTCTTTTTTTATTATTATTTATCGCTGATATGAAAGATAAGGTCCTTATGCTTCCAAAACCGTACCGCAAGTGATGTGTTAATCTTAATGTTCAGACCTAAGTGTCAGGGCTCTTAACAAAACTCCCCTGTACAGAAGACGCCTTGGTCCAATGACTCTTATGTTTAACGTAATGGAACTGAGAGTCAAGATCAAGGGTTAGGCTAGTCACTAATCATATGCCATGTTGTATTGGAGAGCATCAAAACTGTGATGTATCATGTATAAATTGTGAATGACTGATCTACAAATAATAATGAGTTGTTATTTATGATGCAAGGTGATTTGTATATCAATCATTCGGCAGTCGCCTGCACTGTCGGCTTCAATGTCGAACAAGTCCACATAAGCTAATATACAGTGGGGCAAAAAAGTATTTAGTCAGCCACCAATTGTGCAAGTTCTCCCACTTAAAAAGATGAGAGAGGCCTGTAATTTTCATCATAGGTACACGTCAACTATGACAGACAAAATGAGGGAATAAAATCCAGAAAATCACATTGTAGGATTTTTAATGAATTTATTTGCAAATTATGGTGGAAAATAAGTATTTGGTCACCTACAAACAAGCAAGATTTCTGGCTCTCACAGACCTGTAACTTCTTCTTTAAGAGGCTCCTCTGTCCTCCACTTGTTACCTGTATTAATGGCACCTGTTTGAACTTGTTATCAGTATAAAAGACACCTGTCCACAACCTCAAACAGTCACACTCCAAACTCCACTATGGCCAAGACCAAAGAGCTGTCAAAGGACACTAGAAACAAAATTGTAGACCTGCACCAGGCTGGGAAGACTGAATCTGCAATAGGTAAGCAGCTTGGTTTGAAGAAATCAACTGTGGGAGCAATTATTAGGAAATGGAAGACATACAAGACCACTGATAATCTCCCTCGATCTGGGGCTCCACGCAAGATCTCACCCCGTGGGGTCAAAATGATCACAAGAACGGTGAGCAAAAATCCCAGAACCACACGGGGGGACCTAGTGAATGACCTGCAGAGAGCTGGGACCAAAGTAACAAAGCCTACCATCAGTAACACACTACGCCGCCAGGGACTCAAATCCTGCAGTGCCAGACGTGTCCCCCTGCTTAAGCCAGTACATGTCCAGGCCCATCTGAAGTTTGCTAGAGAGCATTTGGATGATCCAGAAGAGGATTGGGAGAATGTCATATGGTTAGATGAAACCAAAATATACATTTATGGTAAAAACTCAACTCGTCATGTTTGGAGGACAAAGAATGCTGAGTTGCATCCAAAGAACACCATACCTACTGTGAAGCATGGGGGTGGAAACATCATGCTTTGGGGCTGTTTTTCTGCAAAGGGACCAGGACGACTGATCGGTGTAAAGGAAAGAATGAATGGGTCCATGTATCGTGAGAGTTTGAGTGAAAACCTCCTTCCATCAGCAAGGGCATTGAAGATGAAACGTGGCTGGGTCTTTCAGCATTACAATGATCCCAAACACACCGCCCGGGCAACGAAGGAGTGGCTTCGTAAGAAGCATTTCAAGGTCCTGGAGTGGCCTAGCCAGTCTCCAGATCTTAACCCCATAGAAAATCTTTGGTGGGAGTTGAAAGTCCGTGTTGCCCAGCGACAGCCCCAAAACATCACTGCTCTAGAGGAGATCTGCATGGAGGAATGGGCCAAAATACCGGCAACAGTGTGTGAAAACCTTGTGAAGACTTACAGAAAACGTTTGACCTGTGTCATTGCCAACAAAGGGTATATAACAAAGTATTGAGATAAACTTTTGTTATTGACCAAATACTTATTTTCCACCATAATTTGCAAATAAATTCATTAAAAATCCTACAATGTGATTTTCTGGATTTTTTTTCTCATTTTGTGTGTCATAGTTGAAGTGTACCTGTGATGAAAATTACAGGCCTCTCTCATCTTTTGAAGTGGGAGAACTTGCACAATTGGTGGCTGACTAAATACTTTTTTGCCCCACTGTATGTGCGTCATATAATGTACACCCTAAGAACTCAAATCTGATTTTCTTTCTATATCCAATCTTTTTTTCTGACTGTCCACTCTGTTTTACATGTGACCCATATCAGTTTTGCGTATATATTCTGGTAGGCCGTCAATGTATATAATACTTTGTTCTTAACTGACTTGCCTAGTTAAATCAAATGAAAAGAAGTAGCACACAGATGCAGTGCTCATTTCCTGTCACTGTTCAATTAAATTGTAGGGTGGTTGTCATGGTAACGGCAGGTCATGTGCAAAAAAAACGAAACAAAAAAACAACACTTCAGAGTAAAAAATAGCATCCAGACAGAGGTTACATATGTAGGATAGTGGTTTAAATCAGAAGTCAAAAGATCAGATTCCTTGTGTTTTTTGTTGTTGCTGTTTACACATTAGCGATGAGATCAGATAGGTATCAGATATGCAAATAATTTGGAAACAAGTTCTGAATTGAGCTGCCTGTCTAAACACAGCCATGTTTGTTTTTCATTTAGGTAAGCAGGTGCAACCTGGAGAGTTTTGGGATCTAGTTGTGTTAACTGCTGTGGATGAGACCAGAGAGAAGCATATGAGCTTCAGAGCTCAGAGAAACTTGAGAGGAAAGAGATCCCACTTGGCATTCCTTATCACGTGTTCTCAGATCCACCTGGAGCCAAAATAGGTGAGGATAACCTATATTATTGTTCTGTTTCTGATTTCATGATTCCGATATTAAGTGTCTCAGAGTAATATTGTGCTGCTCTAGGATCAGAATTTGAATCAGAATCACCTTTATTCATCAAGAACATTTACACATACCCAGAATTTCACTTTGTTAAGTGGCTCTGCCAGCGGTAGACAAACATATACAGACAGAATATATACAGAGGAATTTACACACAACCTCCATTCAGTATACACAATATAGGTACAATAAACATAAAACAATTACACATGATAGAAGAGTATAGGTGCATTTACACATTTTCCCGTTTGGATTTTTAGATCACATTGAATAAGATTACATGGACAAGGAGGACCTGATCCTAGATCAGCACTCCTACTCTGAGACACTTGATACATACAGCCCCTGATTTTGTTGAAGCATTTCACTTTGACTGAATTGAACTTCTCTCTCAGGAAATGGAGGCACGACACGGCATTCCCTACAACAGCTGGAAGACATCTATTCATCTACACTTTAGTCATGATTTACTGTGTGAATGTAACATTTTCAAACCGTTTAGTAGTTGGGAATTATGTAAAAGTGATGTAAATGTAAGATAGGCCTATATTATTGAAAATGGTATGCAAGAACTACTGTATGTCTACTGTAAGACACTTTGGATAAAAATGTCTGCTAAATGGCATGATTGTTGTTGACTGTTTTCAAATTGCTCTGATTTTCCTAGGGAGATTCAGCCAGTGTTTGCCCAATGCCAGTGCCCTGGGGAAATCTTCACCCCCATGCCCCTGGGAGATCCTCTGTACCAGATGCTGGAGCTCAAACTGGCCGTGTTTGTCAATTTCCCCTCACACATGAAACCGGATGTGCTGGTGACCAGTGTGGATTGTATAGAGCTCTACAGCATAGCAGAGGAGAAGAGTATCAGGTTTGACAGGTCTGGTTGACAGGTCTGGGTTCACTGCTCTAGCCCATCCCTCCCCCATCTCCATTGGAACCACACACCAGCAGGAGAAGTTTGGATTGGCCGACATGGAATACAGGACCTGCCTCCATTTCCTGCAGTAACCTAGTGTCAAGAAGATGCATGACAACGGTGTTGTGTGTAAGATCGAGGATAGCTTTGTGTCTGTCGAGTGATGTAGAGTATATCTACACAGACACTACATATGTGGACTACCAGACTACGATGTCTTAACTTAGTCTGTTCAGAGAGGCGAGTCCTTTGGGCTGCGAGATAGATGCCTATTGGGACTTCCTAAAGGCCCTGGGTCCCCAAGCCATGGTGGCGTACACCAACAACACGGCCAATGTCACCAAGTAGCAGAGCAGCCTGGTAGAAATGCGTCAGAAGATGTTCCACCGCCTCAAGGGAACCCCGCTCAACGTGGTGGCCCTCAACCACTCCAAGTTCTACCACATGGGCACCACCACCGAGTACCTCTTCTACCTCAGCGAGGACCCGTGCCTGAGGGGCGAGCTGGGCCTATACAAGGTGCTAGGTTGCAGCCAAAACTTCAGCTTTAAGGTCTGCTGTGAGATGCTCAGTAACTTGAAGCCCGGTTCCTCTTTAACTCCAGGCTCTGTGCTACAGTACTGTAGGCTCGAGGCCGCCGCCCACGTGGGCGGGCGGACCATCCTATTGGGTAGACGCAGGCCTGAAGGTGCCCGATAGAACCTTCATGCACTCCTCTGCGTGAACCGCCAGGGCCAAACAGGTGTCGTCGCCTTCGGCATCGAGGACAACCTCAAAAAGCCTGTGGGGGCCCCTGCAAATATGGAGGGGTTGAACCTGTTCGGGGCAAGTTTGGTGGAGTGCCTGGCAAAGTGGGGCCTGAGCCCCTGGAGCCTGAGGTTCTCTGGAGACGCATCGAGTTGTAGTCTGTGGAATGCCTGTCTTTTCCCTGTGTGCCCGGATATATTTGACTCGTTCTCCCTGACTCTGGAGACGTTGCAGGCACTGCAGCCAGGCGTATCCACTGTCCCACTGCCTCTTGGCACCAAGCTGATGTCTCTACAGGAGGCCCTGCAATCTAAACACCTGGAGAAGATGCTCAAGTACAGGAAGAGACTCATGGAGGACGTGGAGAAGAAGAAAGGGAGCTGACTCTGAACTATAGTGATAACTACGCTAATATTGCTTGTAATACCGTTGTTCCTTTGTAATAATGATAGGAATGATTGTGTGTTAAATTGAACTGAAATAGGGATACAATGTGGTGGGTTCACGTTAATGATTAACAGGTGCAAAGGTTGGATCGGCTGTTTTGATATTTAAGATTTACATTTTGGGGGGTATTTAAAAATGTGTCTATGGGGAAATTATATGGCAATGACAATCTATTTTGTAACAATGACTGAAAATAATTGAAAAAAAGATTTCAAAGTTGTGTGTCTCTTCATTGTTCTAAGCTAGTATGAGGCATCATAGCCATCAGTTCTGATTCTATTTCTATTGACATTCCACTGGTGCTCTGCTCTATTTTTAAACACAAGTGTAAGGGACGGCTCTTGACATCCTATGCAGAGTTCTACAGCTGCACCATCGAGAGCATCCTGACCGGTTGCATCACCGCCTGGTATGGCAACTGCTCGGCATCTCGGCGCTACAGAGGGTAGTGCGTACGGACCAGTACATCACTGGGGCCAAGATTCCTGCCATCCAGGACCTATGTACTAGGCGGTGTCAGAGGAAAGACCAAAAAATAGTCCAAGACTCCAGTCACCCAAGTAATAGACTGTTCTCTCTGCTACCGGGCGGCAAGTAGTACCGGAGCACCAAGTCTAGGACCAAAAGGCTCCTTAACAGCTTCTACCCCCAAGTCATAAGACAGCTGAACAATTAATCAAATGGCCACCCAGACTATTTACATTTGTTTTTACACTGCTGCTACTCACTGTTAATTATATACATTTTAGTCATTTAGCAGACACTCTTATGCAGAGTACAGTAGTGAATGCATACATTTCATACATTTTGTTTTCCAAACTGGTCCCCCGTGGGAATTGAACCCACAACCCTGGCATTGCAAACACCATGCTCTACCAACTGAGCCACACGGGACCATAATCACTGCAAGGTACAGGAGTATTCTTCTGTGGTCAAGCTGTCAGCATTTAAACACTAAGACAGTTTCCTTGCAATTCTGACTAAATTATTTCGTTTTCAGGCCATCAAGCAGTTCAAACACCTTCAAAAATAATTGAAAACTGACCGATGGCTTGTGCAAGACAATGTAAGGTAATGGCCACCTGCTGTTTGAAAAGAGCAACACACACACAGATCAGTTGTCATAGTGGTCAGGCATTCCTCTCAGAGATGTATTTATTTTTAGCCCTCTGCCATGATCCCTGTTTATCTGGTCCTGCTCTATTGTGACTGAGATAGGGATAGTGTTACTGCTTCACTCCTCTGTTCCACCAAACTATACAACGTAGACAGGAATAAAAAAAAAAGAGGTTCAATGGGAAATTATAAATCAAGACCAACTCAGACATGTACAGGTAATGGATTGTTCTCTTTCAGTGTTTTGTGCTGCCTAAGAGTATATGTCAGGGTCTAAATATGTACTATAGAATCCTATTAAGAAGCTTTGCTTTGAAAAACATATGTCCAATAGGGTGGTAGTACCTTTTGCTGCCATTTTCTTTTTTTTTACCTTAAATTCTTCCTTTGGTAATTAAACTAGGATATAGAGAACTTACATTATTTAACATTGGAAAATACAAGTGACTGGAAATGCATTCTATAGATGTACTAAATCCCTTTCAGTGTGTAACCTATGGAAAGTGTTTCAGCTTTTTAAAATGAAAGTACCTCAGTCACAATCAGGCTAATAGCTCACAAAACGATGCTATGTCTATGCTAACACTGGGCTAACTCCCTTTCTGAAGATGAGTGGAAGAAGAAGGTGAGCGAGTCATACTCTGTGATCATCGAGAGGCTGGAGGATGACCTACGCATCAAAGACAGCGAGCTGATAGACCTCAAACAGGTCTTCAGGTAACAGAGGCCCTCTGTGATAAAAGCGATACATTTATTCTCTATTCAGTCTTTCACATGTCATGTTATAACATCATAACATGACAAACATTTTATGATAATGACTTCAGGTAACATTAGCTCTCTGTGGTTAAAGTGATGCATTCATCCCTATTCAGTCGTTCACATGTCATGATATAACATCTCAGAAATGTTATGATAGTGACTCATGCCCAGTCTCCATATACATGTCATAGTTCTAGACAATGTCCAAATGTCTTCTGGGTTGATTATTGCTGTTGGTATATGTTTTATTAAATGCATTATATGTTTTACATCAGTGTCCTAATTATGGTGTAAAGTACAGAGTAATAACTATTGTAATTACACATTTTTACACTCGACTTACATTTGTATTTGGATGGCTCAGCTCTGATGAAGCTTTCCAGAAAGTGAACTTGAATTACCGGACAGGGAGCGGACTGTCCCTGTTGCATCTCTGCTGTATGTGTGGCGGTATGTACGATTATTACTATTAATAACCTCTTACCAAAACATTACAGTGTTACATATGCTGCTGCACTCTTGGCTTGATGCCCATGAGCTCATTAGCTTTGATTGGGCTCCAGTGTTTTTTTTAGCCTGGTCCCAGATCTGTTTATGCTGTCTAACCAGCAATATAAACTGGGTGGTTCGAGCCCTGAATGCAGATCGGCTGAAAGCCGTTGTATATGAGACCGTATGCCACGGGTATGACAAAACATTTATTTTTACTGTTCTAATTCCGTTAGTAACCAGTTTATAATAGCAATAAGGCACCTCGAGGGTTTGTGGTATACCACACCCCCTCGGGCCTTATTTCTAAATATACAGTACCAGTCAAAGGTTTGAACACACCTACTCATTCAAGGATTTTTCTTTATTTTTACTATTTTCTACATTGAAGAATAATAGTGAAGACATCAAAACTATGAAATAACACATGGAATCATATAGTAACCGAAAAAGTGTTGTTCAAAGTAGCCACCCTTTGCCTTGATGACAGCTTTGCACACTCTTGGCATTCTCTCAACCAGCTTCACCTGGAATGCGTGTCCAACAGTCTTGAAGGAGTTCCCACATATGCTGAGCACTTGTCTGCTTTTCCTTCAATCTGCGGTCCGTCTCATCCCAAACCATCTCAATTGGGTTGAGGTCGGGTGATTGTAGAGGCCAGGTCATCTGATGCAGCACTCCATCACTCTCTTTCTTGGTCAAATAGCCCTTACACAGCCTGGAGTTGTGTTGGGTCATTGTCCTGTTGAAAAACAAATGATAGTCAACTAAACACAAACCAGACGATATGGCGTACTGCTGCAGAATGATGTGGTAGCCATGCTGGTTAAGTGTGTCTTGAATTCTAAATAAATCACTAACAGTCTCACCAGCTAAGCACCCCCACACCATCACACCTCCTCCATGCATCACGGTGGGAAACCCACATGCAGAGATCATCCGTTCACTTACCCTGCGTCTCAAAAAGACACGGCGGTTGGAACCAAAAATCTCAAATTTGGACTCATCAGACCAAAGGACAGATTTCCACTGTCTAATGTACATTGTTCGTGTTTCTTGGCACAAGCAAGTCTTTTCTTCTTGTTGGTGTCCTTTAGTACTGGTTTCTTTGCAGCAATTCGATCATGAAGGCCTGATTCATGCAGTCTCCTTTCCTGTGGCGGTACTCATGAGAGCCAGTTTCATCATAGAGCTTGATGGCTTTGCGACTGCACTTGGAAGAAACCTTCAAAGTTCTTGAAATTTTCCGCATTGCCTGACCTTCATGTCTTAAAGTAATGATGGACTGTTGTTTCTCTTTGCTTATTTGAGCTGTTCTTGACATAATATGGTCTTGGTCTTTACCAAATAGGGCTATCTTCTGTATACCACCCCTACCTTGTCACAACACAACTGATTGGCTCAAACACATTAAGAAGGAAAACAATTCCACAAATGAAATTTTAACAAGCCACACCTGTTAATTGAAATGCATTCCAGGTGACTACCTCATGAAGCTGGTTGAGAGTATGCCAAGAATGTGCAAAGCTGTCATCAAGGCAAAGGGTGGCTACTTTGAACAACACTTTTTTCGTTACCACATGATTCCATATGTGTTATTTCATAGTTTTGATGTCTTCACTGTTATTCTACAATGTAGAAAACATAAAAAATAAAGAAAAACCCTTGAATGAGTAGGTGTGTCCAAACTTTTGACTGGTACTGTAGATCTGGGAACAGAGACAATAGAGGATCTAGATAATTATTCTAACCTCTCTGAATTACAAACAAATTATGAGTGTAGGCCTACTATATTACGTATTGGATCACACAAAAATGTTACTTTTACATTACCATGTAGTTTATCAATAAAATGGTCTGACGGTGATGTAGACATACTCGGTATTTATATCACAAAATAAATAAATGATCTCACTCCAATACATTTTTATAGAAAGTTAGCAAAAATAGATAAGATCTTGCTACCATGGAAAGGAAAGTACCTGTCTATTTGTGGAAAAATCACCCTGATTAACTCTTTTGTCATATCTCAGTTTACCATTTTGCTTCTGGCCTTGCCTACACCTAGCGAACAGTTTTTTAAAAATTATTATAGAAAAAAATATACTATTTATTTGGAAAGGCAAGCCAGGTAAAATTAAACGGGCCTATTTATATAATGAAGATGAATTCGGAGGGCAGAAATGATGAAATATTAGAGCATTAGACCTCTCACTAAAGGCTTCAGTCATTCAAAAGTTATACTTTAGCAAATTAGTAAGAACGTCTCACCCTATGTTTAATAAAGGCCTTTTCACTTTATTCAGATTACAACCTCTCACTTTCAGTTATTTACAAAGGAAATCATCTCCCAAATATCGCTATTTTTAAATAATCCACCAGAAAAGACAGAACAAATAATATAACAAATATTGTGGTTAAACTCAAATATAACAATTGTTAAAAAAAAGCATTATTTTTAAGAAAAGGAAAAACATATATATATATATATATATATATACTGCTCAAAAAATAAAGGGAACACTTAAACAACACAATGTAACTCCAAGTCAATCACACTTCTGTGAATTCAAACTGTCCACTTAGGAAGCAACACTGATTGACAATACATTTCACATAATGTTGTGCAAATGGAATAGACAACAGGTGGAAATTATAGGCAATTAGCAAGACACCCCCAATAAAGGAGTGGTTCGGCAGGTGGTGACCACAGACCACTTCTCAGTTCCTATGCTTCCTGGCTGATGTTTTGGTCACTTTTGAATGCTGGCGGTGCTTTCACTCTAGTGGTAGCATGAGACGGAGTCTACAACCCACACAAGTGGCTCAGGTAGTGCAGCTCATCCAGGATGGCACATCAATGCGAGCTGTGGCAAGAAGGTTTTCTGTGTCTGTCAGCGTAGTGTTCAGAGCATGGAGGCGCTACCAGGAGACAGGCCAGTACATCAGGAGACGTGGAGGAGGCCGTAGGAGGGCAACAACCCAGCAGCAGGACCGCTACCTCCGCCTTTGTGCAAGGAGGAGCAGGGGAAGCACTGCCAGAGCCCTGCAAAATGACCTCCAGCAGGCCACAAATGTGCATGTGTCTGCTCAAACGGTCAGAAACAGACTCCATGAGGGTGGTATGAGGGCCCGACGTCCACAGGTGTGCAGGACGTCCACAACACCGTGCAGGACGTTTGGCATTTGCCAGAGAACACCAAGATTGGCAAATTCGCCACTGGCGCCCTGTGCTCTTCACAGATGAAAGCAGGTTCACACTGAGCACGTGACAGACGTGACAGAGTCTGGAGACGCCGTGGAGAACATTCTGCTGCCTGCAACATCCTCCAGCATGACCGGTTTGGCAGTGGGTCAGTCATGGTGTGGGGTGGCATTTCTTTGGGGGGCCGCACAGCCCTCCATGTGCTCGCCAGAGGTAGCCTGACTGCCATTAGGTACCGAGATGAGATCCTCAGACCCCTTGTGAGACCATATGCTGGTGCGGTTGGCCCTGGGTTCCTCCTAATGCAAGACAATGCTAGACCTCATGTAGCTGGAGTGTGTCAGCAGTTCCTGCAAGAGGAAGGCATTGATGCTATGGACTGGCCCGCCCGTTCCCAAGACCTGAATCCAATTGAGCACATCTGGGACATCATGTCTCGCTCCATCCACCAACGCCACGTTGCACCACAGACTGTCCAGGAGTTGGCGGATGCTTTAGTCCAGGTCTGGGAGGAGATCCCTCAGGAGACCATCCGCCACCTCATCAGGAGCATGCCCAGGCATTGTAGGGAGGTCATACAGGCACGTGGAGGCCACACACATTACTGAGCCTCATTTTGACTTGTTTTAAGGACATTACATCAAAGTTGGTTCAACCTGTAGTGTGGTTTTCCACTTTAATTTTGAGTGTGACTCCAAATCCAGACCTCCATGGGTTGATAAATTGGATTTCCATTGATTATTTTTGTGTGATTTTGTTGTCAGCACATTCAACTAAGTAAAGAAAAAAGTATTTAATAAGATTATTTCTTTCATTCAGATCTAGGATGTGTTGTTTAAGTGTTCCCTTTATTTTTTTGAGCAGTATATATATATATATATATATATATAATATATATATATATATATATACATATATATCTTCGTAAATTATATCATAAATATGACTGGTGGAGTTATGTCATACATGCAGCTAAAAAAAACATGTCTGCTCTACCCAAAATTACAACCAACTAATTGCATCATTACCGCAGAAATGGAAGAGGAAAGTGGAAGGAGGAAAAAGTAGGGAACTTGTCTGTCGGCCCTGCATTAAAGACCAAAATTGGTTAAAGAAAATTGGTATGAATAAAAAAGTATTCCAGTTTCATTTAAGGATTAAAAAAAATTGACAGCCATACCATATAGATTGCAAAAATGTTGGTTAGAGATTTTTGACGTACCCGATTCCATGGCACATGGTTTATTTATTTATTTATGTATTCTTTTATTATATATTTATTATTATTTATTTCGATCCTGGGTTCCAAAAAGTTTATTTTCAATTTAAAATCTGTAGAAATAATGAGAATGGAAAAGTTAATAACTTTTGTGAAACATCACACCACAGTTGAAAAATATATGGCAAATTTAAATCCAATGTGGATGGTGTTAAGAGATTGATGGGAGGGATTGAATGGAGCTGAAGGTTGGGACTAATAACAACTAATTACAATAAGATAACTAATGTAAAACATACTGTGCCGTAAAACATATATACGTTAACAACTTTTTTTTAGAGCACAGTTTGAACGAATGGCAAATAGAAATCAAACCGGATGGACATCATAAATATATGGGAGCGTTGAAGGTAGAGGAAGGACAAAAGTAAAAACAAACAAAATAAAACAATTGTAAAATAGACTGTGTCCATAAAATGTATATAGTATGTATAAGCTGGAAATACAGGCCTAACCATTGTTGTTCACTATTTTGTGATCACTAGTGTACTACTCCCTTCACAGAACAGCGCAAACTGGCTCTAACCAGAATAGAAAGAGGAGTGGGAGGCCCCGGTGCACAACTGAGCAAGAGGACAAGTACATTAGTGTCTAGTTTGAGAAACAGATGCCTCACAAGTCCTCAACTGGCAGCTTCATTAAATAGTACCCACAAAACACCAGTCTCAATGTCAACAGTAAAGAGGCAACTCCAGGATGCTGGCCTTCTAGGCCTTCTTGCTGATAATTGGCCTCTGTACGTCTATGCAGATATTCCATTCAAAATCATCCGTTTCCAGTTACAATAGTAATTTACAACATTAACAATGTCTACGCTGTATTTTTGATCAATTTTATGTTATTTTATTGGACAAAAAATGAGCTTTTCTTTCAAAAACGAGAACATTTCTAAGTGACCCCAAACTTTTGAACGGTTTTGTCTATATATATACATTTTTTTTCTTCCCAAAAATATATGAGGGATTGGAAGTGATGCAGACAATTACATTGATAGAAGCCACAATCTATCTGAAATATTAAAGCTGATCTACCTCCTAAAAAAATGTAATATATATATTTTTTTAAATAAAAAATAACAATAAAAATTAAAACATAGACAATATACCACAGACAGATCTGATGTGAGGCTAGTATATTGTTTTCTCCAGGGAATAAAGTCCACATAAGGACTCTGATGCTGAAAGGCCTACGTCCATCCAGGCTTACCAGGAATGGGTTCACTGCTCTACACCTGGCTGTCTATAAGGTGAGAGAATGGTTAGACACCTGTTGCCTTCATACCTTCATCTGAAGACAGTGTCATTGATATAGTTATAAAGAGGTGTATGTTTCCATAGTGAGTAGGTTACTGTTTATGATGTGTGATTATATTGTGATTTGCTGATTGTTATAAGAATGTTTCTATCAATTGGCCTTTTATGTTAAATGAGATGGAGACATTCCATGGTTTTACCAGATGGAGGAGCGCAAGTCACATCCCAAAACACACATTGTTCTATGAACAGTGTGATATCTCCTGTTTTTCTCTCATACTAAGGACTAGAGAGAGTTCATCTAGTCCTGAGGCACACAGGATCAGTATTCCAGATTTGTCTATTTGAGGTCTCGGCTTAATCAAGATGCTGATGACTTGGGGTGAACGTCATCTGTATCTTCCCTGATTCCTTACCTCCTCAAAATGCCTGAAGAGAAGGTCAAACGGGAGGAAGCTTAGTTTCCCCAACGTGTTTAGAGAGGACACAAGGAATAAAGGAAATACAATTTAAATTTTCCTCAAGTGTGATGTTAAAGTGAAAACAAACCTATGTGATTGACAGAAGTTGTGTGTCCTCCCAGGACAATGCGGAGCTAGTGACGGCAATGCTCCATGGAGGGGCAGACATCCAGCAGGTTGGGTACGGTGCCCTCACCGCCCTGCATATTGCCACCATCGCTGGGCACCATGAGGTGGGCACGGCCCCTGTTCATACCAGTCTCAGACATTACCTCACATTCTGTACAGTACTATTCATATTTAGGAATAGTTCTGCTGGTGTCAGCAACAATGGGTGTTCCAACAAGAGATTTTGTGATATGATAATAATATGTCCTGTAATATAGCCTACATGTTGTCATTCTTAGGCAGTGGATATCCTTCTCCAGCATGGAGCCTATGTCAACGTCCAGGATGCTGTGTTCTTTACTCCTCTGCATATTGCTGCTTACTATGGCCATGACCAGGTAATTGTTTAAACATTGTGTCCTAATATAACAGTGTAGGTAGCTTCATCCAAGATATCCCTCTTTACCTTCTGCCAAGCAATGGATGTGTTGAAATCTGTTCATTCCCTTTTCTTGTTACCGGGGATGTAGGCTACGTCCCAAAATGGCATCCTTTTGCTTTCATAGTGCACTACTTTTGACCAGAGCCCTATGGGCTATAGGGAAAACAGTGTCATTTGGGACCTATCCCTACAATGTCTATTACAGTTATCCCCCAGGCCCAGTTCCCACTTCCCTGTCAAGTTTGTCTCAAGTGGGTCTCTCCAAGCTCTGCTCCCATCGCGTGACAAAAACAACGAGTTGCCTCTGCTCTGTTAGTAGAGGAACGCGCACTAATGCCCCAGACCAGAGCTAGGTCTCTCCAAAATACACTTGAGTATCTTACCCAGTTATTCTCTGATGATATAATTTTGCTTTTTTGTAGCTTTGACAAGTGTGTGTGTTTTCTATCCCAGTTCGCTCCTCTCGCTGTAGGTTTTACAGATGCTCACCAGCCCGTGGCTGCAAACCTTCTAATTTAGTGTACCCTGCATGCACAACCAATGAATTCCTAGTCTCCGGGCAGCGTTTGGAACTGACGATCTGCAGTCCATAAGGCTGAGTTCATCTCCCTACAATTTTGGGCCCTGACAGAAACATGGATTACACCAGAGAACACTGCTACTCCAGCTGCTCTCTTGTCCTCTGACTATGTGTTCTCTCATAGTCCAAGAGCATCTGGTCGTCGCGGTAGTGGCACAGAGCTACTAATTTCTCATAAGTGGAGATGTTCTCTTTTCCCCATATCTCACCTGTCTATCTCCTCACTTCAATTCAATGCTGTCACTGTCACTTGTCCAATCAAGTTTAACATTGTTGTCATATATCACCCACCAGGTGCTGTTGGAGAGTTCCTCAATGAGCTTGACACATTGATAAGCTAATTTCCCGACCATGGCTCACCACTCATCGTACTGGGTGACTTTAACCCCGCAACACCTGACTTCAATTCATTTCTTTCCCCCTCTTTCTTTCCACTCCTTTCCTCTTTTGATCTCAGCCTTTCCCAGTTCTCTCCCATTCACAAGACAGACAGACTAATCTCACTGCACCCCCCCTGCAGGTTTCTGGTCACTACTTTGTTTCCTATTCTCTCCCTCTCTCCTCCAACACTACCCACTCAGTCCCTATCCAGATGGTCATGCACTGCCTCAATCTTCATTCTCTCGCTCCCACTACTCTCTCCTCTTCTATCCTATCTTCTCTTCCTTCTCTCCTGCTAAATCCTTCTCCCGCCTGTCTCCTGACTCTGCCTCTTCGACCCTACTCTCCTCCCTTTCCTCCTCCTTTGACTCCCACTGTCCACTTTCCCCCCGACCGGCTCAACCTTCCCCTCCCACTCTGTGGCTGAGTGACTAACTGCGTGCTAACAGAACAGGGCTGCAGGCAGCTGATCAGAAATGGAGGAAAACTACATTTTTGGAGGACCTATCATCCACTCCCTTCACTCTACCTTCTCTTCCTCTGTATCCATGGCTAAAGACACTTTCTATCACTCTAAATTTCAAGCTTCTACCGACAACCCTGGGAAAATCATCTCCACTTTCTCCTCCCTCCTTAATCCTTTGATGACATCTGCTTGTCATTCCCTCAGCCTATTGAGTCCACTGGTCCCAATCAGAACTACCCTACACCTTGATCTCTTTCTTACCTCTCTCTCCAGATAAAATCCTGCGACTAGTGATGACTGGCCGCCCAAAAATCTGCCCGCTTCACCCCATCCCATCCTCCCTTCTCCAGACCATCTCTGGAGACCTTGTCACTTCCCTCATCAACTCATCCCTTTCCACTGGCTGTGTCCCCTCGGCCAGAGTTGCTCCCCTCCTCAAGAAACCAACAGTCGACTCATCTGATGTCAAAAGCTACAGACCAGTATCTCTTCTTTCTTATCTTTCCAAAACACTTGAGTGTGCTGTCTCTGACCAACTCTCTCGTTATCTCTCTCAGAACGATCTTCAAAACCCTAACCAGTCAGGCTTCAATGCGGCTCACTCAACTAAGACCACTCTCCTCTGTGTCACAGAGGCTCTCCGCTCTGCCATAGTTGACTTTCTCTCTTCTGTTCTCAACCTCCAGGTAGCCTTGCGGTTAAGAGTGTTGGGCCAGTAACCGAAAGGTCACTGGTTTGAATCCCAGAGCCAACAAGGCAGTTAACCCCCAACAACAACTGCTCCCTGTGCGCCGATGACGTGGACCTTCGATTCAGGCAGCCCGCCGCACCTCTCTGATTCAGAAGGGTTGGGTTAAAAGTGGAAGACACATTTCGGTTGAATACAGTCAGTTGCGTAACTGGCTTTCCCTTACCTTACCTATCCGCTGCCTTTGAGACCATGAACCATCAGATACTCTTCTACCACCCTCTCAGGGTTGGACAACCTCTGCACATTCCTGGATTGCATCCTTCCTGGCAGGTTGCTCCTATAAGGTGGTGTGGAGAGGGTCTGTGTCTTCACCACGTGATCTCACTAATGGTGTCCCCCACGGCTTGCTTCTAGGCCCTCTCCTCTTTTCTCTTTACAAATCACTCGGCTCTGTCACTCAGCTCGGATCTTCACATGGTCTCTCCTATCATTGCTATGTGGATGACACTCAACTACTCTTCTCCTTCCCCTGACACCCAGATGGCGACACATATCTCAGCTTGGATGCTGGCCCACCACCTCAAGCTCAACCTCGACAAAACGGAGCTGCGCTTCCTACCGGGGAAGGCCTGCCAGCTCCAAAACCTCTCCATCATGGTTGACCACTCCATGCTGTCCCGCAAATGTGACCCGTTTCAGGAAACTAGGCGTATGTTGCAAGTCATGGCTTCAGAAGGGAGCCATTTGAACTTTTTTTAATTTGTTTTTAACAAAATGTGTTTTTTTGGCAGAAATGCCTTCTGGAACATGTGAACTTTCATGTGCCTTAAAAACAAAGTGTTAATTTACGAGCCTTGTTGGCAAAGCCACATAAAAAGACAAAAACCTTCCCACTAGCCATGATTGGCTGCGATAATGTGTGGGCTGGACATGCCGAAAAAGGAGTTCGGATTGGTCTGCCATATAGAAGGCTTCTGTCTATTTGAGCTGGAGAGTCTGTGTTGGTAATCCTGTCAAATGCAGCTTTCGTGTAGTGAAGCTGCATAAGTGTCTCTCTCCACTTTCTGGAGGATCGAGTTTTGAAATCCGTGGAATTAGAGTATGATAGCTAAAGAGTGGGAGAAAACGCCTGTCTCCGGATTACATCTTCAAACTAAGGGCAACCATGGCATGACACCCGTGACAGGGAGACGCATCCATCATGCATGATGATGTATACGGGTAAGATAGTCTAGTGTTAGCTAGCTACCATTTCAGATATTACACGTTTCTAATTTTGACAGAAAGTGGTTTCATTTCAAGCTAAAGCTAGCTAACATTAGCTGGCTGGCTCCCTAGATAACGTAATGTGTATGACATTATTATTCGAATCCCAGAAATGTTTGCTTTGCTAGTTAGAGCCTAATGTTAGCTAGCTAACATTGAACCTGGTTGGTTAGTTCCCTGCAGATTCATGCAGGGTAGTAACGACATGATTTGACAATATGTTCATTGTTGTTTAACTAGCTAATGTTAGCTGGCTGACTCTTTAGCTAACGTTACATGACATGTGTCATCTTACACGTTGTTTACCTAGATAGGTTAATTGTTTACTTAGCTAGCTAGCTACACGTCTTAAGTTAAAGTGTACAACACCCGTTGAATATGGCCGGTGTCAGTAAACGTTGGCAAAAAAGCGTAAGGAAATTGTTGCCAGCAGAGCTGGTTAGGATGTTTTCATGTTATCCAGAGGTAAACAAGTCATCGGCCAGAGCATCAAGTGTGCGCTCTGAACGCTCTGACAGCGAAAGGAGATGGGTGGAGCTAAGCTTAAGAGGGTGTGAACGATGCTGAATGGGTGTAGACAAAGAGCTCTTCACTAGATACCAAAACATTCAAAAGCCATTTTCTAAAAAGTGAGTTTACAAGTTTATCAACTTTCAAAGCAGAATTACTTTTTGTTCCTCAAAATGAAGTGTATGATATACCATTTTGTAGCTCTGACTGTCTACTTGTATCCAATGTAAAAAACACCATTTCAAATTTTGCTACATAAGACCGAATCCAGGTTGTGAGTCACAAATAACCTCGGTGTGACCCTGGACAACACCCTGTCGTTCTCTGCAAACATCAAAGCAGTGACTCGCTCCTGCAGGTTCATGCTCTACAACATTCATAGAGTATGACTTTTCCTCACACAGGAAGTGGCGTAGGTCCTAATCCAGGAACTTTGCATTTCCCATCTAGACTACTGCAACTCTCTGTTGGCTGGGCTCCCCGCTTGTGCCATCACATCTCTGCAACTTATCCAGAATGCCGCAGCCCGCCACAATTGTGATGTGTTGTTGTCTCACCTAGCTATCTTAAGGTGAATGCACTAATTGTAAGTCATTCTGGATAAGAGTGTCTGCTAAATGTCTTAAATGTAAATCTCTCAGGTGGCAAAGCTGTTGTTGAAGTTTGGGGCGGATGTAAATGTGAGTGGGGAGGTGGGAGACAGACCGTTACACCTGGCAGCCGCCAAGGGCTTCCTCAGCGTCGTAAAACTTCTGCTGGCAGAGGGGAGCAAGACTGAAGGTGAGAGTTAGTGCAGTAGGTCTGGGAGCTACATGGTACATGCTTGAGTTTCACTGGGTCTGTAAACATGCTCTCAATACAATCCACGGTTCAGGTGATATACTGTTTATCTTGATGGGACGTGCGCTTGAGTGGGGAACATTAAGATGTAACTGCATAGTGGACCTGCTGTTCATTATGGTCTACCGGTACTTACCATCATGTTTATCTACAAGTCACACAACGACTCTGTGGATTTATTCATGGATTCAGCAAAGTGTTCAAAGTTGTAAATGGTTTTAGTAAGGAAATTACTACCTTATTTAAAATTGCCCAACCAGAAAACAACTCAGTCCTTCTTCCTCCACAGTGAATGCTCAGGACAATGAGGACCACGTCCCGCTCCACTTCTGTGCCCGTTTCGGCCACCATGAAGTGGTCCACTTCCTGTTGCAGGGCAACTTTGAGCTACAGCCTCACTCTGTCAACATCTACGGAGACACCCCTCTCCACCTGTGAGTTAACTAATGATACAGTACATCATAATGATAAGAACATCTGGGGTGAAACCATTTAGAGTACAACACGGGGGAAATAGACAGAGAATGATTTCACTGGCTCATGTCAGTACCCTCTGAGGAGTTCAGCAGCAGATTGAAATCTACTGGGGCTGTATGTATCAAGTGTCTCAGAGTTGGAGTGCTGATCTACAATCTGCTCCCGCCATCTATGTAACCGTTATTCATTGTGATCTAAACTCACAACTGATCCTAAATCAGTGCTCCTACTCTGAGACACTTGATCACTAAGGGATTTACATGATCCACACACACCAACACAGTCATGAAGAAGGCACGACAATGCCTCTTCACCCCCAGGAGGCAGAAAAATGTTAGCATGGGCCCGCAGATAAGACTTCTAAATAGATGAGTCCACAAAATAGCTACCCTGACTATCGGCATTGACCCTCTTTTGCAGTAACTCTTTTGACTCATCACATACGTACGCTGCTGCTACTGTTAATGATCTATCTTGTTGCTTAGTCACTTTACCCCTACCCATATCTACCTCATACCCCTACCCATATTTACCTCATACCCCTACCCATATCTACCTCATACCCCTGCCCATATCTACCTCATACCCATGCATATATCTACCTCATACCCCTGCCCATATCTACCTCATACCCATATCTACCTCATACCCCTGCCCATATCTACCTCATACCCCTACCCATATCTACCTCATACCCCTACCCATATCTACCTCATACCCCTGCCCATATCTACCTCATACCCCTGCCCATATCTACCTCATACCCCTACCCATCTCTACCTCATACCCCTACCCATATCTACCTCATATCCCTGCACATATCTACCTCATACCCATGCACATATCTACCTCATACTCATGCCCATATCTACATCATACCCATGCCCATATCTACCTCATACCCATGCCCATATCTACCTCATACCCATGCCCATATCTACCTCATACCCCTGTCCAATTCTACCTCATACCCCTGCCCATATCTACCTCATACCCCTACCCATATCTACCTCATACCCCTACCCATATCTACCTCATATCCCTGCACATATCTACCTCATACCCATGCACATATCTACCTCATACCCCTGCCCATATCTACCCCATACCCCTGCCCATATCTACCTCATACCCCTACCCATATCTACCTCATACCCCTACCCATATCTACCTCATATCCCTGCACATATCTACCTCATACCCATGCACATATCTACCTCATACCCCTGCCCATATCTACCTCATACCCCTGCCCATATCTACTTCATACCCCTGCCCATATCTACCTCATACCCATGCCCATATCTACCTCATACCCATGCCCATATCTACCTCATACTCATGCCCATATCTACCTCATACCCCTGCCCATATCTACCTCATACCCCTACCCATATCTACCTCATACCCCTGCCCATATCTACCTCATACCCCTACCCATATCTACCTCATACCCATTCACATCAACTCGGTACTGGTTCCCCGTGTATATAGCAAAGTTATCGTTACTCATTGTGTATTTATTCCTCGTGTTATTATTTTTTCTATATTTTTCTCTCTGCATTGTTGGGAAGGGCCCGTAAGTAAGCATTTCACTGTTAGTCTACACCTGTTATTTACAAAGCATGTGAGAAATAAAGTGTGATTTGATTTGATACATATGGCCTCTGGTCTTATTCACTGAGACTGATAAAAGCGTCTACGATCTCTTTATGTGTCTAGCTGTATCTGCAACTCATTGCGCCTGTGTTCCACAGGGCCTGCTACAATGGCAAGTTTGAGGTGGTGAAGGAGATAGTGCAGCTGTCAGGCACAGAGAGTCTGTCCAAGGAGAACATATTTAGCGAGACCGCCTTTCACAGGTAATAACCCTAGTGTACCTCTATGAGTTGCCTTCTCCGTCTGTACTGGTCCAAGGTAACAGCAGTGTCTACCTCTCTCCACAGTGCCTGCACCTATGGGAAGAGTCTGGAGATGGTCAAGTTCCTGCTCGGTCAGAACGCCATGAGCATCAACCATCAGGGCCGAGACGGACACACAGGTGGCTATGTCTCCTCGTTACCTAATCTAGGGCCAGGAGGTTTTCCCTGGCCAGGTCACACGATCAGAACAATATCCTGACCCTAATGATAAAGTATGACTGAGGCCAGGAGTTTTTGTTGACCAGAACTGAAGAGGAAAAGCTCTTGGCCCTACAAATAACATCTAAACCACCCGAGAGCACTTAATAAGATCTAGTTCCAATTAAAATTAGTTTTGCAGCAATAGTCATACATAAAAAACTACCTTGACGATTGGCAAGGACTTCTAAACCAGCCGAAAGCACTCAATACGTTCAAGTTCCAACTTTGTTATCCCAGAGGGAAATACGTTTTGCAACAATAGTCATACATAAAAAATGACTTTGACAATTGGCAAGGACTTCAACACAAATAAGGTCCATATGAATGGGAGAAGAGCGGTTGATCTGACTGCTTAGGCTAATAACCTTTGAACCCTGTCACTATCTCTGTAGGTCTGCACAGTGCATGTTTCCACGGCCACATACGTCTGGTCCAGTTCCTATTGGACAGCGGGGCTGACATGAACCTGGTGGCTTGTGACCCCAGCCGGTCCAGTGGGGAGAAGGAGGAGCAGACCTGCCTCATGTGGGCCTATGAGAAAGGTTAGTCAGTGATGGACACATGGGTCTGTCCAATGGGAGGCCACAGACAAAGCTATATCTCAGAAAGGCTAGATTTTGTAATTAGAGCTGAGATGATAACATTTTTACTAGATCTCTTTTTCACAGATGATTGACTTTGCTTGAATTGTGAGAAGGATGGTTTGTAACTTTCAGAGATTTGACATTGCTAGGAAACCTTGACAGTACTGTACACTGAGTAATTGTTTGTAATTGATTTTACTCTCTCACACTGTCACCCTACCCCTGTCTCAGTAAGAATAAATAGTGAGAGTATAAGTAATAGTAGTGACTGTAGTACTACATAGTAGTAGTAGTCACTGTAGTACTGCCCAGTAGTATTAGTAGTAGTATTAGTAGTCGTTGGCATACATGTCGTAGTGACTGTACTATTACCCAGTAGTAGTCAGTGGGGAACCATCAGGGCCATCTACGCCCTCAGAGAGGGCCTAAGGATAGATACAAATCGGTATATATTTTTATATATTATAATTTGTAATTTTGTTTTCATTGATTAATATTTTTTTGCCTTAATTGTAGTGATCTTCCTATTGAATTTCTTCAGTTTGTGTTGGAAAAAGAAGGGTTAATATCCAAGAGAAAAGAACATCCAATCTGAATTTTTCTTTGGTAGTCTCTTGGTAGAAATAATCTAGCTAGGCTCAACGCTCATTGGCTAGGCCTTCAGGTTTGAATAGAAGGCACCAGCCAACGCCATTGACATTGACTTCAATTAGAGCAGCATTTTGGAATGACAGTAGAATCAACCAATCACAAATTGTCTTGTAATCGGTGGTACAATTGTATGATGCCTCAGTATACGTCACTAATTCAGAGCCAATAGCGAATAGTAGTAGTAGTAGTAGGTAGTAGTAGTAGTAGTAGTAGGTAGTAGGTAGGTAGTAGGTAGTAGTAGGGTAGTAGGGGGGCTAGTAGTAGTAGTAGTAGTCGTCAGATCAACATTTTTCTCCCACCAGGGGGAAATTCATTTGGTCATGTGCTTAAAAACACGATACATGAAAACACAGAAACTACACAATATAATTAATACAAAGTGCTATAGCTACACATTTAAAGTGAAAGTGCAATATGCTGTAAACTCGAGGGACCAACAGACTATCTATTTTACAGCCTAATGGCTGTTGGAATAAAAGAGTCCCCATATCGATCTGTTTTGATTTTCTTTTGAAGAAGTCTCTTTCCCCTTGTCTGGCTGCTGCTGTGACTGAGTTTTGAGTGAAGGGGATGAGTACTGTCCTGTAAAATATTTTCAAGTTTTAGGAGGATCAGTTTTGTGTACAGGCTGATTCTTGATCTATACCAATTATCCTTCCCGCCGTCTTAATCAAGCACTGAAGCTTGACGTAGTCTTGCTCTCGCATGTTTCTAAACACGCATATCAGACCAAAGGACAGCGCACTCTGCAGGACAGATTTATAGAACATTTGTAAGATATGGCAGTCAACATTAAAATTGTTCAGTTTGCTTAAAGAAAACATTCTCTGTTGCAATTTATTTATCTTTGCAAAGGCATACTCATTGAATTTCAGTTTGTCTATTTCGATTCCCAGGTATTTATATATGGTCACTATCAACTGATTCCCCATTGATCTTCGTAGGGGGTAGTGGAGTTTTGTTGCTTCTGAAATCGATTTCCATCTCTTTTATTTTCTTAATGTTTATTTCAAGAAAGTTATCTGCACACCACTGGACGAATTTTGCTGTTTCTCTGTCAAAACCTTGAAAAGAGGCTTGGTCTGGGTTGAGGAAACCCACAACACCGGTGTCATCTGCATGTCAGAGGCTTGACAATCATTTATGTACAGTGTGTACAGTGTGTACAGTATCGGTGAAAGTATGCAACCTTGAGGTGCTCCCGTATTCACTGTTCTAGATGTAGAGATGACGGAGTTAAACTTCACTTGTTGAGTACGGTTCACAAGGAAACTGTTAATTCATTGATCAGTAGAGAGTTGACATCCAAATTCAACAGTTTATCCAGCAGTAGGTGGGGTTGGATGGTGTTAAACGCGCTACTGAAGTCAATGAATACAATTTTCACTAGGCTATTTGCCTTTCTAAATGTTTGAAGATATTGTTCAGCATGACCAGTAACTCATCATCAGCACCTCTGGAGGCACGGTAGGTGAATTGGTTTGGATCTAATTGGGATGAGAAACCAGAAATAATTAGTTTTTGAATTATTTTTTCAAAACATTTCATAGGTACAGATGTCAGGGCTACAGGGCGTAAACCGGTCCACTACTGTCAGGATGGCGGTGTTGCCATCAGACTGGGGAAGACCCGTGACGAAGTCTAGGGATATGTGAGACCAGGGACGTGAGGGACAGGCAGTGGTTGAAGAAGACCAGCCGGAGCTTGCCGAGAAGTCTTGATCTGCGCACAGAGCATCAAATCAAATCAAAGTGTATTTGTCACGTGGGCCGAATACAACAGGTGTAGACCTTTACAGTGAAATGCTTACTTACAGGCTCTAACCAATAGTGCAAAAAAGGTATTAGGTGAACAGTAAGTAGGTAAAGAAAAAAATAACAGTAAAAAGACAGGCAATATACATTTTTTTTTACATTTTAGTCATTAAGCAGACGCTCTTATCCAGAGCGACTTACAGTAGTGAATGCATACATTTGATCCATTTTTCCGTACTGGTCCCCCGTGGGAATCGAACCCACAACCCTGCAAACACCATGCTCTACCAACTGAGCCACACGGGACCATATACAGTAGCGAGGCTACATACAGACACCAGTTAGTCAGGCTGATTGAGGTAGTATGTACATGTAGATATGGTTAAAGTGACTATGCATATATGATGAACAGAGAGTAGCAGTAGCGTAAAAGAGGGGTTGGCTGGTGGTGGGTGGGACACAATGCAGATAGCTCGGTTAGCCAATGTGCGGGAGCACTGGTTGGTCGGCCCAATTGAGGTAGTATGTACATGAATGTATAGTTAAAGTGACTATGCATATATGATAAACAGAGAGTAGCAGCAACGTAAAAAGAGGGGTTGGGGGGGAGGGGGTTGGGGGGGCACACAATGCAAATAGTCCGGGTAGCCATTTGATTACCTGTTCAGGAGTCTTATGGCTTGGGGGTAAAAACTGTTGAGAAGCCTTTTTGTCCTAGACTTGGCACTCCAGTACCGCTTGCCATGCGGTAGTAGAGAGAACAGTCTATGACTGGGGTGTCTGGGGTCTTTGACAATTTTTAGGGCCTTCCTCTGACAGCGCCTGGTGTAGAGGTCCTGGATGGCAGGCAGCTTAGCCCCAGTGATGTACTGGGCCGTACGCACTACCCTCTGTAGTGCCTTGCGGTCAGAGGCCGAGCAATTGCCGTACCAGGCAGTGATGCAACCAGTCAGGATGCTCTCGATGTTGCAGCTGTAGAACCTTTTGCGGATCTCAGGACACATGCCAAATCTTTTTAGTTTCCTGAGGGGGAATAGGCTTTGTCATGCCCTCTTCACGACTGTCTTGGTGTGATTGGACCATTCTAGTTTGTTGTTGATGTGGACACCAAGGAACTTGAAACTCTCAACCTGCTCCACTACAGCCCCGTCAATGAGAATGGGGGAGTGCTCGGTCCTCCTTTTCTTGTAGTCCACAATCATGTCCTTTGTCTTGGTTACGTTGAGGGATAGGTTGTTATTCTGGCACCACTCGGCCAGGTCTCTGACCTCCTCCCTATAGGCTGTCTCATCGTTGTCGCTGATCAGGCCTACCACTGTTGTGTCGTCTGCAAACGTAATGATGGTGTTGGAGTCATGCCTGGCCATGCAGTCGTGGGTGAACAGGGAGTACACCACTGGGGAGCTCCAGTGTTGAGGATCAGCGTAACAGATGTGTTGCTACCTACCCTCACCATCTGGGGGCAGCCCGTCAGGAAGTCCAGGATCCAGTTGCAGAGGGAGGTGTTTAGTCCCAGGATCCTTAGCTTAGTGATGAGCTTTGAGGGTACTATGGTGTTGAACGCTGAGCTGTAGTCAATGAATAGCATTCTCACATAAGTGTTCCTTTTGTCCAGGTGGGAAAGGGCAGTGTGGAGTGCAATAGAGATTGCATCATCTGTGGATCTGTTTCGGTGGTATGCAAATTGGAGTGGGTCTAGGGTTTCACGGATAATGGTGTTGATGTGAGCCATTACCAACCTTTCAAAGCACTTCATGCAGGCAGCGACAAACGCGGAGACGTCCGGGACCATGGTAGTCCACAAAAAGCGTTACCGCATACAGGTCAGGGTTCGACGGGAGCCCAGCTGGCAGGCAAACCTGGAGGAATGGGCCCACTCCAGGACCGATGAGGGGACAGCATCAGGCACAAACATCCGGTTATCTGGCCCCCACCCACGGGGTTCGGCTGGGAACGCTGTGCCTCACAGACATGCTTCCCTATTCCCCAGCTGAGTGCCGTCGAGGTGGGAAGGATGGTCTCGGGGTCCGAGGGTGTAGCCTTGGGGCTATAGCGGCGTGACAGCGCATCCGGCTTGATTTTCTTGGATCCTGGTCGGTAGGAGAAGGAGAAGTTAACCTCTATGGGCTTGCGTCCCACCTACTCAACAGCCAGTGTAATCCCGTGGCGCGTTATTCAAATACCTCAAAAATGCAAAAACTTCAATTTTTCAAACATATGACTATTTTACACCATTTTAAAGACAAGACTCTTGTTAATCTAACCACACTGTCTGATTTCAAAAAGGCTTTACAACGAAAGCAAAACATTAGATTATGTCAGCAGAGTACCCAGCCAGAAATAATCAGACACCCATTTTTCAAGCTAGCATATAATGTCACATAAACCCAAACCACAGCTAAATGCAGCACTAACCTTTGATGATCTTCATCAGATGACAACCCTAGGACATTATGTTATACAATACATGCATGTTTTGTTCAATCAAGTTCATATTTATATCAAAAACCAGCTTTTTACATTAGCATGTGACTAGCATGTGACTAGCATTCCCACCGAACACTGCCAGTGAATTTACTAAATTACTCACGATAAACGTTCACAAAAAACATAACAATTATTTTAAGAATTATAGATACAGAACTCCTCTATGCACTCGATATGTCCGATTTTAAAATAGCTTTTCGGTGAAAGCACATTTTGCAATATTCTCAGTAGATAGCCCGGCATCACAGGGCTAGCTATTTAGACACCCAGCAAGTTTAGCACTCACCAAAGTCAGATTTACTATAAGAAAAATGTTATTACCTTTGCTGTTCTTCGTCAGAATGCACTCCCAGGACTTCTACTTCAATAACAAATGTTGGTTTGGTCCCAAATAATCCATTGTTATATCCAAATAGCGGCGTTTTGTTCGTGCGTTCAAGACACTATCCGAAAGGGTAAATAAGGGTGACGAGCATGGCGCATTTCGTGACAAAAAAATTCTAAATATTCCATTACCGTACTTCGAAGCATGTCAACCGCTGTTTAAAATCAATTTTTATGCCATTTTTCTCGTAAAAAAGCGATAATATTCTGACCGGGAATCTGCGTTTAGGTAAACAGACGAAAGAAAATAAAGCATGGGGTCGACTCGGGCACGCGCCTAAGCCCATAGTACTCTGATCGGCCACTTGCCAAACGCGATAATGTGTTTCAGCCAGAGGCTCCCTCGATATCATTCCGCTTTTTCCCGGGCTCTGAGAGCCTATGGGAGCCGTAGGAAGTGTCACGTTATAGCAAAGATCCTCAGTCTTCAATAAAAAGAGCCAAGATGAACAACAACTTGTCAGACAGGCCACTTCCTTCATGGAATCTTCTCAGGTTTTGGCCTGCCATATGAGTTCTGTTATACTCACAGACACCATTCAAACAGTTTTAGAAACTTTAGGGTGTTTTCTATCCAAAGCCAATAATTATATGCATATTCTAGTTACTGGGCAGGACTAGTAACCAGATTAAATCGGGTACGTTTTTTATCCGGCCGTGTCAATACTGCCCCCTAGCCCTAACAGGTTAAATTGTGTGAAAAGCAGGGCCCACCTAGCGTGCCAGGAATTGAGACGCTTGGCGGTGCGGAGATATTCCAGGTTCTTGTGGTCCGTCCACACAATGAACGGATGTTCCGCCCCCTCCAACCAGTGTATCCACTCCTCCAACACCATCTTCACTGTGAGAAGCTCACGATTACCCACATCGTAGTTCCTCTCCGTGGCATTCAGATGATGGGAGAAGAAGGTGCAGGGATGTAACTTGAGGTCCAGGGCAGAACGCTGGGACAGGACAGCCCCCACTCCGATATCCGAATCATCGGCCTCCACCACTAACTGACGGGACGGGTCAGGATGTACCAATATGGGAGCAGTGGTGAAGCGGTGCTTGAGGTCCCAGAACGCCCAGTCAGCAGTTGGGGAAGCCAGGGTGCTGTAACCCTGGATAAAGAGACGATAGAAGTTGGCAAATCTCAGGAAACTTTGCAGCTGCACTCTAGACGTAGGCTGGGGCCAATCTCACCTTCCCGGGATCCATCTGTACATTCCCTGCAGCGATGATGTAACCAAGGAAGGGGAAGGGAGAGCGATGGAATTTGCATTTCTATGCTTTCACAAAAAGCTGGTTCTCCAGGAGGCGCTGGAGGGCCTGTCGGATGTGGAGCACGTGTTATTGGGCTGAGTGGTAGAAAACAAGGATGTCATCGAGGTAGACGAAAATGAACCGGTTCAACATGTCGCTGGCACCAGCAGTTCAGTCTATGAGGGCATTGTGTCGCTGGAGCCAAGATAATCTCAATACCACGGGAACCTGAGAAGACTTAATCAGAGGTTGATGGGAGTGGTATTGTGAGTGACCCGGCCTATAGAGTGCCCGTCCAGCACTCTAATGTCCATGGAAATGGAGAGGGGCTGAGTGGGGATGCCCAGCTCGGGCGCCAGGGTAGCGTCCAAAAAACTCTAATTTGCCCCAGCTTCGATGAGTATCTGGAGGGATTTCGACTGGTTCCCCCACAGCAGGATGGCATGGAAAGGGGTGCGAGTAAGGCAAGAGGAAAAGTTCACCATATGGCCCACCAGAGTACTCGTCCCTTCTTGATGAGCCTGAGTTTTTAATGGGCAGGTAGCTACGAAATGTCCCGTAGCGCCACATTATAGACAACTCTGGGTGTGGAGTCGGCGTAAGCACTCAGCCAGAGTCAATCTAGCGATGCCCAGGTGCATGGACTCTGAAGGAGGTGAGTCGGCAGCCCTCAGTGATTCACGAGAGAACTCGGGTGATGTCGGGTTCACTCAGACATGTAGACTTCGGCGGTCTCCAGGATTCCTTGGAGACGAGGTGGGAATCGATGGCGAACTAAGGTGACAGGGCACAGATTCCCTCTCCCTCCTACGTTGTCAAAGCCGCCCATCGATCCGGATGGTCATGGCTATGAGGGAGTCAAGGTCCATGA
The DNA here is from genome assembly GCF_965601325.2 of Salmo salar. NCBI lineage: Eukaryota > Metazoa > Chordata > Actinopteri > Salmoniformes > Salmonidae > Salmo > Salmo salar. The sequence goes on along the minus strand of NC_138306.1, from coordinate 49,235,391 downwards.
GCAGTTCCCGGGCTGCGAGCTCATCTTTGATCACCTCCAATAATCCGTGATGGAACATGTTGAACAATGCTTCTGGGTTCCAGGCACTCTTAGCCACCAAAATGCGAAAATCCATCGCATAGTCTACCACACTACGGGAGTCTTGACGTAGCTGGAGCAGCTTATGAGCAGCCTCTCTCCCGGGCAATGACGAATCAAACACTTTTCGAACTTCCGCCACATACTCCTCCAGACTGAGGCAAATGGTGGACTTTTGCTCCCACACCGCCGTAGCCCAGGCGAGTGCCCTCCCGGACATTTAGCATTATGATGTATGCTATCCTTCAATGGTCAGAGGGAAATGAAGAAGGCTGCAACTCGAAAATGAGGGAGCACCGAGAGAAAAAAGCCCAGCAGGTTCCAGAATCTCCAGCGTAGGCGGGGTTCTCGGGACACTGGGGTAGGCTGGGAGATTACTGGTGTGACCCGCTGCCCAGTAGGGAATCCACTGAATTGCTCCAGCAATGTATCAACTGCCTTGTAATGGCGTTCTGTCAGGGTATGGAGTCCCTCCATAAAACATTGCAGTATCTCCTCATGTCTTCCAAAAGTGGCTCCTTGCAGGGAGACAGCATTGTGGAGCTGGTCTGTCTGCTGGGTTGGTCAAGACCAGTTCGTACTATCAGAACTCAGGATAAGACCCAGATGCAGACAGCTGGAGTCACAGATGTTTATTGACCTAAACAGGGCGTAGGCAAAAGACAGGTCAATGGCAGGCAGAGGTCCGTAATTCAGGGCAGGCTTGTGGTCAGGGCAGGCAGAATGGTCAGAACCGGGGAAACTAGGGAACAGAACTTGAGAAAGCAGGGAGACTTGAAAACAGGCTGATAAGACCTGATAAGACAAGACAAACTGGCGATAGACAAATAGAGAACACAGGTATAAATACACTGGGTATAATGAGGAAGATGGGCGACACCTGCAGGGGGGTGGAGACAAGCACAAAAACAGGTGAAACAGATCAAGGTGTGACACTTTTGGCTTGTTGTTTTTAGGTATTGGGACAATCAGCAACTTCTTCCATAAATCTGGAATTATCCCACTTTTCAGTGACAGCTGGAAGTCTCTTGCTGCTGATGCCGTCTGGACCATATTATTTTTGTGGGTTGACACGTTGAAAGTATTGCTTGATGTCATTCACAGAGATCTGTATATCAACAGCTGGTATGCTGTCTATACTGTCCAAGGCCACTTTCTGTTGCGATGTAAAATCACACATGTCAAACCTACAATAGAAACTGTTCAAATAATTTGCAAAAGGAAGGTCATTTTCAACGGTCATACAATGTCTCTTTGGTTTGTATCCTGTGATGGTTTGTAGCCCTTGCCAGGCTTTCCTAATGTCCTTTAAGATGTTTTCTAATTTGTCTTTACATGCTGCCTTGCACTCCATGATTTTACTTTTCAGTTGCCTCTGAATAATTTTCCTTTCCTCTTTACTGCCACCTGATTTAAACACTTGTTTTTTTCTGGATGAAGAGCTCATTTAATTCCAGAGTTACCCACGGCTTATTATTGGGGAAGATGTTGACTTTCTTTTGGGGAATAACGAGATCCTCACAGAAACAGATGTACTCAGAGACAGTATCCGCTGCCTCTTCCAGGCCATCGGAGCTGTCCGTCAGTGGACTCAAAACAGTCCTGGAGGGCTTCAGTCGCTTCAGGAGTCCAGCTTTTAATCTCCACCTTTTTAGCCTTCTCTCGCTGCAGACGCGCTTTATAGACTGGGATGAGCTGAACCATGTTATGATCCGAACCCCCACGTTTGGGTAGTGCCTTAGAAAAATACGCACCTGGGATGTTACCATAACAGAGGTCCAGACAGACTTCACCTGGGATATTACCATAACAGAGGTCCAGACAGGCTTCACCTGGGATGTTACTATAACAGAGGTCCAGACAGGCTTCATTTCGGGTAGGACATGTAACATATTTCTGATATGATGGTAAGTGTTCAGATAGATTGCACATTTTAAAGTCTCCCATGGTTAACTTTACTGCTTCAGGTGACTCAGGACTACCTGGCCTGATGACTCATTGCTGTCCCCAGTCCACCTGGTCGTGCTGCTGCTCCAGTTTCAACTGTTCTGGTAGTTCTGGGGGGGGGGGTGCCCCTGTGACAACAATTTTGGACCCCCTTGTGGCCCCCCTAAATGTGGAGTATGAAATCATTTTTACATAACAAATTTTTGCTATCATTCTTTTTTTAAATCCATTATTAGACAGTGGCAACGCGGAACACTAATGATTATGAACATGGTCTTTTGCCTGCTAATGCCTGCAATGTAGTGAAGAAAACGATATGACAACAATAACGTCTAATGTAACTGGCCCCTCTAACAGTACAACTGGCCCCAGCTTGGCCCCCCCAGTTGAAATGGTCTAGAACCGCCACTGGGCTATGGAACCCTGACCTGTTCACCGGGCGTGCTACCTTGTCCCGGACCTGCTGTTTTTGACTCTCTCTCTCTACCGCACCTGCTGTCTCTAACTCTGAATGATCGGCTATGAAAAGCCAACTGAAATTTACTCCTGAGGTGCTGACCTGTTGCACCCTCTACAACCACTGTGATTATTATTATTTGACCCTGCTGGTCATCTATGAACGTTTGAGCATCTTGGCCATGTACTGTTATAATATCCACCCGGCACAGCCAGAAGAGGACTGGCCACCCCTCAGAGCCTGGTTCCTCTCTAGGTTTCTTCCTACTGTCGTGTCTTTGGCTATGCCGGATTAAGTGATATGACATGCTAACCTATAAAATTCTTTCTCTGTAATTAATATTACCTGATTAAACTAATCATGTAAATGTAATTAACTAGAAAGTCGGGACACCACGGAAGAGTGTTTATAGAGCCGTTATCTTCCGAATAAACTCTTAAAGACCGATTTATATTTTACATCGATAGCAGTCAATATTAACCCTTATCTTATTTTCAGTCTCATAATGAAAGTTGTAAATTCTTGGCTATCTTCACGAACCCTGGCTAACAAGTTGAATCAGCAATACAAAATTGGGTTTAATCATTTATTTACTAAATACCTAAACTAATCACACAGAATTACAAATACACAGAATACAAATTATGTCATACAGAAAACGTCCCTGGTGGACGGAACCTGTATGATGGCTGGTTACACAAAGGAAAGGGGGTTGGGCTTGAATGAAAGAGCGGGAAGACTTAGGAACAAAGAAACAGCAGCTATGCTATCGTAAATACATTATCTTATGCATTACTAAATTACCGCCCATTTGGAAAAGGAAAATGCAATAAATATTTACTCTGAGCTGCGCTTCGGTATATTGGTCGTAGATGCTGGCCGGGTTGGCCAACAGATCTTCCTGTCCTCGGAAGAATGTCTCTGGTGGTAAATTGGATACGTGGTGGTATCTTCGTCTGTTCGTTGTTAGACTGGATCTGTCGTCCGTCCTTTCCTAGCCCACGTCTACAGCGGCCGCTGCTAACTCAACGGCTAGGAAGTATCACTTCTGTTGTGAATAAGCTCAAAGTTCATACCATTCGCCACCAAAGCTCACGCCGAGGTTGGCTTAGTTCTGTACTTGACGTGTGTCCTTCTAACGTAGAGGCTGCAGACCTCACGTACTGGAACATGTGGTTATCTTTTCGTCAAAGGCTTATATAGTGGAGAGGGGGAAGGATGTGTTTCATCGCTTATAACCCCTGTCTCTTCACAGGGGTGGGCCACTGATCAAGCAGGGCACTTTCCTTATGAAAACCCAATTCTCTCATTTGGAAGCTAAAATTACATTTAATCTCCTAACAAACAATTTCAATATCAAACATTTCAATTGCATAACAATTCCATGTGACTCTGATAACTAGAGGGTGTATACTTTCCCAGGTACAGTTTATGTCGTCCTGTCATCAGTCATAATGTCTCAGATGACAACCGAACTGACATCCATACTCATTACGTTCCAAAGCATATTTCCAACTGGTTTTATTACCAAAATATGGTTCCTTTCCCCATTTGTTTGATGTTCCCAGACTCTCTATATTTAACACAGGGTATTCAGCAGTCCTTCAGTAGGGTCAGAAAGAGAGGGGAAGGGAGAAAGGTATTTATGGGGGGGGTCACAAACCTTACCCACAGGCCAAGTTTTTCCTTGCCACCGTGCTTCTACATCTGCATTGCTTTCTGTTTGGTGTTTTAGGCTGGATTTCTGTATAGCACTTTGTGACATTGGCTGATGTAAAAAGGGCTTTATAAATACATTTGATTGATTGACTCTGTCTCAGCCTAGGATACAAGGTCATGAGTCACGTTGGCACCTATTTGGGTGTCAGTGGAGGGGGCTATGTAAACAGTAAATAGTCAGACCTGATTTATTTTCCATGGCAGGTAGTATGGTCAGAGTTTAATGTCTTTAGTACAGACCTGGTGCTTAGTTGTAATATTGGCAGGAATTGCAATATTTCTCGTTGATAAATGCACAAACTCCACCACCTTTTCTCTTACCAGAGTTGATGTTTCAGTCCATTCTAACAATTGTGTAGCCATCCAGCTCCACAATGGAGTCGGGATCCTGTTACGTAAGCCAGGTCTCAGATAGACAGATCAGGCAGGATTGTTGGTACTCTGAGAGGTGTTGGGTACAAGCCCAGTCTTATTCCTTATGCTTTGTACATGTCCATCCATAATAGATGGAAGAGGTGTTCTGAAGGGCTGTTTTTTAATCTGATTCTGAATTCCTCCTCTACCACCACACTTCCTTGGTTTAGATGTCTTTTCTTGGGAAAATGTTGATTTATTAATTGTGGTATTCCATTGCAGTGTAGACTTGCAGCAAAGGGTCGGAGATTAAGCAGGACATCTCTAATGTATGATATCCGCGGTTGCGGCTTGCTGTATCCATCGAAGGTTAGATTGACAGCTTGTTTGGTACATTTCACAACAACAACAAAAAAGATTAAAACTAACAGTCAAAGTACTGCTATTTGCCTCATTATTAGTTATCCGATTGATTAACACTAAAAACTTGGTTGATTGAGGTGAATCGCAATTTTAAAACCCTTTAGACAAAAAAACTACTAGTAGTAGTCCTACATGTATTATTATTATTATTATTATTATTATTATTATTATTATTATTATTATTATTATTATTATTATCAGTAGTAGTCATACATGTAGTAGTAGTAGTCATACATGTAGTTGTCATACATGTAGTAGTAGTAATCATACATGTAGTAGTAGTAATCATACATACATGTAGTAGTAATCATACATACATGTAGTAGTCATACATGTAGTAGTAGTAATCATACATACATGTAGTAGTAATCATACATACATGTAGTAGTCATACATGTAGTAATCATACATACATATAGTAGTCATACATGTAGTAGTAGTAATCATACATACAGTAGTAGTAATCATACATACATGTAGTAGTAATCATACATACATGTAGTAGTCATACATGTAGTAGTAGTCATACATGTAGTAGTAGTCATACATGTAGTAGTAGTAGTCATACATGTAGTAGTAGTAATCATACACACATGTAGTAGTAATCATACAAACATGTAGTAGTCATACACATAGTAGGAGTCATACATGTAGTATAGTAGTCATACATGTAGTAGTCATACATGTAGTAGTAGTAATCATACATACATGTAGTAGTAATCATACAAACATGTAGTAGTCATACATGTAGTAGTAGTCATACATGTAGTAGTCATACATTTAGTAGTAGTCATACATGTAGTAGTCATACATGTAGTAGTAGTAATCATACATGTAGTAGTAGTAATCATACATGTAGTAGTAGTAATCATACATACAGTAGTAGTAATCATACATGCAGTAGTAGTAGTAGTAGTCATACATGTAGTAGTAGTAGTCATACATACATGTAGTAGTCATACATGTAGTAGTAGTAATCATATATGTAGTAGTAGTAGTCATACATGTAGTAGTCATACATGTAGTAGTAATCATACATGTAGAAGTAGTAGTAATCATACATGTAGTAGTAGTAGTCATACATGTAGTAGTCATACATGTAGTAGTAGTAATCATACATGTAGTAGTAGTAGTAATCATACATGTAGCAGTAGTAATCATACATATATGTAGTAGTCATACATGTAGTAGTAGTAATCATACATGTAGTAGTAGTAGTAGTCATACATGTAGTAGTAGTAGTCATACATGTAGTAGTAGTCATACATGTAGTAGTAGTAGTAATCATACATGCAGTAGTAGTAGTAGTAGTCATACATGTAGTAGTCATACATGTAGTAGTAGTAGTCATACATGTAGTAGTCATACATGTAGCAGTAGTAATCATACATACATGTAGTAGTAATCATACATACATGTAGTAGTCATACATGTAGTAGTCATACATGTAGTAGTAGTAATCATACATGTAGTAGCAGTAGTAATCATGCATGTAGTAGTAGTAGTCATACATACATGTAGTAGTCATACATGTAGTAGTAGTAATCATACATGTAGTAGAAGTAATCATACATGTAGTAGTAGTAGTCATACATGTAGTAGTAGTAATCATACATGTAGTAGAAGTAATCATACATGTAGTAGTAGTAGTCATACATACATGTAGTAGTCATACATGTAGTAGTAGTAATCATACAGTAGTAGTAATCATACATACATGTAGTAGTCACACATGTAGTAGTAGTAATCATACATGTAGTAGTAGTAGTCATACATGTAGTAGTAGTAGTCATACATATAGTAGTAGTAGTAGTTGTAGTAGTAGTATTAATCATACATGCAGTAGTAGTAGTAGTAGTCATACATGTAGTAGTAGTCATACATGTAGTAGTAGTAGTAATCATACATGCAGTAGTAGTAGTAGTCATACATGTAGTAGTCATACATGTAGTAGTAGTAGTCATACATGTAGTAGTCATACATGTAGTAGTAGTAATCATACATACATGTAGTAGTAATCATACATACATGTAGTAGTCATACATGTAGTAGTCATACATGTAGTAGTAGTAATCATACATGTAGTAGTAGTAGTAATCATGCATGTAGTAGTAGTAGTCATACATACATGTAGTAGTCATACATGTAGTAGTAGTAATCATACATGTAGTAGTAGTAATCATACATGTAGTAGTAGTAGTCATACATACATGTAGTAGTCATACATGTAGTAGTAGTAATCATACATGCAGTAGTAGTAGTAGTAGTCATGCATGTAGTAGTAGTAGTCATACATACATGTAGTAGTCATACATGTAGTAGTAGTAATCATACATGTAGTAGTAGTAGTAGTAATCATACATACATGTAGTAGTAGTCATACATGTAGTAGTCATACATGTAGTACTAATCATACATGTAGTAGTCATACATGTAGTAGTAGTAATCATACAGTAGTAGTTATCATACATACATGTAGTAGTCATACATGTAGTAGTAGTAATCATACATGTCGTAGTAGTAGTCATACATGTAGTAGTAGTAGTCATACATATAGTAGTAGTAGTAGTTGTAGTAGTAGTATTAATCATACATGCAGTAGTAGTAGTAGTAGTCATACATGTAGTAGTCATACATGTAGTAGTAGTAATCATACATGCAGTAGTAGTAGTAGTAGTCATACATGTAGTAGTCATACATGCAGTAGTAGTAGTAGTCATACATGTAGTAGTCATACATGTAGTATTAGTAATCATACATGTAGTAGTAGTAGTAGTAGAAACTGCAGTAGTAGCACTACTAATGGTGACTTTGGTAGATGGGTATAATGCGGTAATAATGAGTTTGTTTATAGTGAATGCCACCGTAACAACCCTGTCTGTATATCCCTGTATCTGTGACCCTGTCCCGGTGTCCCTACCCCAGGTCATGATACCATCGTCACTCTGCTCAAACACTACAAGCGTCCCCTGGACGACTCCCCATGTAACGAGTACTCTCAGCCTGGAGGAGGTGAGTGGGAGAGGAGGGGATCACTGGTGCACTTTGACTTCAAGGTCCTAACATCTAGGGCCATCTCATAGGGTGAATCTCAACTGTATTTGCTTGATTCCTCATGTTCTCTCTACTTACCGCCTTCTCAAAACGCATTGGAGGAGAAGGTCAGAGGGGAGGAACCTCTGATATTCTTCTCCAATACGTTTTAAGGAGCCAAGGAGAGAGGATGTAAGGAATTAAGACAATTGAGAGAACTAATATTCTCTTTTTGATGCTATACTGTGTCTTTGCTATGCTATATAATGTACATCTAATGCTATGTATCTTTAGGAGAGGCCAACAAAGGAGAGGATGTTGACTATAAACATTAGTAATGTTCAAAGATAACACCTCACCAAGATGATAGAATACAACACAAGTAAATGTTATTTTAAAAAAAATCATAAATAATAGCTCTACAAAGGAGAGAATGTTGACTATTAATTAACGTGTCATGTTCAAAGTGCAAGATAACACCTCACCAAGATTGCTGAATAAATACAACAATGTACATGTGATAATCTAAAAAAAAAGAATAAAGATTGAGCAGAAACATGGGCCATTTTCTTCATCCTGTTTATCTTGTCACGACTCTTTCAGATGGGTCCTACGTGTCTGTGCCATCCCCCCTGGGCAAGATCAAAAGCATGACCAAAGGTACTGGAGTAAAGTGAAGCACATGACACGCTGCATCCTGCATCATCCAAGCAACACTTCACATCACTGTCAGCTGACAGTGACATGCTAACTGATTACTGTTGCTATGGGACTTATTAGAGTGTGTCTCCTATATATGATTATATGGTAATCGACAATAGCAAACAACAGGCCAATGTAATAAAATAAAAAATAACAACAACAAAAAGAGAGAAAAAAGCTCACTGGTTACTGTTGCTATGTGACGCAGGTAGGGCTGACCCCATTTGGTCGACTGGTCGATTGTTTGGTGGATAGGCTGTTGGTCGACCAAGGATTTCTTTAGTCGAGCATTAGCAAAATAAAAAATAAAAAATATTGTGTACAAGACACCTGTCTAATTGGCGCCTGTCTGAGTGGACTGATCCATTGTGGAGGTCTTTGAGATGACACAGTCCATCACTCTAAGACATGTGCTGCTGAAATTGTATATGGTTATATTACATAAGAACAATGACTCAACACTAAGAAAAATTATATTATTTTATAACAAATGCGCTTTCTCCCGCATTGGATAGTGGTCGCTGTCCGCGGTTCAGAAACACATCAGTGCACTGTTGAATTGCCGCCTTTTTCTAGACCATGTTGCTATGTGCATAATAGCAAAGTTAACCAGCATATTGGTGTTGAGAACAATGCGGTGGGGGCAGCAGCAGAATAAGGAGATGAGAAAACAGCCCTTGACTTATTGTCTGAGACAGGTATTCCCAATCTGGGGTCCGCGCAAAATGTGATTCAAAAACATTTTCTTCACATTTTCAAACAGTCCATTTAGAAAGGCTCGCATCCATAGAGACTCATACCAGCTCTACTGGCAGTACTGCTACTAGCAGCAGTACTACAGCAGTACTACACCTGCACCTGTTGACGACACAAGTTGTTCTGCTTCCACGAGCACATCCAATGCTAGCATCAGTAATTCTACATTTGTTGTTAGCCCAGCTAGCATGGACACTGACAGTTGTGAATCTGATACAGCCAAAGAGCTACTGCCCCCTTACCCGGGAAAGCACCGAGCATCAGACAGGGACGTTGGACCATCGAAGAGGCGCAAATATGATGAGAACTGCATTGATTGGGGTTCACTTACACTACCGTTCAAAAGTTTGGGGTCACTTAGAAATGTCCTTGTTTTTGAAAGAAAAGCACATTTTTGGTCCATTAAAATAACAGCAAATTGATCAGAAATACAGTGTAGACATTGTTAATATTGTAAATGACTATTGTAGCTGGAAACGGCAGATTTTTAATGTAATATCTGCATAGGCGTACAGAGGCCCATTATCAGCAACCATCACTCCTGTGTTCCAATAGCACGTTGTGTTAGCTAATCCAAGTTTATCATTTTAAAAGCCTAATTGATCATTAGAAAACCCTTTTGCAATTATGTTAGCACCGCTGAAAACTGTTGATCGGCTATTAAAAGCCAACTGACATTTACTCCTGAGGTGCTGACCTGTTGCACCTTCGACAACCACTGTGATTATTATTATTTGACCCTGCTGGTCATCTATGAACATTTGAACATCTTGGCCATGTTCTGTTATAATCTCCACCCGACACAGCCAGAAAAGGACTGGCCGCTCCTCAAAGCCTGGTTCCTCTCTAGGTTTCTTCCTAGGTTCTGGCCTTTCTAGGGAGTTTTTCCTAGCAACTGTGCTTCTACACCTGCATTGCTTGCTGTTTGGGGTTTTAGGCTGGGTTTCTGTACAGCACTTTGAGATATCAGCTGATGTAAGAAGGGCTTTATAAATACAATAAAGCAATAAAAAAAATATTTAAAAAAAAAGCAATAAAACCATCCTTCTTCAGAATAGTTGAGTATCTGGAGCATCAGCATTTGTGGGTTCGATTACAGGCTCAAAATGGACAGAAACAAAGAACTTTCTTCTGAAACTCGCCAGTCTATTCCTGTTCTGAGAAATGAAGGCTATTCCATGCGAAAAATTGCCAAGAAACTGAAGATCTCGTATAACGCTGTGTACTACTCCCTTCACAGAACAGCGCAAACTGTCTCTAACCAGAATAGAAAGAGGAGTGGGAGGCCCCGGTGCACAACTGAGCAAGAGGACAAGTACATTAGAGTGTCTAGTTTGAGAAACAGATGCCTCACAAGTCCTCAACTGCAGCTTCATTAAATAGTACCTGCAAAACACCAGTCTCAACGTCAACAGTGAAGAGGCGACTCCGGTATGCTGGCCTTTTTGTTGTTTTATAATTTTTTTATACATTTGCTAACATTTTGAGAAAACTGTTTTTCGCTTTGTCATTATGGGGTATTATGTGTAGATTTAATCAATTTTAGAATAAGGCTGTAACGTCACAAAAATGTGAAAAATGGGAAGGGGTCTGAATACTTTCCGAATGCACTGTATCTTGCAGCTTCAGCAACACAGACAACGTGTTAAACACTTTGATGTTCTGTGGTGGTCACTGCAGCAGGGAGGAGAGAGAGACAACCGGTGCACGCAGTCACTCGCTGTCTTTTTTTTGGAACACAGCGCAGCAAGTCTGAGCCAGGCCCGGCACAATCAAATCAATTGCTGGTCGGACTCCCTCTAGTAATTTGTGTGTCTTAATTATTTCATCAAACAGTGTGCTTAAAGTATCAGACAAGCTCAGTGAATATAGTTCATTTGACTAAAACACATGGAATGGGTCAATGTATGGAAAAATACAAGTTTTAAACAATTTCGACCAATCGACTGGTCAAACGAACAGACGACTCTTGTTCGACAATGTCACAAACCTCTTCGTCAGAAGATATGTTGAAATCGCTGTCGGACAAAGTGGACCAATATGCAGCGGATTGCGTGCTCATCATCATTTTATTTAAAATGAGAACACAAGGAAAAAAACTTTAAACAAAACTCATGACAGGAACAGTGTAGCAGGCTAAACAAAAGCAGTGCTAACATACAACTACCCACAAGTGACAAACAAAACACACACCTACTTATAGGACTCCCAATCAGAGGCAACTAGAAACACCTGCCTCCAATTGAGAGTCCAGCAACCAAACCTGCACATAGAAAACTTAATTTAGAACCTACTCATACTAAAACATACACCACAAAACCCCGGAACACATAAATAACACACCCCTCTAAGCTATACACAAAAAAAACCCACCATACAAAACAAACATACCTCTGCCACGCCCTGATCAAATAATACAAATAATCCTCTATACTGGTCAGGACGTGACAGACAAAGGTTTAGTCGGGGACTGCCCTAGACTCAGTGTGACTTTTAATTATGATCTGGTAATCAATATAGTAAACACCAGGCTAATGATAATCTGTTGACTGACTGATGGTCAATTATATATTTTCCTAGTTTAGGTTACCTGATATCTGTTCGTTTTTGACAAATTTCTTGATCATTGATCACTTGATTCAAAATGAAATTCAAATGACCTTGAACATTTTACTATCTCTCTTTAGAAAAGGCAGATGTTCTTCTCCTCCGGGCCAGCCTCCACTCAAGCTTCCAACTGCAGCTCTCTGACCTGGAGTTCAATGAGATCATTGGTTCAGGTATTACGGACAGATTCAACACTATACTGTTTTCCTTAACAACATGCTTTATGCACATACAGACTATATTGAATAGTAGAATATATTTTCTACCCACAGGCTCCTTTGGAAAGGTCTATAGAGGCAAGTGTAAGAACAAGGTCGTTGCCATCAAAAGGTAGGTAAGCCTAAGGATTAACATCACTTACATTGGTTAGCATTGTTCTTGGCTCGCAAAACTAATGAAAATACAAACAACTAAAATACAACATAAAATGCTAAAATACAAACTACTTAAACACAAACTACTAAAATATTAAATAAAATGCTAAGACACAAATTAATTAAATATGAACTAACTTTTAATTCTCCTCTTTATAGGTATCGGGCCAACACGTACTGCTCCAAGTCAGACGTGGACATGTTCTGTAGGGAGGTGTCTATCCTGTGTCGTCTCAACCACCCCTGTGTCATCCAGTTTGTGGGGGCGTGTCTGGATGACCCCAGTCAGTTCGCCATCGCCACCCAATATGTCTCTGGGGGCTCCCTGTTCTCCCTGCTGCACGAGCAGAAGAGGTGAGGCCCTGAGCTGATCTCAGACCTGTCATTTGACTACACTGTTACTGTGTTTATAGTGTTGTCAATGGCCAGGAACAGAAGAGGTGGTTCTGAACTGATCTTAGACCTGTCAATGGACTACTGCAGTCTTACTCTGTCTAAACATATACAGCAGTTTCGGAAAATATTCAGAGCAATTCACTTTTTCCACATTTTGTTATGTTACAGCCTTATTCTAAAATTTGATACAAATATTTTTTTTCCCTCATCAATATACACACAATACCCCATGATGACAAAGCAAAAACAGGTTTTTAGACATTTTTGCAAATTTATTAAAAATAACAAACAGAATTATGACATTTACATACGATGCTTTGGGAAAGTATTCAGACCCCTTGACTTTTTCCAAAATGTGTTGCATTACAGCCTTATAAAATGTATGAAATAATTGTTTCCCTCATCAATATACACACAATACCGCATGATGACGAAGCAAAAACTGTTTTTTTTTATGTTGAAAAGGTATTAAAAAAAAACCTGAAATATCCCATTCACATAAGTATTCAGACCTTTTACTCAGTACTTTATTGAAGCACCTTTGGCAGTGATTACAGTTTCGAGTCTTCTTGGGTGTGACGCTACAAGCTTGGCACATCTGTATTTGGGGAGTTTCCCCAGTCTTCTCTGCATATCCTTTCAAGCTCTGTCAGGTCGGATGGGGAGCGTCACTGCACAGCTATTTTCAGGTCTTAGAGATGTACAATCAGGTTCAAGTCTGGGCTCCGGCTGGGCCACTCAAGGACATTCAGAGAATTGTCCCAAAGCCACTCCTGCGTTGTCTTGGCTGTGTGCTTAGGGTCGTTGTCCTGTTGGAGGGTGAACCTTCGCCCCAGTCTGAGGTCCTGAGCACTCTGGAGCAGGTTTTCATCAAGGATCTCTCTGTACTTTGCTCCATTCATCTTTCCCTCAATCATGACTTGTCTCCCAGTCCCTGCCGCTGAAAAACATCCCCACAGCATGATGCTGCCACCACCATGCTTCACTGTAGGGATGGTGCCAGGTTTCCTCCAAATGTGACGCTTGGCAGTCAGGCCAAAAAGTTCAATCTTGGTTTCATCAGACCAGAGAATCTTGTTTCTCATAGTTGGAGAGCCCTTTAGGTGACCATCGGGTTCTTGGTGACCTCTCTGACCAAGGCCCTTCTTCCCTGATTGCTCAGTTTGGCCAGGCAGCCAGCTCTAGGATGTCTTGGTGTTTCCAAACTTCTTCCATTTAAGAATGATGGAGGCCACTGTGTTCTTGGGGACCATCAATGCTGCAGACATTTTTTGGTACGCTTCCCCAGATCTGTGCCTCGACACAAACCTGTCTCGGAGCTCTACAGACAATTCCTTCGACCTCATGGCTTGGTTTTTGCTCTGACATGCACTGTCAACTGTGGGCTCCCAAGTGGTGCAGCGTGTAAGGCACTGCATCTCAGTACTAGAGGCGTCACTACAGACCCTGGTTTGATTCCAGGCTGTAACACAACCGGCTGTGATTGGGAGTCCCATTGGGCGGCGCACAATTGGCCCAGCGAAGTCTGGATTTGGGTTTGCCCAGGTTAGGCCATCACTGTAAATAAGAATTTGTTCTTACCTGACTTGCCTAGTTAAATAAAGATTCAATAAAAAAAATATATAGACAGGTGTCTGCCTTTCACGATCATGTCCAATCAATTGAATTTACCACAGGTGGACTCCAATCAAGTTGTTGAAACACCTCCAGGAGGATAAGACAATGGCGCTGTAGGGGATGGCTGCTGTTTTACGGGCTCCTAAACAACTGTGCTATTTTGTGTGTTTTCTCACATTGTTTGTAACTTATTTTGTACATAATGTTGCTGCTACCGTCTCTTATGACCGAGAAGATCTTCTGGACATCAGAACAGCGATTACTCACCTCAAACTGGACTAAGATTTTTTCTTTAATAAGTCCGACGCGAAGGATATACTGCTCTCCGGAGACCAGGCCCAAGGGAGACGGTCGGGGTGCGTTGTTAGGATTCGTAGGCAAGTCAGTAAATTGCCATTACCATCGGTTCTGTTGGCCAACGTGCTATGACTGGAAAACAAACTTGACGATTTACAGTTGAGACTATCCTACCAACGGAACATTCTGGCTGAACGACGACATAGATAACATACTGTTACACCCCTGATATTTTTCACCTGTCTTTGTGATTGTCTCCACCTCCCTCCAGGGGTCGCCCATCTTCCCCATTATCCACTGTGTAGTTATACCTGTGTTCTCTGTTTGTCTGTTGCCAGTTCGTTTTGTTCATTCAGACCAACCAGTGTTTCCCCCCTTGCTCCTGTCCTGTCTATAGTGCCTGTTTCCTAGTTTTCACTGTTTTGACCTTTCTGCCTACCCTGACCCTGAGCCTGCCCACTGTCTTGTACCTTTGCCCCACTACTCTGGGTTACCGACCTCTGCCTGCCCGACCCTGAGCCTGCCTACCTTCCTGTACCTTTGCCCCACTACTCTGGATTACTGACCTCTGCCTGACCTGACCCTGAGCCTGTCTACCTTCCTGTACCTTTGCCCCACTACTCTGGATTACTGACCTCTGCCTGACCTGACCCTGAGCCTGCCTGTCGTCCTGTACCTTTGCCCCACTACTCTGGATTTCCGACCTCTGCCTGACCCTGAGCCTGTCTACAGTCCTGTACCTTTGTCCCACTACTCTGGGTTACTGACCTCTGCCTGACCTGACCCTGAGCCTGTCTACCGTCCTGTCCCTTTGTCCCACTACTCTGGGTTACTGACCTCTGCCTGACCTGACCCGGAGCCTGTCTACCGTCCTGTCCCTTTGTCCCACTACTCTGGGTTACTGACCTCTGCCTGACCTGACCCTGAGCCTGTCTACCGTCCTGTCCCTTTGTCCCACTACTCTGGGTTACTGACCTCTGCCTGACCTGACCCTGAGCCTGTCTACCTTCCTGTACCTTTGCCCCACTACTCTGGATTACTGACCTCTGCCTGACCTGACCCTGAGTGGCTTACGTGCCTCCTCCAGCCAGCCACGGGCGATGTGGCAGAAGGCCATTAGGTAGTCCCCGGCCAGCTGATGGAGCAGCACCATCAGCATGAAGAGGAGCAGGCCCAGTGAGGTGCAGAGGAACAGGACAAAGCCCATGTCCAGGGAGCGGTGTGCCACAGAGTACCTGGGGAAGTTCTGGATGCCACCTTCATTTTTGCATGTCAACTCCAACTCCCCATTTAGCTAAACAATTACCTGGGCTTGTCTCTGTCTCCTGACCCAGTTGTCCAGCCAGGCGTTGTCACAGCTGCAATGCAGGCGAGGACTGAAGAACTCCATATACCTCAGGCTGGTCAGTGGCTCTGGAAAGCCCTCTAACATGCTAAACTCCTCTCGGGATTGGACTTGAATCAAAATGAGGGAGTGCAGGTCTCTGCTCAGATCCTCCTCCAGAGTGAGGATGCTACATTCGATCAAGCTCAGGCTCTCCAGCCTGGTTAGGTTGTGGAACATGATGCCCAACACTGGCTGCACGATGAGGTCCACTCCTGTCAGCTTCAGATGCCTCAGCTGCACAAGCCTGTTCAGGTTAGTCATGTCCACAGTTGGTTCTCTCACAAACTCTGGTGAGAGAACCAACTCAAACTCAAACTCCTGCAGAGAGAGGAAGTACTTTGCGACGAAGTGAGATCCACACAGAAGATGTCCTGTTACAGCCCTGAGGTTGACAACAGACTGGAAGAATGGTCTCCAGCAGTCCTGGAAGATCACATTCAATGGAGTGAAGAGCTGCAGGGTGAAGCCTGGTTTTGGGGTGCTGTTGCTGCCGACGGTGATGTTGAGAGGACAACAGGAGCTTATAATCATGTGAGTCAGCGCTTGAGGGAAGACTCAACCGAATATGTGCGTCAGATTCACACTCACATGTATCTCCCACTGGCTGGATGGATGGTGAATGTACCCTAAATCTACGTTTGTCAGCGAAGTGAGGTGGATGAATGCAAATGCTGCAATTTGCATGATGGGATTATTGAACAGTGTTAAAGTCTCTAAGCTTTGCAGGCCAAATAAACTGTTCTCTGTAATCCGAGAGATCGTGTTACTCCCTAGGTCTAGGATCCTCAATTCAGCAGTTCAGTTGTTGTTGAATTCTGCTCTACACAATGAGATATGAATTTGGTGGTCAGCTAGCTGTGTTGTATCTGCATCTATATATCTTGTGCATCTCATTTTTATATCTTGCATATATGTGTGATCTCTTCCGGGTCTGTTGTTTAGACACATTGAGAGGCTGAGGGGCAGATCAGTTTATTTTTACGCCCTTCTTTCTCACTTCCCCTTTCTCTGTCCCGGCGCTACGTATCTTACTGGTCTGTGACTCACTGACACGGTTAGAGGGGAATAAAGCAGCCCAACAGTTAACACACAGGAACTTTATTTATTCACACTGAGGAAGATGAACATGGGGATGCATATGGGGATGAAAGGCGGGAAAGGTAGAGGAATAGTAGGGTTTCTGTATAAGGAAAAGAAAGACAATGAATATACTGTACATACGATATGACAAGAACATAATAACAGTAATGAAGAACTGTATAAATGACTTATAATCAGTGAACATGTTTACAGGTTACAAGCTATACAGAGGCAGCATACATAATGCAACAACAATTAACAACTAACTATTAAGAACAATATATATTGTCGCACAACTCACATTGGGCACGCACACCATCCCACAAGCCAAGACAGAGATACTGTATGAGTTTGTCGAGTTGTTGATGGGCAGAGACAGAGCTGTTGCTCTCTGCCACTGCTTAAGGGAGACTGACAGTATTACGTGACCTGTATAGTCAATAGGATGGGCAGATGTCCAGCAACCTATCAGGGCACAGGTCAGGGCACAGGTCACACAGGTCAGAAAGCGTTTGAGAGCCAGGTTTATGGTACCCCCTAGACTCTCGGGCTCAGGTCGTGGGGCGATGGAGTGTGAGGAAGTGTGCAGCTCAGGGTTGTGAGGTGCTGATGACAGTCACCGGCAGGGAATTCGTAACAGTATATCTTTCTCACATTTAAACTTTCGAAAAACACTTTACTGTAGGTTTCCTTATGAATGCATCCATAAATCCTCTACAACAGCTAAACTCAGCAAAAAAAGAAACGTCCTCTCACTGCGTTTATTTTCAGCAAACTTAACATGTGTAAATATTTGTATGAACATAAGATTCAACAACTGAGACATAAACTGAACAAGTTCCACTGACATGTGACCAACAGAAATTGAATAATGTGTCCCTGAACAAAGGGGGGTCAAAATGAAAAGTAACAGTCAGTATCTGGTGTGGCCACCAGCTGCATTAAGTACTGCAGTGCATCTCCTCCTCATGGACTGCACCAGATTTGCCAGTTCTTGCTGTGAGATGTTACCCCACTCTTCCACCAAGGCACCTGCAAGTTCCTGGACATTTCTGGGGGGAATGGCCCTAGCCCTCACCCTTCCGATCCAACAGGTCCCAGACGTGCTCAATGGGATTGAGATCCGGGCTCTTTGCTGGCCATGGCAGAACACTGACATTCCAGTCTTGCAGGAAATCATGCACAGAACGAGCAGTCTGGCTGGTGGCATTGTCATGCTTGAGGGTCATGTCAGGATGAGCCTGCAGGAAGGGTACCACATGAGGGAGGAGGATGTCTTCCCTGTAACATACAGCGTTGAGATTGCCTGCAATGACAACAAACTCAGTCCGATGATGCTGTGACACACCGCCCCAGACCATGACGGACCCTCCACCTCCAAATTGATCCTGCTCCAGAGTACAGGCCTCGGTGTAACGCTCATCCCTTTTACGATAACCGCAAATCCGACCATCACCCCTGGTGAGACAAAACCGCGACTCATCAGAGAAGAGCATTTTTTGCCATTCCTGTCTGGTCCAGCGACGGTGGGTTTGTGCCCATAGGCAACATTGTTGCCGGTGATGTCTGGTGAGGACCTGCCTTACAACAGGCCTACAAGCCCTCAGTCCAGCCTCTCTCAGCCCATTGCGGACAGTCTGAGCACTGATGGCGTTCCTGGTGTAACTCGGGCAGTTGTTGTTGCCATCCTGTACCTGTCCCGCAGTGGCAGTGGTCTGCCACTGCGAGGACGATCAGCTGTCCGTCCTGTCTCCCTGTAGCGCTGTCTTAGGTGTCTCACAGTACGGACATTGCAATGTATTGCCCTGGCCACATCTGCAGTCCTCATGCCTCCTTGCAGCATGCCTAAGGCACGTTCACACAGATGAGCAGCAACCCTGGGCATCTTTCTTTTGGTGTTTTTCAGAGTCAGTAGAAATGCCTCTTTAGTGTCCTAAGTTTTCATAACTGTGACGTTAATTGCCTACCGTCTGTAAGCTGTTAGTGTCTTAACGACCATTCCACAGACGCATGTTCATTCGTTGTTTATGGTTCATTGAACAAGCATGGGAAACAGTTTTTAAACCCTTTACAATGAAGATCTGTGAAGTTATTTGGATTTTTACTAATTATCTCTGAAAGACAGGGTCCTGAAAAAGGGACGTTTCTTTTTTTGCTGAGTTTATATAACACATTATAACACTTGTCGTAAGCGGTCATAAGTAGTTTTAAATATTCATTAGTAATGACATGAGATGTTATAGCGAGTCATTATAACCGGTTTTCTAACATCTCATGCCGTTACTCATAACTATTTCAAACTACTTATGACAGTTTATGAATGTTATGATATGTTATATAGCTGTTATAAAGGCTTTATTCATAAGGACACCTACATTAAAGCATTACTTAAACTTTTTAATTGGTGTGTAAGTATAGTGTTTAGTGGTGTTGTCGATCCATCATCCAGTATTTTTTATGGACATTGGGGCTGTAAAACAATTGTTGTGAACTGTTTCATGTCTTATTTCTTGAAAGTGTCTTTACATCCGTTTCTCCCACCTATCATCATTGATCAAACTAAGTGTTACTCTGATACATGTTTTGTCATACCCATGGTATATGGTCTGATATACCACGGTTGTCAACCAATCTGCATTCAGGGCTCAATCCACCCAGTTTATAGTAAATGTTACTCTGCATTTAGATTAAGTCTAACAGTCTATCAGCTGACTTATTGATCTTCTGCTGTGTACCGTGGTATCAGTTGATTGGCAGGGCCAGGGAGCATCGATCTGTGTTACTTAGTGTTGGGGTTGTTCCTCTAATGATGTGTAATGATGTGTCAACGGACAGGATCATCGACCTGCAGTCCAAGCTCATCATCGCCATCGACGTGGCCAAGGGCATGGAGTACCTGCACAACCTCACTCAGCCCATCATCCACAGGGACCTCAACAGGTCGGTGGAGGGTGGGGGTCAGTGGGGTTTTGTGTGTGGGGTGGGGGGCATGTGTGTTTTGTGGGGAATTTATACTGGGTCTCACTCTATGTAGAAATGAAGCATAATGAGAGGTAAACATGTTGAATTGAAGCTATAGTGACTATGTGAAATTAAGTGTTTTGAGTTATTCTTCCAATAATGACATTTGCTACTTTTAGTCACAACATTCTACTCTATGAGGACGGGCATGCTGTGGTGGCTGATTTTGGAGGTAAGCAGCAAAATACAGTACCAGTCAAAAGTTTGGACACACCTACTCATTCAAGGGTTAGTCTTTATTATTACTGTTTTACACATTGTAGAATAATAGTGAAGACATCAAAACTATGAAGTAACACATGGAATCATGTACATGTTGTAACCAAAAAAGTGTTAAATTAATCAAAATATATTTGAGATTTGAGATTCTTCAAAGTAACCGCCCTTTGCCTTGATGACAGCTTTGCACACTCTTGGCATTCTCTCAACCAGTTTCATGAGGAATGATTTTCCTACAGTCTTGAAGGAGTTCACACATATGCTGAGCACTTGATGGCTGCTTTTCCTTCAGTCTGTGGTCCAACTCATCCCAAACCATCTCAATTGGGTTGAGGTTGGGTGATTGTGGAGGCCAGGTCATCTGATACAGCACTCTATCACTCTCCTTGGTCAAATAGTCCTCACACAGCCTGGAGGTGTGTTTTGGGTCATTGTCCTGTTGAAAAACAAATGAAAGAACCACTAAGCGCAAACCAGATGGGATGGTGTATTGCTGCAGAATGCTGTGGTAGCCATGCTGGTTAAGTGTGGCTACCACTCTAAATTAATCACAGACAGTGTCACCAGCAAAGCACCTCCATATCATCAAACCTCCTTCTCCATGCTTCACGGTGGGAACCACACATGCAGATTTTTTCGGGGGACACATCAGACCAAAGGACAGATTTCCACCGGTCTAATGTCCATTGCTTGTGTTTTTTGGCCCAAGCAAGTGTCTTCTTATTATTGGTGTCCTTTAGTAGTGGTTTCTTTGCAGCAATTCGACCATGAAGGCCTGATTCACGCAGTCTCCTCCGAACAGTTGATGATGAGATGTGTCTGTTACTTGAACTATGTGAAGCATTCATTTGGGCTGCAATCTGAGGTTCAGTTAACTCGAATGAACTTATCCTCTGCAGCAGACGTAACTCTGGGTCTTCCTTTCCTGTGGCGGTCCTCATGAGAGCCAGTTTCATCATAGCGCTTGATCGATAAGTGCATCGATAACGTCGTCCCCACAGTGACTGTACATACATACCCCAACCAGAAGCCATGGATTACAGGCAACATTCGCACTGAGCTAAAGGGTAGAGCTGCCACTTTCAAGTAGCGGGACTCTAACCCAGAAGCTTATAAGAAATCCCGCTATTCCGTCCGACAAACCATCAAAGAGCGAAGCGTCAATACTGTACTAAGATTGAATCGTACTACACCGGCTCCGATCCTCGTTGGATGTGTCAGGGCTATTATTTCGGACTACAAAGGGAAGCACAGCCGCGAGCTGCCCAGTGACACGAGCCTACCAGACGAGCTAAATAACTTCTATGCTCGCTTTGAGGCAAGTAACACTGAAACATGCATGAGAGCATCAGCTGTTCCGGGCGACTGTGTGATCACGCTCTGCGCAGCCAATGTCGAGTAAGACCTTTAAACAGGTCAACATTCACAGGGCCAGACGGACTACTAGGACGTGCACTCCGAGCATGTGCTGACCAACTGGCAAGTGTCTTTCATTGACATTTTCAACCTCTCCCTGTAATAACTACATGTTTCAAACAGACCATCATAGTCCCTGTGCCCAAGAACACCTAACCTTCCTAAATGACTACCGACCCGTAGCACTCACGTCTGTGGCCATGAAGTGCTTTCAAAGGCTGGTCATGGCTCACATCAACATCATTATCCCAGAAACACTAGACCCACTCCAATTTGCATACCACCCCAAAAGATCCACAGATGATGCAATCTTTATTGCCCTTACACACCTGGACAAAAGGAACACCTATGTGAGAATGCTATTCATTGACTACAGCTCAGCATTCAACACCATAGTACCCTCAAAGCTCATCACTAAGCTAAGGACCCTGGGACTTAACACCTCCCTCTGCAACTGGGTCCTGGACTTCTTGACGGGCCGCCCCCAGGTTTCAAGGGTAGGTAAACAACACAACCGCCACGCTGATCCTCAACACAGGGGCCCCTCAAGGGTGCATGCACAGTCCCCTCCTGTACTCCCTGTTCACTCATGACTGCACGGCCAGGCACGACTCCAACACCATCATTAAGTTTGCAGATGACACAAGAATGGTCGACCTGATCACCGACACTGAGACAGTCTATAGGGAGGTCAGAGACCTGACTGTGTGGTGCAAGGACAACAACCTCTCCCTCAATGTGATCAAGACAAAGAAGATGATTGTGGACTACAGGAAAAGGAGGACCAAGCATGCCCCCATTCTCATCGACGAGGCTGTAGTGGAGCAGGTTGAGAGCTTCAAGTTCCTTGACGTCCGCATCACCAACAAACGAACATGGTCCAAGCACACCAAGACAGTCGTGAAGGGGGCATGACAAGACCTATTCCCCATCAGGAGACTGAAAAGATTTGAGATGGGTCCTCAGATCCTCAAAAGGTTTTACAGCTGCACCATCGAAAGCATCCTGACAGGTTCCATCACTGCCTGGTATGGCAACTGCTCGGCCTCCGACCGCAAGGCACTACAGAGGGTAGTGCGTACGGCCCAGTACATCACCGGGGCCAAGCCTCCTGCCATCCAGGACCTCTATACCAGGCGGTGTCAGAGGAAGGCCCTAAAAATTGTGAAAAACTCCAACCACCCTAGTCATAGACTGTTCTCTTTGCTACCACACGGCAAGCGGTACCGGAGCGCCAAGCCAATGTCCAAGAGGCTTCTAAACAGCTTCTACCCCAAGCATCTAATCAAATGGCTACCCAGACGATTTGCATTGCCCCCTCCCCCTCTCTTCTATGCTGCTGCTACTCTCTGTTATTATCTATGCATAGTCACTTTAATAACTCTATCTACATGTACATATTACTTCAGTTATCTTGACACAAGTGCCCCCGCACATTGATTCTGTACCACTACCCCCTGTATATCGCCTTGCTATTGTTATTTTATTGCTGCTCTTTAATTATTTTATTTATTTTTAATAATTTTCTCTTACAAGAAAATACCTTTTAAAAGTGAGTAAGCATTTCACTGAAAGGTCTGTTGTATTCGGCGCATGTGATAAAAAAAATGGATTTGATTTGATGGTTTTTGCAACTGACGTTCATGTCTTAAAGTAATAATGGACTCTCGTTTCTCTTTGCTTATTTGAGCTGTTCTTGCCATAATATGGACTTGGGTTTTTACCAAATAGGGCTATCTTCTGTATGCCAGCCCTACCTTGTCACAACACAACTGATGGCTCAAACGAGTTACGAAGGAAAGAAATTCCTCAAATTAACTTTTAACAAGGCACACACGAAGAGTGTGCAAAGCTATCATACCACATTATAGCACTTGTCATAAGCTGTGCAAAGCTAGACTCTTTGAAGAATCTCAAATATAAAACATATTTTGATTTGTTTAACACTTTTTTGGTTACTACATGATTCCATATGTGTTATTTCATAGTTTTGATGTCATGCTATTATTCTACAATGTAGAAAATAGTAAAAATAAAGAAAAACCCTGGAATGAGTAGATGTGTCCAAACTTTTGACTGGTACAGTATAAACATACAATATAATGAAGACAGATTACAGTTGGTAAAGTAGCCATTTCCTATAGTGAATTTGTCATAAATGCCCAATAACAGCTAGTTTTCAGATTACATGTCCCTCCCCCTCCCGACTCAGACCATTCCAAGACAGTCCTAGCAAAATGCTTGCTTGAGAAGTTTTTATGGGAAACTAATACAGTAAGGTACTAAATTGTTACAAAGAAGTGATTTGATATTGAAATAAAAATGGCTGCCTCACTAACCTCATTAGAATCTTGAAACCCTTTTTTTTCTCTTTAGAATCCAGATTTCTGTTATCCGAGGTTGTGGACAATATGACCAAGCAGCCAGGGGTTAGTCCAACTTCCTGGTTCACCATACCATAAATGTGTGTGTGTGTGTGTTTAACTATACTTGTGGGGACCAGAAGTCCCCACAAGAATAGTAAACAAACAAATATCTGTCCCAACAAGGTCAAATGCTATTTCTCATAGGTTTAGGGTTAAAGTAGGATTAAAATTAGGTTTAGGGTTCGGAGTTTAGGGTGAAGGTTAGGTTTTGGGATTAAGGTTAGGATAATGGAAAATAGGATTTTGAATGGTTATAAATTGTGTCCCCCCACAAGGTTAATTAAATGTGTGTGCGTGCGAGTGAGTGTGAGTGTGAGTCCGTGCGTTATGCTCCCTGGAGTGAAGCTGAGGAACCATTTGTCCATGGTAGCCAGAGTGTTTTGCGTTGCTAATTTGACTCCTGTGTTGGTGTACAGAACCTGCGCTGGATGGCCCCAGAGATATTCACCCAGTGTACACGCTATACTGTCAAGGCCGACATGTTCAGCTATGCCCTGTGTCTGTGGGAGCTGCTCACTGGAGAGATCCCCTTTGCCCACCTGAAACCTGGTAATCTCTGCATGAATACAAACACACCAAACTGATACTGGTTTGGGAGAATGTGAATGAATGAGTGAGTATCGGATTGTTTCAAGCATGTTATATATGTTGGATTCTCCCTGTCCTCATCAAGCTGCAGCAGCTGCAGACATGGCCTACCACCACATCCGGCCTCCTATTGGCTACTCCATACCCAAACCCATCTCTGCCATGCTAATGAGGGGCTGGAATGTCTGTCCCGAGGTCAGTGTCCTCCTACAATAGATAGTCCCTTGATTCCGTAGAGCGTAAAGACCCCTACATTTATGTGAGCTAAGTTCATATGAACTAAGTTCTACGTATGCTAAGTTCATATGAGCTAAGTTCATGTGAGCTAAGTTAATGTGAGCTAAATTCATGTGCTAAGTATGCTACACTCATGTGAGCTAAATGCTACGAATGCTAAGTTCATGTGAGCTAAATTCATGAGCTAACTATACTAAGTGCTACGTATACTTACATATGAGCTAAATTCATGTGAGCTAAGTTCATGTGCTAAGTATGCTACACTCATGTGAGCTAAGTGCTGGTGCTTACTAATAAATTAACATAAAGGGGTGGAACAGGGCTGCAACCCACCAAACACTTTCTATGTCTACCCTACCTGCACTCACCTGTGCTGTCTATACTGCCTCATTAATTACTATTGTTTTCACTTTCTCTTGCATAATTCAACAAGTGTGTCA
Organism: Salmo salar; assembly: GCF_965601325.2. Lineage (NCBI taxonomy): Eukaryota > Metazoa > Chordata > Actinopteri > Salmoniformes > Salmonidae > Salmo > Salmo salar. The sequence continues at coordinate 49,209,817 of NC_138306.1, read as the reverse complement.
ATAGCAGGATACCCTTGGATTAAAAATCAACACGCTTGACTCTATATTATACCCATCTAAACATACATTTAATTGTTTGCGAGATCAGACATAATATCACTATAATCCGAGTGTTCATTTTCGGAAGTTGCTTAAATTTCAGCGGAACTAATTTGTATACATTTCAACTGTATTAATTATTGCTTTTTCCAATTCCACAAAAAATGAACACACATCAAAATAAAGTTCTTTCTTCTCTTTCTTGTGATGTTAGTGTTGAGACGATGCATTAAATCCCAGACAAAGCATTATCGTTCTTATAGATTTAATGGAAAGACAATCTACTGTATTCCATTGAGCCCATTTCAGCCATTACCAGGGTGTTGTCGTGTCTTTGGCATCATTAAAACTGAAGACATATTTATCAAATAACTCTCTGTAATTATTATTACGCGATTAAACTGATTAATCGTGTAACTGTAATTAACTAGGAGGTTAATATTCAGATTACAAAGATATAATTTTCCTAATATAACTTTCAGATATTATAATATCTGATCTATTAGTCTTCTGATTCATGACGTATTAGTTACCTCACGTCAGTCTCATTCCAAACGTCGTAAATTGTTGGTTATCTGCACGAACCCAGTCTTCACTATGAGTCATCCATACATCAATTGTCTTAAAATAATTTATTTACTAACTAAGTAATTCACAGAAATGCATAACAAACAGTAGATATCGTTACAAGAAATGATAGAGGAATGTGCCCTAGTGGGCTAAACCGGCATGGTGACTTGTTAGACAAAAGGGGAGTGGGGGAGGCTGAGAAGACACTACAGAGTTAATAATTATAACAATTGAAATGCTAAACCTTTGCACATGAACGCTCACTCATTCGGGAATAATTTCAATCAATATATATATTTACACTCAGTGTGTCGTCGGAATCTTTGTTGAAAAGTTTGTTTCTGTTGGAGAGTTTGTCCGCGCTCTCTCTCTCTCTCTCTCTCTCTCTCTCTCTCTCTCTCTCTCTCTCTCTCTCTCTCTCTCTCTCTCTCTCTCTCTCTCTCTCTCTCTCTCTCTCTCTCTCTCTCTCTCTCTCTCTCTCTCTCTCTCTCTCTCTCTCTCTCGTGGTTAGGATGGATAGTTCAGAGTGACATTCATTCATGTCATTATAGGACAGATGTTTCGTCGGTCTTCGCGTTCAATGATACCGAGTTCCTAGCTGCAGACTACTAATTAATATCAAAGACTTGTTCTTATTCTGTCGGAATCGATAGTCTAAGAGTTTAACCACGTGGTATGGTTAAAGTTCAGAAAGAGGAATGCATGGTCTCCAACCTTTACCCATCTCGTAATTGAAGTCAGCTCGGTCTGGGGATAGAAAACCAAAGTGGGGGTTTTATTTGGGACATAGAAAATGGCTGTCTCATGACGCCAGGTCTTGTCTGTGTCCCTGGGGGCGTGCCAAGGACTTAGTTAAGACTCCAAAGGGAATTGGAGTTTCCTTCATTAAACAGTCCAAAATCACATTACACAATTTCACAAACAGTTCCATCCTTATTCATTCATTTTATACAACCATTTAGATGTAAGTCTCATAGCTGAGACTCTTCTATAAACATGATTATGGTAATGTTGCCGTATTGTCTCTCATGAGTTTCACAAAATTGTACCAAACGGACCAGTTCTTCACCGATCTTTTATACCTTCTCCAGAACATAAATGTCGTTCGGTTTTCCAGTTCTGTGAGGTGGAAGAACTCCTTTGTTCTCTATGAAAACTCACTCTCTCTCTATACTGGGGCCATGAGGCAGGATCTTCTTATAGGAATTTACGACCTCTTCTGACCACAGCAGCCTGGGTGTGGGAGACAGAGATAGGGGGATGGTGCATAGAAAACCCAAAGAGGGCAACGTCATGACAGTGTCTACAGTGAAGTAGGATCTGGCTCTGTGTTTGTTGTCTTGCAGTGAAGTAGGATCTGGCTCTGTGTTTGTTGTCTTACAGTGAAGTAGGATCTGGCTCTGTGTTTGTTGTCTTGCAGTGAAGTAGGATCTGGCTCTGTGTTTGTTGTCTTACAGTGAAGTAGGATCTGGCTCTGTGTTTGTTGTCTTACAGTGAAGTAGGATCTGGCTCTGTGTTTGTTGTCTTACAGTGAAGTAGGAGATGGAAAGCCTGCTTTTTAAGCAGAGTTCACCTTTTATTCATGTGTGGGTAGATCCACATGACCAGACAGACAGACAGACTGAGGAAGCACAGCTGTATGTGTGGTGTGTGTGTCTTTTTTCTGTGAAGAGTGTTTAAAGGTTAAGTAATCCTATTTTATCTCCTCCAAATCAGGATAGACCTGAGTTCTCTGAGGTGCTGGCCACACTAGAGGAATGCCTATGCAATGTGGAGGTATGGTGTTTTTCTATAGTATGTGAATCTACACCAGAGTGGGAATAAACACATAGATGCATGCTGCTTACACTTTCAGGAAGTTCACCGGTTCCTAGCTTTCTTGTCTGTCCATGTGACACTTGTTGATGATAATGTCATACATGTATGTGTGTGATCCACAGTTGATGTCCCCAGCCTCCAGTAACAGCAGTGGGTCCCTGTCCCCCTCTGGCTCTTCTGACTGCCTGGCGAGGGGCAGTCCTGGTCGGAGTCACGTGGCTGCCCTCCGTTCCCGCTTTGAACTGGAGTACGCCCTCAACGCCCGTGCCTACGCAGTCTGGACTCAGAGGTAGGGCTTCACTAGCCTGGTCATTGCCTGGTGTTGATAATGACCATAGGAGTTGGCTACACAGCACACACCCATCTGGGACCAGGCTAGTATATCATATAGTCTTCTCCACACACCCATCTGGGACCAGGCTAGTATATCATATAGTCTTCTCCACACACCCATCTGGGACAAGGCTAGTATATCATATAGTCTTCTCCACACACCCATCTGGGACCAGGCTAGTATATCATATAGTCTTCTCCACACACCCATCTGGGACACCAGGCTAGTATATCATAAAGTCTTCTCCACGCACCCATCTGGGACACCAGGCTAGTATATCATATAGTCTTCTCCACACACCCATCTGGGACCAGGCTAGTATATCATATAGTCTTCTCCACACACCCATCTGGGACACCAGGCTAGTATATCATATAGTCTTCTCCACACACCCATCTGGGACACCAGGCTAGTATATCATATAGTCTTCTCCACACACCCATCTGGGACCAGGCTAGTATATCATATAGTCGTCTCCACACACCCATCTGGGACCAAGCTAGTATATCATATAGTCTTCTCCACACACCCATCTGGGACCAGGCTAGTATATCATATAGTCTTCTCCACACACCCATCTGGGACCAGGCTAGTATATCATATAGTCTTCTTCACACACAGATGACCACAATACAGAGAGAGTGGATTAGAGAGTTTCACTGAAGGAGTTTCAAATGTTTCTCTCTTTTCTATTAGGGCATGTTGACCTTTGTCTCCATCTCCATCTCTGTCTCTGTCTCTATGGCCTATATACTGGATTGCTAAGCATAACCAAGTTGAGTGTAAAGGCCAGTACTAGTAGGAATTCCATGGACATCATGTGTGGGCCTGTAAAGTTGTGCTTTGTTGCCGCGGTAGCACTCGCCTTGACCCACTGTTTGAGCAATAACGTGTACAACACTAGAGACGCTTTACTGCAACAGTTAGAGGTGGAGTTGCCCGGATATTGGTCAGGGAAAACAAAGACAAGCAAATCTGATAAAATCTTTCTATGCATTCTGACTAAGGCCTAAAGACTCCGCTGGTGTCCAGCCCTGTAAGCCTGTTTGGTGTGTGTGTGTGGTTGAAGAGAAAAGGGAGTACATCGGGAGCCTGGCATCGGTCTCCAGGGACACAGTAACTGAAGTTAGATTTGTGTGTGTTCTCTACTGCTGAAGTCTCTGCCTGTTAGAAATGTCCTGGCAGACTGGCAGTTAATCAAACGTTTCATCCATTTTGTTTATTTTAGGTCTAGAAGTGAGATTGTGGTTATTAGGTCCTGTGCTGTTACACAGGGGGTCATGCTAGATTCATCAGAGGACATCTAACTCTGCCTCCTCAATCTTTCATTATTTTAAAGAGATCATTATACAAAATGTGTCCGTAATCATTTGGTGCAGATTGTCGTATTATGTAGTAGAGGTTGATTCTGTAAACAGAATCACTATATTCAGCCTTATAACAGCTCATGTATGTTTTATTTTCAGCGAGGGACGACGTGATTCCCAAGGTCCGTCTCTGGATGAACTGAGGAGGAATATGCAGTTTCCACCTATTGACCGAAATGGTAAAAAGCATATTACTTATCAATCCTATACCGGTATTATAGAACTTCATCATTTGAAATGGAGTACAGCCGGTTGGGTAGAATGTACACCAAAGCTGGTGTTGGTGTGTGTTGGAAAGGAACTGGCTGTGGATCAGCCCCTAACCCCCGACCTCTGTGTCCTATCTCCTTCAGGGTATGTGTCAGACCCTATGAGCACCATGCGCTTCCACTCCAACTGCAGCAGCAATGGCAGCTTCGAAGACAGCAACTAACTAACATAGATGGGAAGTCTTCCAGCTCTACTATGCACTATTACTGTAGTTCATAAAGCCATAACCTTATTTCTAAGTTTATCGCATAGACATGTTGGTTGATCTAGTCTTGAGTATAAGATATATATATATATATATATATATATATATATATATATATATGTGTCGTTATGCGTATTTCCTAAAGCTATTTACTACTTTCTGTGTTTATGGTGTTGAACTGTTTGAATAGATTTGTGTGGTTTTTATATCTGGTAAATATTTTTGGGATAAGAGGCCTTTTTGGGGGTTTTGAGAATGTTTCATACCACCTGTATAGTCTACTCAATAGAAACATCTTGAGCGTCAGAATGCTCAGGCAATTTGTGCTATTTACTTTCAATAAAATAGAGAAATCATTGAGTTTCATTCTATAGGATTTGACAGTGATAAACAGGATGAATCCTAACCAAACAAAACTAAATACAGGATTCATAATGAATGGCATATGAATAAATAAATTATCCAAGAATATTTAGAAGTAGAGTTATTAGGCTGCGTTTACACAGGCAACCCAATTCTGATCTTTTGCCCAATTTTTGTCAAAATATCAGATCTGATTAAAGACCAATTGGTGGAGAAATATCAGAATTGGGATACCTGTGTAAACACAGCCTTAGAGGTGTTAGCAGCAACATATGTTTTGACACAAACGGTTTCCTACATAAGACATTTCACAATTTCACCAATTGTTATTACTGTATGTGTAGTTATGTAGCCATTTGTTGTATGTTCTATGTACGACATGCACTGTTTTCAAATGCATTGGGTGTGTCACGTTCGCTATCTTCGAACTCCCGATCATAAATAAACCAAGGCGCAGCGTGCATGGAATTCCACATCTTTTTAATGGAAATTAAACTCACCAAAACAACAAACATGAGGAAACCGTGACGTTCTGTGGCTGCTCAAAGGCAGCTACACAAAAACAAGATCCCACAACTGAAGGTGGGAAAAAGGGCTGCCTAAGTATGATTCCCAATCAGAGACAACGATAGACAGCTGCCTCTGATTAGGAACCATACTCGGCTCAACACAAAGAAATAGACAAACTAGATTGCCCACCCCACATCACACCCTGACCTAACCAAACTAGAGGAAAATAAACGTCTCTCTAAGGTCAGGGCGTGACAGGGTGATTATATTTCAATGTATGTCCATTTCAATTGGATTTGAAAATCCTCCAAAGAAAATAAAATGTGATTCCTTGACTGACCGAAATTGAGATGGGTGAAATTGAATGTAATTGCAGAGATACCATTTCTGCCATCAGATACAGTACAGATAAAGTTGTAAATCTTTAACACAAAAGTAATCACAATTTAAAATATGGAAATCTAAATCTTCTTTCTGTATATATGCCAAGCAAAACTATAAATACAACATGTAAAGTGTTGGTTCCATGTTTTATGAGCTGAAGTAAAAGATCCCAGAAATGTTCTATACGCACAAAAAGCTTATTTCTCAGAAATTTTGCGCACAAATTTGTTTACATCCCTGTTAGTGAACATTTCTCCTTTACTATGATAACCCATCCACCTGACAGGTGGCATATCAAGAAGCTGACTAAACAGCATGATCATTACACAGGTGCACCTTGTGCTGGGGACAATAAAAGGCCACTCTAAAATGTACAGTTTTGTCACACAACACAATGCCACAGATGTCTCAAGTTTTGAGGGAGTGTTCAATTGGCAGGCTGACTGCATGTATGTACACCAGAGCAGTTGCAAGAGAATGGAATGTTAATTTCTCTACCATAAGCCAATGGCGTTTTTAGAGAATTTGTCAGTACGTCAAACCAACCTCAAAACTGCAGACCACGTGTATGGCGTCATGTGGATAAGCGGTTTGCTGATGTCAACGTTGTGAACAGAGTGCCCCATGGTAGCGGTGGGGTTATGGTATGGGCAGGCATAAGCTACAGACAACGAACACAATTTCGTTTTAGCGATGGCAATTTGAATGCACAGAGATACCGTGACGAGATCCTGAGGCCCATTGTCGTGCCATTCATCTGCCGCCATCGCGACATGTTTCAGCATGATAATGCACAGCCCCATGTCGCAAGGATCTGTACACAATTCCTGGAAACTGAAAGTTTTTCCATTGCCTGGGGGTTTAACATTATTTTTGAACGACTACCTCATCTCTGTACCCCACACATACCATTATCTGTAAGGTTCCTCAGTCGAGCAGTGCATTTCAAATACCAATTCAACCACAAAAACCAGGGTGGTTTTCCAATGCCTCACAAAGAAGGGCACATATACAGTTGAAGTCGGAAGTTAACATACACCTTAACCAAATACATTTAAAGTCAGTTTTTCACAATTCCTGACAATTAATCCTATTAAAAATGCCCTGTCTTAGGTCAGTTAGGATCACCACTTTTTCTTAAAAATGTGAAATGTCAGAATAATAGTACAGAGAATGATTAATTTTAGCTTTTATTTATTTCATCACATTCCTAATGGGTCAGAAGTTTACGTACACTCAATTAGTATTTGGTAGCATTGCCTTTAAATTGCTTCACTTGGGTCAAACGTTTCGGGAAGCTTTCCACAAGCTTCTCACAATAAGTTGGATGAATTTTGGTACATTCCTCCTGACAGAGCTGGTGTAACTGAGTCAGATTTGTAGGCCTCCTTGCTCGCACACACTTTTTCAGTTCTGCCCACAAATGTTCTATAGGATTAAGGTCAGGGCTTTGTGATGGCCACTCCAATACCTTGACTTTGTTGTCCTTCAGCCATTTTCCACAACTTTGGAACTATGCTTGGGGTCATTGTCCATTTGGAAGACCCATTTGCGACCAAGCTTTAACTTCCTGACTGATGTCTTGAGATGTTTCTTCAATATATCCACTTAATTTTCCTCCCTCATGTTGCCATCTATTTTGTGAAGTGCACCAGTCCCTCCTGCAGCAAAGCACCCCCACAACATGATGCTGCCACCCCCGTGCTTCACAGTTGGGATGGTGTTCTTCGGCTTGCATGCCTCCACCTTTTTCCTCCAAACAATGGTCAAACAGTTCTATTTTTGTTTCATCAGACCAGAAGACATTTCTCCAAAAAGTACAATCTTTGTCCCCATGTGCAGTTGCGAACTGTAGTCTCGCTTTTTATGGCGGTTTTGGAGCAGTGGCTTCTTCCTTGCTAAGCGGCCTTTCAGGTTATGTCAATATAGGACTCGTTTTACTGTGGATATAGATACTTTTGTACCTGTTTCCTCCAGCATCTTCACAAGGTCCTTTGCTGTTGTTCTGGGCTTGATTTGCACTTTTCACACCAAGGTACGTTCATCTCTAGAAGACAGAATGCGTCTCCTTCCTAAGCGGTATGATGGCTGTGTGGTTCCATCAAATCAAATCAAATTTATTGATATAGCCCTTCTTACATCAGCTGATATCTCAAAGTGCTGTACAGAAACCCAGCCTAAAACCCCAAACAGCAAGCAATGCAGGTGTAGAAGCACGGTGGCTAGGAAAAACTCCCTAGAAAGGCCAAAACCTAGGAAGAAACCTAGAGAGGAACCAGGCTATGAGGGGTGGCCAGTCCTCTTCTGGCTGTGCTGGGTGGAGATTATAACAGCACATGGCCTAGATGTTCAAATGTTCATAAATGACCAGCATGGTCAAATAATAATAATCATAGTAGTTGTCGAGGGTGCCACAAGTCAGTAACACAAGAGTAAGTGTCAGTTGGCTTTTTCATAGCCGATCTTTGAGAGTATCTCTACCGCTCCTGCTGTCTCTAGAGAGTTGAAAACAGCAGGTCTGGGACAGGTAGCATGTCCAGTGAATAGGTCAGGGTTCCAGCAGGTCTGGGACAGCAGGTCTGGGACAGGTAGCACGTCCGGTGAACAGGTCAGGGTTCCATAGCTGCGGGCAGAACAGTTGGAACTGGAGCAGCAGCACGGCCAGGTGAACTGGGGACAGCAAGGAGTCATCAAGCCAGGTAGTCCTGAGGCATGGTCCTAGGGCTCAGGTCCTCCGAGAGAGAGAAAGAGAGAAAGAGAGAATTAGAGAGAGCATATTTAAATTCACATAGGACACCGGAAAAGACAAGAGAAATACTCCAGATGTGACAGGCTGACACTAGCCCCCCGACACATAAACTACTGCAGCATAAATACTGGAGGCTGAGACAGGAGGGGTCAGGAGACACTGTGGCCCCATCCGATGAAACCCCCAGACAGGGCCAAACAGGTAGGATATAACCCCACCCACTTTGCCAAAGCACAGCCACCACACCACTGGAGGGATATCTCCAACCACCAACATACCATCCCGGGACAAGGCCGAGTATAGCCCACAAAGATCTCCGCCACGGCACAGCCCAAGGGGGGGCGCCAACCCAGACAGGAAGACCACGTCAGTGACTCAACCCCCTCAAGTGACGCACCCCTCCCAGGGACGGCATGGAAGAACACCAGCAAGCCCGTGACTCAGCCCCCGTAATAGGGGTAGAGGCAGAGAATCCCAGTGGAAAGAGGGGAAACCGGCCAGGCAGAGACAGCAAGGGCGGTTCGTTGCTCCAGCCTTTCCGTTCACCTCACACCCCTGGGCCAGACTACACTTAATCATAGGACCTCCTGAAGAGATATGTCTTCAGTAAAGACTTAAAGGTTGAGACTGAGTCTCCGTCTCTCACATGGGTAGGCAGACTATTCCATAAAAATGGAGCTCTATAGGAGAAAGCCCTGCCTACAGCTGTTTGCTTAGAAATTCTAGGAACAATTAGGAGGCCCGCGTCTTGTGACCGTAGCGTACGTGTAGGTATGTACGGCAGGACCAAATCGGAAAGATAGGTAGGAGCAAGCCCATGTAATGCTTTGTAGGTTAGCAGTAAAACCTTGAAATCAGCCCTTGCCTTAACAGGAAGCCAGTGTAGGGAGGCTAGCACTGGAGTAATATGATCAAATGTTTTGGTTCTAGTCAGGATTCTAGCAGCCGTATTTAGCACTAACTGAAGTGTATTTAGTGCATTATCCGGGTAGCCGGAAAGTAGAGCATTGCAGTAGTCCAACCTAGAAGTAACAAAGGCATGGATTCATTTTTCAGCGTAATTTTTGGACAGAAAGTTTCTGATTTTTGCAATGTTACGTAGATGGAAAAAAGCTGTCCTTGAAACAGTCTTGATATGTTCTTCAAAAGAGAGATCAGGGTCCAGAGTAACGCCGAGGTCCTTCACAGTTTTATTTGAGACGACTGTACAACCATCCAGATTAATTGTCAGATTCAACAGAAGATCTCTTTGTTTCTTGGGACCTAGAACAAGCATCTCTGTTTTGTCCGAGTTTAAGAGTAGAACGTTTGCAGCCATCCACTTCCTTATGTCTGAGACACAGGCTTCAAGTGAGGGGAAATTTGGGGCTTCACCATGTTTCATTGAAATGTACAGCTGTGTGTCATCCGCATAGCAGTGAAATTTAACATTATGTTTTCGAATGACATCCCCAAGAGGTAAAATATATAGTGAAAACAATACTAGTCCTAAAACGGAACCTTGAGGAACACCGAAATTTACAGTTGATTTGTCAGAGGACAAACCATTCACAGAGACAAACTGATATCTTTCCGACAGATAAGACCTAAACCAGGCCAGAACTTGTCCATGTAGACCAATTTGGGTTTCCAATCTCTCCGAAAGAATGTGGTGATCGATGGTATCAAAAGCAGCACTAAGATCTAGGAGCACGAGGACAGACGCAGAGCCTCGGTCTGATGTCATTAAAAGGTCATTCACCACCTTCACAAGTGCAGTCTCAGTGCTATGATGGGGTCTAAAACCAGACTGAAGCATTTCGTATACATTGTTTGTCTTCAGGAAGGCAGTGAGTTGCTGCGCAACAACTTTTTCAATTTTTTTTTAGAGGAATGGAAGATTCGATATAGGCCGATAGTTTTTTATAATTTCTGGGTCAAGATTTGGCTTTTTCAAGAGAGGCTTTATTACTGCCACTTTTAGTGAGTTTGGTACACATCCGGTGGATAGAGAGCCGTTTATTATGTTCAACATAGGAGGGCCAAGCACAGAAAGCAGCTCTTTCAGTAGTTTAGTTGGAATAGGGTCCAGTATGCAGCTTGAAGGTTTAGAGGCCATGATTATTTTCATCATTGTGTCAAGAGATATAGTACTAAAACACTTTAGTGTCTCCCTTGATCCTAGGTCCTGGCAGGGTTGTGCAGACTCAGGACAACGGAGCTTTGGAGGAATACGCAGATTTAAAGAGGAGTCCGTAATTTGCTTTCTAATGATCATGATCTTTTCCTCAAAGAAGTTCATGAATTCATTACTGCTGAAGTGAGAGCCATCCTCTCTTGGGGAATGCTGCTTTTTAGTTAACTTTGCGACAGTATCAAAAAGAAATTTCGGATTGTTCTTATTTTCCTCAATTAAGTTGGAAAAATAGGATGATCGAGCAGCAGTGAGGGCTCTTCGATACTGCACGGTACTGTCTTTCCAAGCTAGTCGGAAGACTTCCAGTTTGGTGTGGCGCCATTTCCGTTCCAATTTTCTGGAAGCTTGCTTCAGAGCTCGTTTATTTTCTGTATACCAGGGAGCTAGTTTCTTATGACAAATGTTTTTAGTTTTTAGGGGTGCAACTGCATCTAGGGTATTGCACAAGGTTAAATTGAGTTCCTCGGTTAGGTGGTTAACTGATTTTTGTCCTCTGACGTCCTTGGGTAGGCAGAAGGAGTCTGGAAGGGCATCAAGGAATCTTTGGGTTGTCTGAGAATTTATAGCACGACTTTTAATGCTTCTTGGTTGGGGTCTGAGCAGATTATTTGTTGCGATTGCGAACGTAATAAAATGGTGGTCCGATAGTCCAGGATTATGAGGAAAAACATTAAGATCCACAACATTTATTCCATGGGACAAAACTAGGTCCAGAGTATGACTGTGGCAGTGAGTAGGTCCAGAGACATGTTGGACAAAACCGACTGAGTCGATGATGGCTCCGAAAGCCTTTTGGAGTGGGTCTGTGGACTTTTCCATGTGAATATCACCAAAAATTTGAATATTATCTGCGATGACTACAAGGTCCGATAGGAATTCAGGGACCTCAGTGAGGAATGCTGCATATGGCCCAGGAGGCCTGTAAACAGTAGCTATAAAAAGTGATTGAGTAGGCTGCATAGATTTCATGACTAGAAGCTCAAAAGACGAAAACGTCGTTGTTGTTTTTTTTGTTGGTAAATTTAAATTTGCTATCATAAATGTTAGCAACACCTCCGCCTTTGCGGGATCCGCGGGGGATATGGTCACTAGTGTAACCAGGGGGTGAGGCCTCATTTAACACAGTAAATTCATCAGGCTTAAGCCATGTTTCAGTCAGGCCAATCACATCAAGATTATGATCAGTGATTAGTTCATTGACTATAACTGCCTTTGAAGTGAGGGATCTAACATTAAGTAGTCCTATTTTGAGATGTGAGGTATCACAATCTCTTTCAATAATGGCAGGGATGGAGGAGGTCTTTATACTAGTGAGATTGCTAAAGCGAACACCGCCATCTTTAATTTTGCCCAACCTAGGTCGAGGCACAGACACGGTCTCAATGGGGATAGCTGAGCTGACTACACTGACTGTGCTAGTGGTAGACTCCACTAAGCTGGCAGGCTGGCTAACAGCCTGCTGCCTGGCCTGCACCCTATTTCATTGTGGAGCTAGAGGAGTTAGAGCCCTGTCTATGTTCGTAGATAAGATGAGAGCACCCCTCCAGCTAGGATGGAGTCCGTCACTCCTCAACAGGCCAGGCTTGGTCCTGTTTGTGGGTGAGTCCCAGAAAGAGGGCCAATTATCTACAAATTCTATCTTTTGGGAGGGGCAGAAAACAGTTTTCAACCAGCGATTGAGTTGTGAGACTCTGCTGTAGAGCTCATCACTCCCCCTAACTGGGAGGGGGCCAGAGACAATTAGTCGATGCCGACACATCTTTCTAGCTGATTTACACGCTGAAGCTATGTTGCGCTTGGTGACCTCTGACTGTTTCATCCTAACATCGTTGGTGCCGACGTGGATAACAATATCTCTATACTCTCTACATTCGCCAGTTTTAGCTTTAGCCAGCACCGTCTTTAGATTAGCCTTAACGTCGGTAGCCCTGCCCCCTGGTAAACAGTGTATGATCGCTGGATGATTTGTTTTTAGTCTAATACTGCGGGTAACGGAGTCGCCAATGACTAGGGTTTTCAATATGTCAGAGCTAATGGTGGGAGGCTTCGGCGTCTCAGACCCCATAATGGGAGGAGCAGAGACCAGAGAAGTCTCGGCCTCTGACTCCGACTCGCTTAATGGGGAGAACCGGTTGAAAGTTTCTGTCAGCTGAATAAGCGACACCGGTTGAGCATTCCTACAGCGTTTCCCTCCAGAAGCCATGAGAAAGTTGTCCGGCTGCGGGGACCGTGCGAGGGGGTTTATACTAACGTTACTATCTGTACTTACTGGTGGCACAGACGCTGTTTCATCCTTTCCTACACTGAAATTGCCCTTGCCTAACGATTGAGTCTGAAGCTGGGCTTGCAGCACAGCTATCCTCGCCGTAAGGCGATCGTTCTCCTGTATATTATAAGTACAACGACTGCAATTAGAAGGCATCATGTTAATGTTACTTAGCTTCGGCTGTTTGAAGTCCTGACGAACCATGTCCAGATAAAACCTCCGGGGTGAAAAAGTTGAACGAAAAAAGTTGAGTGAGGGAAAAACAAAAAATATACGGTAATGAAAAAGTAAAAACCGTGAAGTAGTCAGGTAGCAAAGTAAGATCGGCAACAAAACGCACAGCAGCACGTAAACAAGTCTGCAAGTTGTGACATCTGTGCTGTTACGTGACACATAAGGCTTCCATTGGCTCTCTAAAGCGTTCAGAAAGTGGAATGACGTGTCTCCTGTCTCTGGGCAAAGTACAGCAGCAGAGTTTGTAAGTGGCCTGCCTGGGGACAGTGAGACTGAGATGCGCGTTCACAAGACTTCTCTATTTTTTTCTTTCAGTCTTTGAATGAATACAAAGTTGTCCGGTTGGAATATTATTGCTATTTTACGAGAAAAATAGCATAAAAATTGATTTTAAACAGCGTTTGACATGCTTCTAAGTACGGTAATGGAATATTTTTACATTTTTTTGTCACGAAATGCACTCGCGCGTTACCCTTCGGATAGTGACCTGAATGCACGAACAAAACGGAGGTATTTGGATATAACTATGGATTATTTGGAACCAAAACGACATTTGTTGTTGAAGTAGAAGTCCTGGGAGTGCATTCTGACGAAGAACAGCAAAGGTAATCCATTTTTTTTTTGGTGGGTGTCAAATTAGCTAGCCTGTGATGGCCGAGCTATGTACTCAGAATATTGCAAAATGTGCTTTCGCCGAAAAGCTATTTTAAAATCTGACATAGCGTTTGCATAAAGGAGTTCTGTATCTATAATTCTTAAAACAATTGTTATGTATTTTGTCAACATTTATCATGAGTAATTTAGTAAATTCACCGGAAGTTTTCGGTGGGTATGCTAGTTCTGAACATCACATGCTAATATAAAAAGCTGTTTTTTGATATAAATATGAACTTGATTGAACAAAACATGCATGTATTGTATAACATAATGTCCTAGGAGTGTCATCAGATGAAGATCATCAAAGGTTAGTGCTGCTGTGGTTTTGGTTTTTGTGACATATATGCTTGCTTTGAAAATGGCTGTGTGATTATTTTTGGCAGGGTACTCTCCTGACATAATCTAATGTTTTGCTTTCGCTGTAAAGCCTTTTTGAAATCGGACAATGTGGTTGGATTAACGAGAGTCTTATCTTTCAAATGGTGTAAAATAGTCATATGTTTGAGAAATTGAAGTTATAGCATTTTTGAGGTATTTGTATTTCGCGCCACGCGATTCCACTGGCTGTTGACTAGGGTGGGACGCAAATGTCCCACTGGCCCAGAGAGGTTAACTTGGCAAGTCAGTTAAGAACAAATTCTTATTTTCAATGACAGCCTAGGAACAGTGGGTTAACTGCCTTGTTCAGGGGCAGAACAACAGATTTTTACCTTGTCAGCTCGGGGATTCGATCTTGCAACCTTTCAGCTACTAGTCCAATGCTCTAACCCCTAAGCTACCTGCCGCCCCTACACTCTAAGCACTAAAGTACCTGTCGCCAATACACTCTAATCAATTGGCTACCTGCCACCTCTATACCACTGTATTTTCTTTTGTACGAAAATATTATTTATTTCATTTGTTTTACATTTCCATCATCACAACATTAGAGTTTATAATAGGTGATTTGTTCAAAACATTCAAGTTTCTTTTGCTGTAAATAATTGTTTATTTTACATTTCAGGAAATAAAGCAATGTTAATTCTGTTCTTAATTTGTTTCGTTTTTTCCGTATAAAATAAAACAAATTACCGATAAGAATATCGTTAAAGTACCGGATCGATAAACAGTATCGGTAAG
The DNA here is from genome assembly GCF_965601325.2 of Salmo salar. Lineage (NCBI taxonomy): Eukaryota > Metazoa > Chordata > Actinopteri > Salmoniformes > Salmonidae > Salmo > Salmo salar. The sequence continues at coordinate 49,194,756 of NC_138306.1, read as the reverse complement.
AGTAGTAATACCGTTAAAATCTTAACTATACCCATCCCTAGTTATTAAGGATTGGCCAGTATACATGATTTATAATGTTTCAATAACACTTTATTTTAAGGTTCACGTATTAGCCACTAATTTGTTAGTTTATAAGTGTGTATATATCAGTCACTTAAAAGGCCTTTATTAGGTCTCATTAGCCATGTATTAGGCCTTAATTTAAGCATTCTTATTCAAACATTATAAGTCACTTATAACTGGCCAATCCTTAATAACCTAATTATTAGCTATAATAACGGCATATTAATAGTTAATAAAGAGCAAGTTACACAAGAAACAGACTAGTAAGCTGTCTCAAGGTGAGACAAATAAGGGCATTGTTCCTCAATATTTGTACCCTATTCTAACGTGTTCAATAACATGCATACACACAGTACAAACATGAATACATTCTCAACGGTGTTTAAAAGAAAGCACAGATTTTCTTTATATACATTTCAAAACAAAAGATTGGAATCTACCATTGGAGTGGCGCTACAGTCTGACGCACAGGTCATAGATCATTGAAATGAAATCAGTCTTTTATTCTCTGTTCAATAGTCTTTTACCGTCTCCTCACTGTGCTGTTAGTGATCAGTCCATGCGTTGTCCTTGAGCAGTAGAGGTGAAACTAAGACACACACTAACTCACCATCAGTTTTTACTTGGCTCTACTTGTTGACTGTGATAAACCAAAAATAACACAGTCCCCATAGAGGGAGGGATTCCTCTTTTTTTTACCTCAGTCTTATCTGATGTTTGAAAATGTATCTTATTACATCAAAACAAGCTGGCCATTATGTTCCAGAAAGATGAAGGACTCTACATACTGAATATGATTTGATCTAATCTGTTACAATGGGTCATACAGTTAAGATAGCCATAAATAGCTTATTGGCATCATTGCATTGAAGTGGGATGTTAATTCATGGCAACATAGTGTAACAAGAAAGCATTCCATTCAAAAATGTAATCTGATTAAAAAGCCAAGACTGTTTTAAGTGAGACATAGGCATTGGTCTAAAGCCGAAAAAGAAGTCATTTACATGAGCACCACCCAATAAAGATGACGCTTAATAATACACATTTACAAATAGGCCTATATCTAAAAAATACATACAGCCTAATGAGATACAGTACCAGTCAAAAGTTTGGACACACCAACTCATTGAAGAGTTTCTTTATTTTTTGACTATTTACTACATTGCAGAATAAAAGTGAAGACATCAAAACCATGAAATAACACGTGGAATCATGTAGTAACCAAAAAAGGGTTAAACAAATAAAAATATATTTTATATTTGAGATTCTTCAAAGTAGTCACCCTTTGCCTTGATGACAGCTTTGTACACTCTTGGCATTCTCTCAACAAGCTTCATGAGGTAGTCACAGGGAATGCATTTCAATTAACAGGTGCGCCTTATTAAAAGTGAATTTGTGGAATTTCTTTCCTTCTTAATGCATTTGAGCCATCAGTTGTGTTATGACAAGGTGGTGGTGGTATACAGAAGATAGTTTATTTGGTAAAAGACCAAGTCCGTATTATGGCAAGAACAGCTCAAATAAGCAAAGAGAAACGACAGTCCATCATTACTTTAAACATGAAGGTCAGTCAATATGGAACATTTCAAGAACTTTGAAAGTTTCTTCAAGTGCAGTCGCAAAAAAACATCAAGCGCTATGATGAAACTGGCTCTCATGAGGACCGCCACAGGAAAGGAAGAACCAGTTACCTCTGCTGCAGAGGATAAGTTCATTAGAGTTACCAGCCTCAGAAATTGCTGCCCAAATAAATGTTTCAGAGTTCAAGTGACAAACACATCTCAACATCAACTGTTCAGAGGTGACTGCGTGAATCAGGCCTTCATGGTCGAATTGCTGCAAAGAAACCACTTCTAAATGACACCAATAAGAAGAAGAGACTTGCTTGGGCCAAGAAAGACAAGCAATGGACATAAGACCAGTGGAAATCTGTCCTTTTGTCTGACAAGTCCAAATTTGACATTTTTGGTTCCAACCGCCATGTCTTTGTGAGACGCTGAGTAGGTGAACGGATTATCTCTGCATGTGTGGTTCCCACCGTGAAGCATGGAGGAGGAGGAGGTGTGATGGGTCTTTGCTGGTGACATTGTCGTTGATTTATTTAGAATTCAAGGCACACTTAACCAGCCTGGCTACCACAACATTCTGCAGTGATACGCCATCACAGCCGGTTTGCGCTTAGTCGGAGTATTCTTTGTTTTTCAACAGGACAATGACCCAACACACCTCCAGGCTGTGTAAGGCCTATTTAACCAAGAAAGAGAGTGATGGCATGCTGCATCAGATGACATGGCCTCCACAATCACCCGACCTCAACCAAATTGAGATGGTTTGGGATGAGTTGGACCGCAGAGTGAAGGAAAAGCAGCCAACAAGTGCTCAGCATATGTGGGAACTCCTTCAAGACTGTTGGAAAAGCATTCCAGGTGAAGCTGGTTGAGAGAATGCCAAGAGTGCAAAGCTGTCATCAAGGCAAAGGGTGACTACTTTGAAGAATCTCAAATATAAAATATATTTTGATTTGTTTAACCCTTTTTTAGTTACTACATGATTCCACATGTTATTTCTTAGTTTAGATGTCTTCAATATTATTATACAATGTAGAAAATAGTAAAAAAATAAAGAAAAGCCCTCAAATGAGTAGGTGTGTCCAAACTTTTGACTGGTACTGTAACTTTACAGGTCCTTCAGAAAGTATTCAGACCCTTATTAATCCAGTGCTAGCCTCTCTACACTGGTTTTCTCTTAAGGCAAGGGCTGATTTCAAGGTTTTACTGCTAACCTACAAAGCGTTACATGGGCTTGCTCCTACCTATCTTTCCAATTTGGTCCTGTCATATATACTTACACGTACGCTATGGTCACAAGACGCAGGCCTCCTTATTGTCCCTATATTTTCTAAGCAAACAGCTGGAGGCAGGGCTTTCTCCTATAGAGCTCAATTTTTATGGAATGGTCTGCCTATCCATGTGAGAGACACAGACTTGGTCTCAACCTTTAAGTCTTTATTGAAGACTCATCTCTTCAGTAGGTCCTATGATTGAGTGTAGTCTGGCCCAGGAGTGAGAAAGGTGAAAGGAAAGGCACTGGAGCAACGGACCGCCCTTGCTGTCTCTGCCAGGCCGGTTCCACTCTCTCCACTGGGATTCTCTGCCTCAAACCCTATTACAGGGGCTGAGTCACTGGCTTACTGGTGCTCTTCCATGCCATCCCTAGGAGGGGTGCGTCACTTGAGTGGGTTGAGTCACTGCCGTGATCTTCCTGTCTGGGTTGGCGCCCGCCCTTGGGTTGTACCGTGGGGGAGATCTTCGTGGGCTATACTCGGCCTTGTCTCAGGATGGTAAGTTGGTGGTTGGAGATATCCCTCTAGTGGTGTGGGGGCTGTGCTTTGGCAAAGTGGGTGGGGTTATATCCTGCCTGTTTGGCCCTGTCCGGGGGTATCGTTGGGCGGTGCCACAGTGTCTCCCGACCACTCCTGTCTCAGCCTACGGTATTTATGCTGCAATAGTTTATGTGTTGGGGGGCTAGTGTCAGTCTGTTATATCTGGAGTATTTCTCCTGTCTTATCCGGTGTCCTGTGTGAATTTAAGTATGCTTTCTCTAATTCTCTCTCTCGGAGGACCTGAGCCCTAGGACCATGCCTCAGGACTACCTGGCCTGATGACTCCTTGCTGTCCTCAGTCCACCTGGCCGTGCTGCTGCTTCAACTGTTCTGCCTGCGGCTATGGAACCCTGACCTGTTCACCGGATGTGCTACCTGTCCCAGACCTGCTGTTTTCAACTCTCTAGAGACAGCAGGAGCGGTAGAGATACACTGAATGATCGGCTATGAAAAGCCAACTGACATTTACTCCTGAGGTGCTGACCTGTTGCACCCTCGACAACCACTGTGATTATTATTATTTGACCGTGCTAGTAATCTATGAACATTTGAACATCTTGTCCATGTTCTGTTATAATCTCCACCCGGCACAGCCAGAAGAGGACTGGCCACTCCTTATATCCTGGTTCCTCTTTAGGTTTCTTCCTAGGTTCTGGCCTTTCTAGGGAGTTTTTCCTAGCCACTGTGCTTCTACACCTGCATTGCTTGCTGTTTGGGGTTTTAGGCCGGGTTTCTGTACAGCACTTTGTGACATCAGCTGAAGTAAGAAGGGCTTTATAAATTAATGTGATTGATTGATTGACTTTTTCTACACTTTGTTACGTTACAGCCTTATTCTAAAATGTATTAAATTCTTTTGTTCCTCATCAATCCACACACAATACCCCATAATGACAAAGCAAAAACAGCTTGTTTAAAACATATCTATTTTTTAAATATCACATTTACATAAGTATTCAGATCCTTTACTCAGTACTTTAATGAAGCAACTTCTTTTGCGATTACAGCATCGTGTCTTCTTGGGTATGACGCTACAAGCTTGACACACCTATATTTGGGGAGTTTCTCCCAATCTTCTCAGCAGATCCTCTCAAGCTCAGTCAGGTTGGATGGGGAGCGTTGCTGCACAACTATTTTCAAGTCTACCGAGATGTTTGATCAGATTCAAGTCCACTCAAGGACATGCCGCTGAAAAACATCCCACCACCATGCTTCACCGTAGGGATGGTGCCAGGTTTACTCCATACTTGACGCTTGGCATTCAGGCCAAAGAGTTCAATCTTGGTTTCATCAGACCAAAGAATCTTGTAAACTCCAAGTGGGCTATCATGTGCCTTTTACTGAGGAGTGGTTTCCGTCTGGTCACTCTACCATAAAGGCCGTATTGATGGAGTGCTGCAGAGATGGTTGTCCTTCTGGAAGGTTCTCCCATCTCCACAGAGGAACTTTAGAGCTCTGTCAAAGTGACCATCGGGTTCTTGATCACCTCCCTGACCAAGGAAGGCCCTTCTCCCCCGATTGCTCAGTTTGGCCGGGCGGCCAGCTCTAGGAAGAGTCTTGGTGGTTCGATGGGGACCTTCCATGACATTCTATAACCAGCGCGAATATAAAATAGAGTTCATCTGTATTTTAATGTTACATGATCATGACTTTGTTGTGCCTTTACACAGGTCGGATGTCAATAACAAACATGGTATGGCTTGTGCATATATGGGCATGTGCTACAGTATAGTGAAGGAGGATGTGGTGTGATATTGACAGTGATGCAACGGCGTGACAGAGACTGTAAGGGCACATTATCTGTCCCCACAGTGCTGCTGCACAAAGAAAGTGAGGGACAAAGACCTTCAAGTAAAAAACCTTGAATGGCACACCAGAGGGACAGGGGCCAAACATGACTCATTTGTGGCTTCATCAGTGTGATTTATGGTCAATTGTGGTTAGAATGCTATGAACAAGGCAAGGGTCCTCAAAGGCTTGGCACTTACTGACACACCTTTTAAATTGTAGGGCTATTACATACTCACAATTGGAAAAGTTAAAGTTAGAGGGTTGAGACAAAGAAATGAGCCCAATGGACAATGCATTGCAAATAGCTTTCTCAATATGAGAAAATAAAAGTTAGCGCTCCAAGGAGCTTGAAGAGCATAATTATACATAATTATACATGGGAATTATGGGCATTTCATGTACAGTATTAACCAGAGCAGCCGTTCAATCAGTTGTCTTGGTGTAACCTTTTGGGAGGTTTCTGAATATTTGTAGTGCCACCCTGTGGCTGGTTTGAGTCACTGCATACAGAGTTACAAGTGCCTGCTGGGTAATATGTGGTGCAACATATTGTTATAAAATTATATACTTGATTTTTCACTCAAGCAAGTGCTGTACAGTACATTGGTAAAATCAACAATGTCTTGCAGTTGCCTTTAAATGCATGATTTGGTCACAGTTATGTTAACCATACTGTTATCATTGTGCATTTAAAGACATGCTCTGGAACTTTGACAACTACTAAGCATTTTTTAAACCTCCCGCTTTGAGCTGAATGTGTCAATTTGAATACATGCATAATATATAATTACTGTTTTAGCTCAGTTACACACAAAATCTATAGTTTTCCCCCACGTGGGCCAGCCACCTAGTAAGTGGAGTTCAACCAATGAGCTTCAGCCCCTCGCCATATTAGTGAGCAAACTTAACATGTGTAAATATTTGTATGAACTTAAGATTCAAAAACTGAGACATGAACTGAACAAGTTCCACAGACATGTGACTAACAGAAATGTAATAATGTGTCCTCGGTGTAACGCTCATTCCTTCGACGATAAACACAAATCCGACCATCACCCCTGGTGAGACAAAACCGCGACTCGTAAGTGAAGAGCACTTTTTGCCAGTCCTGTCTGGTCCAACGACGGTGGGTTTGCGCCCATAGGCAATGTTGTTGCCGGTGATGTCTGGTGAGGACCTGCCTTACAACAGGCCTACAGCCCTCAGTCCAGCCTCTCTCAGCCTATTGGGGACAGTCTGAGCACTGATGTAGGGATTGTGCAGTCCTGGTTGTAACACGGGCAGTAGTTGTTTCCATCCTGTACCTGTCCCGCAGGTGTGATGTTCAGATCTACCGATCCTGTGCAGGTGTTGTTACACGTGGTCTGCCACTGCGAGGACGATCAGCTGTCCATCCTGTCTCCCTGTAGCACTGTCTTAGGCGTCTCACAGTAAGGACATTGCAATTTATTGCCCTGGCCACATCTGCAGTCCTCATGCCTCCTTGCAGCATGCCTAAGGCACGTTCATGCAGATGAGCAGGGACCCTGGGCATCTTTCTTTTGGTGTTTTCCAGAGTCAGTAGAAAGGCCTCTTTAGTGTCCAAAGTTTTCATAAATGTGACCTTAATTTCCTATTTATTTGGATTTTTACGAATTATCTTTGAAAGACAGGGTCCTGAAAAAGGGACGTTTCTTTTTTTTGCTGAGTTTATAATAATATATGCCATTTATATGCCAATTTTTGCAGACCACTTTTGGCTCGGGAGCGCTACTTTCAGAACGACTGTCTAAAAAGTATACAAAATTACTGGAGAATCTCTTTAAGGTGATGGTTTGTTAGTACATAAAGTACTGTATGGCAAGGTAATAAATTCCAATATTACAGTTGAAGTCGGAAGTTTACATACACCTTAGCCAAATACATTTAAACTCAGTTTTTCACAATTCCTGACATTTAATCCGAGTAAAAATTCCCTGTCTTAGGTCATTTAGGATCACCACTTTATTTTAAGAATGTGAAATGTCAGAATAATAGCAGGGAGAATTATTTATTTAAGCTTTTATCTCACATTCCCAGTGGGTTAGAAGTTTACATATTCTCAATTAGTATTTGGTAGCATTGCCTTTAAACTGCTTAACTTGGGTCAAACGTTTCAGGTAGCCTTCCACAAGCTTCCTACAATAAGTTGGGTGAATTTTGGCCCATTCCTCCTGACAGAGCTGGTGTAACTGAGTCAGGTTTGTAGGCCTCCTTGCTCGCACACACGTTTTCAGTCCTGCCCACACATTTTCTATAGGTTTGAGGTCAGAGCTTTGTGATGGCCACTCCAATACCTTGACTTTGTTGTCCTTAAGCCATTTTGCCACAACGTTGGAAGTATGCTTGGGGTCATTGTCCATTTGGAAGACCCATTTGCACCAGTCCCTCTGTTTCCTGTTTCCTCCAACATCTTCACAAGGTCTTTTGCTGTTGTTCTGAGATTGATTTGCACTCAGGAAGGAGACAGAACGCGTCTCCTTCCTGAGCGGTATGACGGCTGCGTAGTCCCATGGTGTTAATACTTGCGTACTATTGTTTGTTCAGATGAACATGGTACCTTTTTTTTGGCTGATTTTTGATTTTCCCATGATGTCGAGCAAAGAGGCACTGAGTTTGAAGGTAGGCCTTGAAATACATCCACAGGTACACCTCCAATTGACTCAAATGATGTCAATAAGCCTATCAGAAGCTTCTAAAGCCATGACTTCAATTCCTGGAATTTTCCAAGCTGTTTAAAGACACTAAGTTGACTGTGCATGTAAACTTCTGACCCACTGGAATTGTGATACAGTGAATTATAAGTGAAATAATCTGTCTGTAAATAATTGTGGGAAAAATTACTTGTGTCATGTACAAAGTAGATGTCCTAACCGACTTGCCAAAACTATAGTTTGTTAACAAGAAATTAGTGGATTGGTTGAAAAATTTGTTTTAATGACTCCAACCTAAGTGTATGTAAACTTCCGACTTCAACTGTATGTCCAAAGCACATAATAATAATAATAATAATAATGGCATCAGAAGCAATCAAATCAAATCATCAAATCAAATTGTATTGGTCACATACACATGGTTAGCAGATGTTAATGCGAGTGTAGTGAAATGCTTGTGCTACTAGTTCCGACAGTGCAGTAATATCTAACAAATGATCTAACAATTCAACAACAACTACTTTATACACACCACGTAAAGGGATGGAATAAGAATATGTACATATAAATATATGGATGAGCGATGGCCGAGCGGCATTGGCAAGATGCAATAGATGGTATAAAACACAGTATATACATATGAGATGAGTAATGTAAGATATGTAAACATTATTAAAGAGGCATTATAGTGACTGGTGATCAATTTATTAAAGTGGCCAATGATTGAGTCTGTATGTAGGCAGCAGCCTCTCTGTGTTAGTGATGGCTGTTTAATAGTCTAATGGCCTTGAGAAAGAAGCTGTTTTTCAGTCTTTCAGTCCCACCTTTTGATGTACCTGTACTGACCTCGCCTTCTGGATGGTAGCGGTGTGAACAGGCAGTGGCTCGAGTGGTTGTTGTCCTTGATGATCTTTTTGGCCTTTCTGTAACAACGGGTGCTGTAGGTGTCCTGGAGGACAGGTAGTTTGCCCCCGGTGATGCGTTGTGCAGACCGCACCACCCTCTGGAGAGCCTTGCGGTTGATGGCTGTGCAGTTGCTGTACCAGGCAGTGATACAGACCGACAGGATGCTCTCAATTGTGCATCTGTAAAAGTTTCTGAGTGTTTTAGGTGACAAGCCACATTTCTTCAGCTTCCTGAGATTGAAGAGAAGCTGTTGCACCTTCTTCACCACACTGTCTGTGTGGGGGGATTATTTCAGTTTGTCCGTGATGTGTACGCCAAGGAACTTAAAACTTTCCACCTTCTCCACTACTGTCTCGTCGATGTGGATAGGGGGGTGCTCCCTCTGCTGTTTCCTGAAGTCATCGATCATCTCCTTTGTTTTGTTGAGTGAGAGGCTGTTTTCCTGACACCACACTTCGAGTGCCCTCACCTCCTCCCTGTAGGCTGTCTCGTCATTGTTGGTAATCAAGCCCACTACTGTTGTGTCATCTGGAAACTTGATGATTGATTTGGAGACGTGCATGGCCAAGCAGTCACGGGTGAACAGGGAGTACAGGAGGGGGCTGAGCACGCACCCTTGTGGGGCCCCAGTGTTGAGGATCAGCGAAGTGGAGATGTTGTTTCCTACTTTCACCACCTAGGGGCGGACCGTCAGAAAGTCCAGGACCCAATTGCACAGTGCAGGGTTGAGACCCAGGGCCTTAAGCTTAATGATGAGCTTGGATGGTACGATGGTGCTGAATGCTGAGCTGTAGTCAATGAACAGCATTCTTACATAGGTATTCCTCTTGCCCAGATAGGATAGGGCAGTGTGATGGCGATCGCATCGTCTGTGGACCTGTTGGGACGGTATGCAAACTGAAGTGGGTCTAGGGTGGCAGGTAAGGTGTCAGTAATATGATCATTGACTAGTCTCCCAAAGCACTTCATGATGACAGAAGTGAGTGCTACGGGGCGAAAGTCTGGGTCTAATATGGACCTGAATTAGTATTTACCACCATCTCTACTTGATCTTGCACAGTTGTCTTCCCTATCACCTTTCCTGCCTCTGTCTATCCATAATCCTCCAGTCACCCTGTATCCGTTCCTCTCTTCTTCTCTCGTCTATCTCTTGTCTTTCCTCTTCTTGTTGGGTTTCTTGTTGAGGATGTGTCTCAGGGTTCTGCTCATGTAGAAGGGTCTGGCTGCAGAGCCGTTGTGCACCTCCAGATCCACCACTGGGGACAGGAACACATAGCCAGTCACATACCACAGAAACTCTGTTAAATACCCCCATGTATTTAGAAAGTTGGGCCATTGCGGTTTCTGCATTACGTCACATTTAAATAACAACACAACATTCTATGGCATCAGTGGCAGCACCCTATTAACATTACAATGGGAATATTCAAATAATGACATGTATAGAATTAGAACAATATAAAACATTCTAAAAGCTGGCCAAACTCTAAATACAAGACATAACCTACTGCTAAACATTCTGAAACGCAGTCATATACCTCAACCTCACTGTTATTGTAAATTCCTTCAAATCCATTTCAAATACCAAACTCAAGTTTAGATACTTACCCTCAAATCACTGTTTCATAAAAGCCCTCTTGATCCCAACCAAGACACCTCTGATTTCCTCAAACCCACTGTTTGATAACAGGCCTACCCCAAAAACTTGAATATCCCAAACCAACGATCAATTTAAATGTCATTAACTCTTAAATACAATATACAAATAAAATATACAAATTAGGTATGAATCACCTAGAAAATTTGCTATAATGAAATCATTCACATTTATTTAAAAAAAAGATTTCACATTTTCATGGTGTCATTGATACAAAAAGTGTTATCCTGTACAAAAACCTTAAATATCCTCAGAACAGATGTGTTACAGTACCTAGTATTAAAAACCGCACTACTGCAGTTCTGCACTATTCCATATAAAAATACCAAAAATGGCTTTAACATCCTTTTATAAACGGTATTTCAAAAGGTTCTCGGCGGTAGATCGTAAAACCACAAAACAATAAAGAGGAACATTTCTCCATTTAGAACTAGGCACATTTACTAGCAACTGCAGTCGGAATCCCTGAAAGGTGTCAGGGTCCATTCAAATCATTCACCATGAGCATCAAATGTGTTCAGAGGTCTTGACCTCCCTGAGCCTACATTATAACTGTCACTTACAGTGTAAAACCAATATCTAGTGTTACACCTTACAGTGTAAAACCAAAACATACTAAAAGTGTCTGTAACCATGTAATTTGTATTAATTTATTTTACCTTTATTTAAACTAGGCAAGTCAGTTAAGAACAAATTCTTATTTTCAATGACGGCCTAGGAACAGTGGGTTATCTGCCTTGTTCAGGGGCAAAACGACTGATTTTTACCTTGTCAGCTCGGGGATTTGATCTTGCAACCTTTCAGTTACTAGTCCAATGCTCTAACCACTAAGCTACCTGCCGCCCCTCAATTTAGGAGTATGTTCAGTTTATCTATCTGTAGCATTGCACTTTAAGTTTTGAACGATGTCTGTAACAGTGGCAATAATACATATGGTGGACCAAAAGTGCCTCTTCAACCAAAGACTAAACAGACATTAAAAGAATCATGCTAGACAGAAAAGCCACCTCAGGGTTATTTTCCAACACATGAGAGCACCTAAAAATAGCTCTGGGATGAAGTTTCCCCTAGGTACAGATCTAAGATCAGCTTGCCCTCCCCCAATCCTAACCTTAACTATTGTTGAGGAAAATGCTAAACTGACCCAAGATCAGTGTCGAAGGGCAACTTCACCCTACACATGACCTTACATTACAGTACATGGAACCATTGCACAACCACAGTAGTGTCACACGGGGGCGCCCTTGCCCTGCATCACCCCACAACCATCTGCAAAGTACACCAATTGCATCCGAAATACAGAGATCTCCTTCTGCAGTGTATGTGCCTCTTGCAGTGTATTGGGCTAATGGCAATTTCACCCATGTCCACTGTGCTGCTGCAGCGCTCTCTAAGTAAGGCAGAGGCCAGCAGAGTGTGGACACAACAAAGAAAGGGACAGAAGCACTGCAGAGAAAAAAAGACTGATATTAGAAGTATCAGTGGCGGTGCAGGACAGAGCTCCGCCTCTTTCTAAACCCCACCCACATACACCACCCTCTTGGGTCCTGCCATGTCCTGCCAAGGCCTTCCTGGTCAGTCCTGACCAGTCAGGTCAACTCCATTCATGAGTCCAGCCCAGCCATAAGGCCCTGCTCTAGTATCCTCCAGACCACAATCACCCCCACACACAGACACTGAATGGGTCAGTCCAGTGTATCAAGTGTTCTGGCTATCAGGAGAAAGAGGTTCAGTGTTGTAGCCTATCAGGAGAAAAGGTTCAGTGTTGTGGCCTATCAGGAGAAAGAGGTTCAGTGTTGTGGCCTATCAGGAGGAAGCGTAGAGCTTGGCGCCCTGCTCTCTGCGGAGGATCCTGTGCAGTTGAGGGGACATGTAGAAGGGCTTGAGGGGCGAGCCGTCGTTCCTCTCCAGGTCTTCACCTGATCCAGGACCGACGGAAGACGAAGCATTGTCACAGAGGAGGAGAAAAGGAAGAGAGACAAGGAGGAGAGGAGCAGACAACGTATGGGTAGGAAGGCAGAGAGAGAAAGAGAGAAAGAGAAAGGAGTTTGAGCCAAACGATTTAGAAAGCCAAGCAGGGAAATTAATTAGGAAAAAAAGTTGATATAGGTTTCAGTCAGCCAAAATGGCCAGTGCATTATAGCCAACTGGTTCAGTGATTAGTATGCAGCGGAGGAAAAGTTCGATAAATATAATGCATATAGCACAGGCCCTATACAATAGTCTTCACTGCAAGAACATGCAATATAAATGATTGAATTAGTAAAACAATGACATTAGTGTAAAAAAAAAAAAATCACGCAGTGCAAGAATAACCTTTTTCTGTCTTATGAAAAAAACTGTACACCGCTAATGATATAATAGAGAGCAACATCAAGTAGAAATGGAGAAGCATTGAATTAGCTCACAAAGCTGCAGTCAGTTCCAACACAGCCCCTGGAGTGTACTCCCTGTGTATCATATAAACACCCTCACACCCCAGACTGGCCTGTATTTAAAGAGATGAATGGTGTACTTACAGAAACATAGGAATAAGGTGTCCACACACATAGCATAGACGTTGAAGAAGCCATGGGCGATCAGGTAGGATCCTAGTATCACCGTCTGACAATGGCAGAAAAGTCCAAGTCAGTAAGCACAATAAAGCTTACCGTATGCTTCCCAGTCAAAACAGTTTGCTCATATATTATCACAAAATTGTGTGACGTTTGTGTTATTTTTGGTTTTCGGGAGTTTTTGTTCCAGCTGTTTGTGCAGACAAAAATATTTCTTGAGACAAGTCGAAGTTTGGTTGATTGGACAATAGTAATACTCCTAGTCGGAGTGGGATCGTGAAGTGTTTGTCAGTCAACGAGTGATGAGTAGTTTTAATGCACATTTTTTCTGCACCAAACATTTTATCTAAATGTAAAATTGTGCGAACAACATTAAGATTGCTGTTTTTTTCTAGTTATTCAAGCGAATGTCTTTAGGGAGTATAAGAGCACAGAAGTTGCGTCGCCTAGCCAAGTTCGGCTAGAAGCAAACAGAACCTACGTATGCGGACGCATTTATCAACAAGCAATGCTGACTCATATAATGTAAGTCTATTTCTTACCAGTAGGGGGACCCAGTAATAATTTAGTGATGGCACCTCCTCTTGAATAACTGGAATCTTACGGGTGAAGAAGAAGAATGCTAGAACACCTGGGGGGGGGGGGGGAATCGGAATCCTTAATAACAAAATAACAACCTGAGCAAACACTGACAAATGTACAATTAGTGTAACATAGTATCTATGGACATTGTCTTATAGAGAAGGCCTCTGCCGAGTAGTTGTAGTACTATTTTCCAGCGTGTGTTGTTTGTTTAGTCTTGTTCATGCATTGGGTGATTTTAACATCAGCCCTCATAGTTAAACATACCACCAGTGTGTGGGAAAGGGAACTCACCAACACTCCCTGAAATAAGCACTTTTCCCAAGAAGAGGAGAAAGTCTGTCACCTTATCCAGCACTGCCACCCTACAGAGGAGACAACTCATTGGAGAAGCCCAGAGGCCCAGAGAGAGACAGTCACCACCATGAAAGACAGACAGACACAAAAAAAACTGTCTGAGGGACAGACAATCAAACGAACCGATACAAAAGACCTTGTTTTACCTTACTACGTTCCTCATCAGGAGGAAGAAAGCATCTTTGGCCGAAGTGCAGAAGCTCTTTCCATATATCGCCATCTACGGTGAGAAATTCAAAGTAAGACCATGTTATTCACGATTCCAACACTTTCTGTGAGATGGTTATCAAACTCACCATGATGTAGGCGTTCCTGTTCATGAACTTGATGAAATGTTCCAGGCACCAGAAGCAGCATTTGAGACAGCAAATCAGGAAGCGGGCAAAAGCATTGTGAGCACCTGAAAAATACATGATGATCATCTTCATGAAAATCTGCCATATAAATATACATACGAAAGGCAGTGGGTTAAGTACGAGCAGAAAACCCACCTTTGAGTTTGTGATCCAGATACTCTAGAACGATGCGAAACATCTGCACTAAGGCCAGGATCAGAGAGCCAAATGCCAGAGAGCCTGTGTGGTACCTGGGAGATACACAATACACTGTATTACTAATACAAAATAGAGCTTTATATCCACCACACGCACATACACACTTCCCATCATAGGTGTAAAACCCTCAACACACGTAGGAGCAGTTTCCTCGACACAGATTATGTCTCGTCTTGGATTTAAAGGCTTAATGGAGAATCTGAAATAGTTTATTAGTGTAGTACTAGGATAACTCCCTTAGGGAATATCTCTCCAAGCAAGATGTGCCATTATAAACTATACTGAACAAAAATATAAAAGCAAAATGCAACCATTTCAACAACTTTACTGAGGAAATCAGTCAATTTAAATTCATTAATTAGGCCATAATCTATGGATTTCACATGACTTCACATGATGATTTCACATGATTGGTCACAGATACCTTAAAAAAAAGGTAGGGGCGTGGATCAGAAAACCAGTCAGTATCTGATGTGACCAGTATTTTCCTCATGCAGCGTGACATTTCCTTCGCATAGAGATGATCAGGCTGTTGATTGTGGCCAGTGGAATGTTGTCCCACTCTTCTTCAATGGCTGTGCGAAGTTGCTGGATATGGGCAGGAACTGGAACACGCTGTTGTACATGTCGATCCAGAGCATTCCAAACATGACCAATGGGTGACATGTCTGGTGAGTATGCAGGCCATGGAAGAACTGGGACATTTTCATCTTCCAGTAATTGTGAACAGATCCTTGCGGCTGTGTATTATCATGTTGAATCATGAGGTGATGGCGGCGGATGAATGCCACAACAATGGGCATCAGGAGCTCGTCACGGTATCTCTGTGCATTCAAATTGCCATCAATAAAATGCAATTGTGTTCAGTGTCTGTAGCTTATACCTGCCCATACCATAACACCACCGCCACCATGGAGCACAACGTTGACATCAGCAAATCGCTCACCCACACAACGCCATACACGTGGTCTGCGGTTGTGAGGCCGGTTGGACGTAGTGCCAAATTCTCTAAAACTACGTTGGAGGCGGCTTATGGTAGAGAATTGAACATTAAATTCTCTGGCAACAGCTCTGGTGGACATTCCTGCAGCCAGCTTGCCAATTGCACAGTCCCTCAAAACTTGAGACATCTGTGGCATTGTATAGTGAAAAAACGGCACATTTTAGTGGCCTTTTATTGTCCCCAGCACCTGTGTAATGATCACGCTCTTTAATCAGTTTATTGATATGCCACACCGGTCAGCTGCATGGATTAATTTAGCAAACGAGAAATGCTCAATAACAGGGATGTAAACAAATTTGTGCAGAAAATGCATATGGAACATTTCTGGGATCTTTTATTTCAGCTCATGAAACATCGGACCAACACTTTCCATGTTAGTTCATATTTCTGTTCAGTGTCCAACTCAACACCATCTTCACCTTCCTTATGCGTTAAAAACCTATATGACTGAGTCAGCCTACCGTACAGCCCTGCTAAAGGAGGAAAACAAGGGGCATGATGGTATGTCTTGGGGCTTCTTCAGGGCCCAGTAGTAGGAAGCGAAAGCCCCGGCCAGGGTGCACTGTCCCAGGGCGATGGTAAAGTTGACCAGCCACAGGAACACCAGCAGGTTGCACAGCTGCAGCACAAAGATGTAGTGGTGGTAGAGGCTCTCGCCTCCGTAGAAGGCAAAGGTGCACTGGGAGCCGGGGCACACCGTGGTCACGTTGGTCAGACTGAACGTCTGGGGAGAGATAGGGGTGAGTTATTGGGTTAGAAGGAAATCGCACCCTATTCTCTATTTACTTCTGGCCAGAGTTTATAATGGCACCCTATTCCCTATACAGTTCACTACCTTTGGCCAGAGTTTACAACGGCAACCTATTCCCTATATTGGGAATAGGGTGCCATTTCAGTTTTAAATTGTAATGAAAGACCAAATGTAGCCAGAGTTAACAGATGTTGTCACTGGCTAGCTACAGTTGAATTCGGAAGTTTACATACACCTTAGCCAAATATATTTAAAATCAGTTTTTCACAATTCCTGACATTTAATCTGAGTAAAAATTCCCTGTCTTAGGTCAGTTAAGATCACCACTTTAATTTAAGAATGTGAAATGTCAGAATAATAGTAGAGAGCATGATTTACTTCAGCTTTTATTTCTTTCTTCACATTCCCAGTGGGTCAGAAGTTTACATACACTCAATTAGTATTTGGTAGCATTGCCTTTAAATTGTTTAACTTGGGTCAATTTTTCAGGTAGCCTTCCACAAGCTTTCCACAATAAGTTGGGTGAATTTTGGCCCATTACCCCTGACAGAGCTTGTGTAACTGAGTCAGGTTTGTAAGCCTCCTTGCTCGCACACGCTTCTTCAGTTCTGCCCACAAATGTTCTATAGGTTTGAGGTCAGGGCTTTGTGATGGCCACTCCAAAACCTTGACTTTGTTGTCCTTAAGCCACTTTGCCACAACTTTGGAAGTATGCTTGGGGTCATTGTCCATTTGGAAGACCCATTTGGAACCAAGCTTTAACTTCCTGACTGATGTCTAGAGATGTTGCTTCAATATATCCACATAATTTTCCTCCCTCATGATGCCATCTATTTTGTGAAGTGCACCAGTCCCTCCTACAGCAAAGCACCCCCACAACATGATGCTGCCACCCCCGTGCTTCACGGTTGGGATGATGTTCTTTGGCTTGCAAGCCTCCCCCTTTTTCCTCCAATCATAATGATGTTTATTATGTTAAAACAGTTCTATTTTTGTTTCATCAGACCAGAGGACATTTCTCCATTCTTCCTTGCTGAGCGGCCTTTCAGGTTATGTCGATATAGGACTTGTTTACCTGTGGATATAGAAACTTTTGTACCTGTTTCCGCCAGCATCTTCACAAGGTCCTTTGCTGTTGTTCTGGGAATGATTTGCACTTTTCGCACCAAAGTACATTCATCTCGAGGAGACAGAACGCATCTCCTTCCTGAGTGGTATGACGGCTGCGTGGTCCCATGGTGTTTATACTTGCATACTATTGTTTGTACAGATGAACGTGGTACCTTCAGGCGTTTGGAAATTGCTCCCAAGGATGAACCAGACTTGTGGAGGTCTAAAAAGAAAAATCTGAGGTCTTGGCTGATATCTTTTGATTTTCCCATGATGTCAAGCAAAGAGGCACTGAGTTTGAAGGTAGGCCTTGAAATACATCCACAGTTACACCTCCAATTGACTCAAATTATGTCAATTAGCCTATCAGAAGCTTCTAAAGCCATGACATCATTTTCTGGAATTTTCCAAGCTGTTTAAAGGCACATTCAATTTAGTGTATGTAAACTTCTGACCCACTGGAATTGTGATACAGTGAGTTATAAGTGAAATAATCTGTCTGTAAACAATTGTTGGAAAAATGACTTGTATCATGCGGAAAGTAGATGTCCTAACCGACTTGCCAAAACTATAGTTTGTTAACAAGACATTTGTGGAGTGGTTGAAAAACGAGTTTTATTGACTCCAACCTAAGTGTATGTAAACTTCTGACTTCAACTGTATTCACAGCTGGATGATTTGTACTGCTGCCAAGCACACTGAGCTGAATTTCAATAAGCTGTAAACTGCTCCAATTCAGGGTTTCAAGGCCAATAACATACAGTATTCTAGGAGTGTGCAATACAGCAATAACGTCAATGTGACAAAGAGGAAGACAGTAAAAAGAAAAGCGAACCTCTGGATCACAGGTGAGGTTGGCATACATGCATTTGTCCTGCGTCGACATGACCTTGTAGACAGCATCGCCAGATGACGCTAAGAAGCTGAGGGCAAAACCAGTCAAGTGCAACACGGAAGAATAGAAGCAGTGATAAGTAACAATATGTGTGCCTGCCTATGAGCCATCTACATTGGGATTTCCACTACGGGTTCAGCAGTTTCAATAGGTTCAATTCATCCAGTCTTTATCTCTATGATGCCATTGGTGACAGTTCAGGATGCTTCACATGTGTAGCTACAATGGGCAATGCTGCATGTAAAGATAACTGTGTAAAAGTGTACACACACAGTGAGGACGAGGCTGAGAAGACCTACATAGAGAGGATACACAGCAATGACTGCCCAGTATGCTATGCAGATGGCCAGCAGCACAAAAGTGATGATCGGGTAGAAGAGAGTGGACATGATGTAACCAATGGCCCTGGAGAAAAGAGAGAGACAGAGAAGGGGGAGAAAGTGTGAAAAAAGAATAGTTAAAAGTTTGAACTCACAGATGCTGGTTTCATTGGAAGTGACACAACAAGACGTCCGACTTAATCTCCTGAGAGAAGAACACCACTCACCTGCTCCCCTCCTCCAGCAGAGCGATGGCGATGCGTACTCTCCTCCTCAGGAATATCAGGATTACTATGATGACCGCCTCAATGACTGATAGGGAGATCACTGCAATACAAATTATTACTATTGAGTAGAAAAATGTATGTTCCTTTACAGCAGAGGTGGACAAAAAAAAAAATCGATCCTCTCAGGCCACAGCATCTCCTGGGGTTTGCCAAATTAATTTAAACAATATCAGGTTTAATTTTGTATTTTATGTAAATTCAGGGCTTGTCTGTAAAAGAGACCTTGGTCTCAGTATGACTCTCTGATAAAATAAAAGTTAAATAAAAATAAATCAATAAAATACAGGAAGGCCTACGGTTTCCCTGCTCTAATTCATTTGCTGATTGAGAAATAAAAACAAAACCAGCAGACACACCCAACTGCTTCCCTGCACCTTGTGACACACACAGTAAACTGAGTTGTGGCAGCCTTGTGCTAGGCTAGTGGGCCGTGATTGTTACTGTTGATGATATCTGGAAATGTGCATGTACACCCTGGCCCATCTACTGTTGCTAGACCCAATTCTGACTTGTGCTCTGATATCTGTTTCACTGATTTCTGCTCTTGTAAAATAATGTGTGGGTTCACAGCTCCAATCCAGATGTGTTGGTCATTACTGGGATGTGGTTAAGGAATACTGATGTTAACCTTTCTGGTTATCACCTTTTTCGGCAAGACAGATTTTCCAAAGGTGGGGGAGTGGCAATCTTTACCAAGGATCACCTTCAGTGCTCGGTTGTCTCCACCAAGTCTGTCCCCAAACAATTTGATTTGCTGGTTTTAAGCATTAAACTTTCAAATATCTCTTTGTTGACTGTTGCTGGGTGCCATGGTCCTCCATCAGCACCAGCCTGTACCCTACCTGCCCTAAACTCTCTCCTGACCCCTTACACTAAGTCTGAATTTGTCCTGCTAGGTGACCTCAACTGGGACATGCTTAAACCACCTGACCAAGTCCTAAAGAAATGGGACTCCCTAAATCTTTCTCAGATTATTACCAATCCCACAAGGTATGACTCCAAACACCCAGAAAAGGCTACTCTCCTCGATGTTATCCTCACAAATAATCCTGATAGGTATCAGTCTGGTGTTTTCTGTAATGACCTTAGTGATCACTGTTTTACAGCCCGTGGTCGTAATGGCTGCTCAGTGAAACGATCTGTCCTGATTTGTAATAGATGCTTGCTAAAAAACTTCAATGAGAAAGCCTTTCTTCATGAACTGGCCTCCGTAAAATGTTATAGAATCAGCTTGTCGAAGATGCTTGGACCTTCTTTTTTGATATTTTCAGTGGTATTGTCAACAAACACGCCCCCATAAAGAAAATGAGAATTAAAAACAGGTTCAGCCCCTGGTTCAACCGTGATCTTTTTTTTCTTAGTATTTTTATTTAACCTTTGTTTAACTAGGCAAATTAGTTAAGAACAAATTCTTATTTTCAATGACGGCCTAGGAACAGTGCGTTAACTGCCTTGTTCAGGGGCAGAACGACAGATTTTTACCTTGTCAGCTCGGGGATTCGATCTAGCAACCTTTCGGTTACTGGCCCAACGCTCTAACCAATAGGCTACCTGCCGCCCCAAAATTACTCCCCCTCAAGAATTGCATTTGGCGAAAGGCTCCACACGCGCATACTCAGGCTGACTGTGTCTGGATTAACAAGAAGTGTATCTTTAATCGTGTGTATAACACTTGTATCTTATATCAATGTTTATGATGAGTATTTCTGTAATTTGATGTGGCTCTCTGCATTTTCACCAGATGTTTGTTTGAGACAATGCATTTCTGAACATAACACGCCAATTTCAAATGAGGTTTATGCACATAAAGATTAACTTTATCGAACAAAACAAACATTTATTGTCTAACATGGAGACCTGGGAGTGCCACCAGATGAAGATCATCAAAGGTTAGTGATTCATTTTAATGCTATTTCTGACTTTTGTGACACCTCTCCTTGGTTGGAAAATGGCTGTATGGTCTTTGTGGCTAGGCGCTGACCTAACATAATCGCATGGTGTGCTTTCACCGTAAAGCCTTTTTGAAATCGGACACTGTGGTTGGATTAACAAGAAGTTTATCTTTAAATGGTGTATAATACTTGTATGTTTGAGGAATTTTAATTATGAGATTTCTGTTGTTTGAATTTGGTGCCCTGCAATTTCACTGGCTGTAGGCCAGGTGTTCCGCTAGCAGAACCCCCTTCCCAGAAAGGTTAAACTTCACCCCAAAAAAACATCTGGGTCATCGCCAAGCCTATCTCAAACCTTTTTAACCTGTTATGGATAGGGGGCAGTATTTTCACGTCCGGATAAAAAACGTACCCGATTTAATCTGATTATTACTCCTGCCCAGAAACTAGAATATGCATATAATTATTAACTTTGGATAGAAAACACTCCAAAGTTTCTAAAACTGTTTGAATGGTGTCTGTGAGTATAACAGAACTCATTTGGCAGGCCAAAACCTGAGAAGATTCTGTACAGGAAGTACCCTGTCTGACCATTTCTTGGCCTTCTTTGTCATCTCTATCCATTACAAAGGATCTCTGCTGTTACGTGACACTTCCTACGGCTCCCATGGGCTCTCAGAGCCCGGGAAAAAGCTGAATGACGTAATTCAAAGCCCTGGCTGAAACACACGAGCGCTTTTGCTAAGTGGTCTATCAGCGGACAAAGGGCTTCATGCTCGTGCACGAGACGACACCATGTTTTTATTTGATTTGGACTATTTTACACCATTTTAAAGACAAGACTCTCGTTAATCTAACCACACTGTCCGATTTCAAAAAGGCTTTACAACGAAAGCAAAACATTAGATTATGTCAGCAGAGTACCCAGCCAGAAATAATCAGACACCCATTTTTCAAGCTAGCATATAATGTCACAAAAACCCAAAAGACAGCTAAATGCAGCACTAACCTTTGATGATCTTCATCAGATGACACACCTAGGACATTATGTTATACAATACATGCATGTTTTGTTCAATCAAGTTTATATTTATATCAAAAACCAGCTTTTTACATTAGCATGTGACGTTCAGAACTAGCATACCCCCCGCAAACTTCCGGTGAATTTACTAAATTACTCACGATAAACGTTCACAAAAAGCATAACAATTATTTTAAGAATTATAGATACAGAACTCCTCTATGCACTCGATATGTCCGATTTTAAAATAGCTTTTCGGTGAAAGCACATTTTGCAATATTCTAAGTAGATAGCCCGGCATCACAGGGCTAGCTATTTAGACACCTAGCAAGTTTAGCACTCACCAAAGTCAGATTTACTATAAGAAAAATGTTATTACCTTTGAAGTTCTTCGTCAGAATGCACTCCCAGGACTTCTACTTCAATAACAAATGTTGGTTTGGTCCAAAATAATCCATTGTTATATCCAAATAGCGGCGTTTTGTTCGTGCGTTCAAGACACTATCCGAAAGGGTAAAGAAGGGTGACGAGCATGGCGCATTTCGTGACAAAAAAATTCTAAATATTCCATTACCGTACTTCGAAGCATGTCAACCGCTGTTTAAAATCCATTTTTATGCCATTTTTCTCGTAAAAAGCGATAATATTCCGACTGGGAATCTGCATTTAGGTAAACAGACGAAAGAAAATAAAGCATGGGGTCGACTCGGGCACGCGCCTAAGCCCATTGTCCTCTGATCGGCCACTTGCCAAAAGCGTAAATGTGTTTCAGCCTGGGGCTGCCTCGATATCATTCAGCTTTTTCCCGGGCTCTGAGAGCCGATGGGAGCCGTAGGAAGTGTCACGTTACAGCAAAGATCCTCAGTCTTCAATAAAAGAGCCAAGATGAACAACAACTTGTCAGACAGGCCACTTCCTGTAAGGAATCTTCTCAGGTTTTTGCCTGCCATATGAGTTCTGTTATACTCACAGACACCATTCAAACAGTTTTAGAAACTTTAGGGTGTTTTCTATCCAAAGCCAATAATTATATGCATATTCTAGTTACTGGGCAGGAGTAGTAACCAGATTAAATCGGGTACGTTTTTTATCCGGCCGTGTCAATACTGCCCCCTACCCCCAACAGGTTAAAGGTCCTCAATTATGTCACCATTGACCTTGATTCTAAGCAATATTGTGCTGCTATTTTTATTGACTTTGATACGGTAGACCATTCCATTCTTGTGGGCCGGCTAAGGAGTACTGGTGTCTCTGAGGGGTCTTTGGCCTAGTTTGCTAACTACCTCTCTCAAAGAGTGCAGTGTATAAAGTCAGAAAATCTGCTGTCTCAGCCACTGCCTGTCACCAAGGGAGTACCCCAAGGCTCGATGCTAGGCCCCACGCTCTTCTCAATTTACTTCAACATGATAGCTCAGGCAGTAGGAAGCTCTCTCATCCATTTATATGCAGATGATACAGTCTTATACTCAGTTGGCCCCTCTCCAGATTACGTGTTAAATGCTCTACAACAAAGCTTTCTTAGTGTCTTACAAGCATTCTCTACCCTTAACCTTGTTCAGAACACCTCCAAAACAAAGGTCATGTGGTTTGGTAAAAAGAATGCCCCTCTCCCCACAGGTGTGATTACTACCTCTGAGGGTTTAGAGCTGGAGGTAGCCACCTCATACAAGTACTTGGGAGTAAGGCTAGATGGTACACTGTCCTTCTCTCAGCACATATCAAAGCTGCAGCCTAAAGTTACATCTAGACTTGGGTTCCTCTATCGTAATCGCTCCTCTTTCACCCCAGCTGCCAAACTAACCTTGATTCAGATGACCATCCTACCCATGCTAGATTACGGAGACATCATTTATAGATCAGCAGGTAAGGGTGCTCTCGAGCGTCTAGATGTTCTTTACCATTCGGCCATCAGATGTGTCACCAATGCTCCTTATAGGACACATCACTGCACTCTATACTCCTCTGTAAACTGGTCATCTCTGTATACCCGTCGCAACACCCACTGGATGATGCTTATTTATAAAACCCTCTTAGGCCTCACTTCCCACATTCTGAGATATCTACTGCAGCCCTCATCCTCCACATACAACACCCGTTCTGCCAGTCACATTCTGTTAAAGGTCCCCAAAGAACACACATCTCTGGGTCGCTGCTCTTTTCAGTTCGCTGCAGCTAGCGACAGGAACGAGCTGCAACAAACACACAAACTGGACAGTTTTATCACAATCTCTTCATTCAAAGACTCAATCATGGACACTCTTACTGACAGTTGTGGCTGCTTTGTGTGATGTATTGTTGTCTCTACCTTCTTGCCCTTTGTGCTGTTGTCTGTGCCCAATAATGTTTGTACCATGTGTTGTGCTGCTACCATGATGTGCTGCTGCCATGTTGTGTTGCTACCATGTTGTTGTTATGTTGTGTTGCTACTATGCTGTGTTGTCATGTGTTGCTGCATTGCTATGTTGTTGTCTTAGGTCTCTCTTTATGTAGCGTTGTCTCTCTTGCCGTGATGTGTGTTTTGTCCTATATTTATGTTTTATTTTTAATCCCAGGCCCCTGTCCCCGCAGGAGGCCTTTTGCCTTTTGGTAGGCCATCATTGTAAATAAGAATTTGTTCTTAACTGCCTTGCCTAGTTAAATAAAAAAGGTTAAATAAAATAAATAAATAAATAGTATCCCCCTGTGCTTAAATAGCGGGATAGTGGATGGTAACTCACTCAAGATGAGCCAGGTTTGACTGAGCTGCAGGTAAACCCTGAAGTCCGTCTGAAAGCCGATGTCAGAGATGGTAACATCACCATCACTGTGTGGCTTCCCTCTCAGTGTACTGAACTCCCAGTAGCAGTGCCAGATCCCTGAGAGAGAGAGAGAGAGAGAGAGAGAGAGAGAGGAGAGAGAGAGAGAGAGAGAGAGAGAGAGAGAGAGAGAGAGAGAGAGAGAGAGAGAGAGAGAGAGAGAGAGATATGAGAGAGATGTGAGAGGTTATCTGCTACATTTGGTTTTCCATGACAACAGGTGTTGGTTTGCCATGACAACAGAGGTGTTGGTGACAGTTGGATGTTAGAAGATGTGGACACTGACCCACAGAAATCTATATACAGTAGCGGTATGTTACTATAAGTACAGTATGGGCTAGTGGAGTGTGGGTACTGTACTCAGACTAAAGACAGCATTAGGCTCTTTTACTGAGGCTAAAGTTGCTGTTGATTAGTGGCAGAGTGTACTGTACTGTATTACTAACCATAGCCCACCACAGCGATGACTCCAAAGATGATGAGCCACAGGAGAACTCCGGCTGTGAACCGTAGCAGCAGGATAAAAGCCAGGCTGACCACCATAGTTATCACCAGACCTCTAGACACACACACACCTTTATGTCATAGTGACAACCACAGTAAAACACACATATGGCACTCACAGACGCACAGAAACGCGGCTCTTACATTAAGATCCAGTACCAGGAGCTGGCGTAATCCTCAAATATCTTCATGCCAACCTCCTTGGCATCTAGCAGACTGGTAATGCCACTGTGAGAGAGGAAGAGGAGGAGTGGGATAGACAAATATAGTGGGGTGGGAGAATTGTGGAAAGAAAAAAGGGAGATAGAGAGGGAGATGAAAGAGAGGGAGGGAGAAAGAGAGAGAGTGAGAACATGTCCACAGAGGCAGAAACATTGACTTATACTGACCTGTGTTGTATAACAGTGACTCTCTTGTTCACACAGCAGGTCATGACACACTGCAGTTTATTAGGGGGTTGTAAAACCCTGGGAGACTGCACAGGTTGTAGGCAGGCCTCCCTTATAAATGTCACAAGTCAACATCAGTGTTATCAAAGTGCTAGGAAGCAGTGATGCTCTCTATGACTCTGAAGCAGCAGGTTACTACTCTACAGCAGTTACAAATGAAACGTCTGATTAGAACAGGACAAAGAAATGGGTCTGGATTATTAATTATTCCTGAATCTCTTTCCGTCAAAACTACATGAACAAGCAGGGTATGGTAACGGTTCAATGTACAAACTGGAGAAAGAGGTAATAGCAAAAACCACCGAGAATAATTTGATCAGATATCCACTGTAACTACAGAGATTCTGTAAAATCATGCAAATATCTGGCTTTGTGATTCCTCATTATTGCATTGGTAAACTGGCAACGTTAACACAAGTTATATTGTTCATCATTTAAATTGTAGATATCTGAACTAAAATATTCCCAGATGCTTTTGCTCAGTAGATGATCAGATTCTACAGGACTGGTGGACAGCAGTAGCAAGAGACTAGAACCAACCTTCCACTGGAACTGTGTAGAATGCCTCCAGAGTCAAGCACTAATCTGTTTTATGAGGACAGCTACCTCACGTCAGGAGCAAAGCTCACTCTAGGCGTTCATTTAATCTGGGCCAACGTACTTCTATAAAAATCCCTATAGTAGCACAAAATACAATTTACTTAAGTAATTTTGTTGTTATGAAAAAGAGAGTCCCTGATCTCCATCAGTACTAATGAAATCATTTGTTAACTTGTATTTAACCAGGGAAAAACACATTGAGACCTAGGTCTCATTTGCAAATGTGCCTTGGGAACGATACAAAAAAATTATATTAGACAATTTAAAACACAAAATTAAATAAATAGCAAATATTATATACACAATCAAACAAAACAAACACCTTTATCAATATAAAAATCCCTAACCGTTCTCCTAAACTGACCCAGAGACAATAACACATCGAAACATTACTTGGAGATTATTCCACATGATAGAGACCTGGTAGGAAAAGGCAGATTTCCCCAACTCTGTGGATACACGTGGAGTACTGTGCTAATGTGCCTAATGCACTCCACAGACCAGAATTTAACAGATGGAGTTCAGCCAAACCTCCAGTCGAAAGCAAAATAATAGATGCAATGTTGAAGTGGTTGGTTGTAGGAAGTGTAATTGGCCTGAAATGCTCTGTCCTTGGACAGCTTGTTGAAGCTCTTGACATTCAGGGGGAAATATGGGAAAGGCACTGGGGTGGACAAATCACGTGTAAGGGTGAGATGAGTCCAGCCATGCCTGAGGGGTTCACCACCAGGCGAAAAGCTGAGAGATTACAAAAAACGGACCTTTAAAATTGCTGTATTTTTTTTAAAATGGGAAATGAAGGAGCTGTCACCCTAACAACAGTGGTTGAGGTCATACAAAGTTCAACATTTGGGTGAGATGAAAGATAGCATTACACCTGTCATAACAAAAGCATCACACCAGTCATAACAAAAACATTACACCAGTCAAAACAATAGCATTACACCGGTCATAACAAAAACATTAAACCAGTCAAAACAATAGCATTACACCAGTCATAACAAAAACATTACACCAGTCAAAACAATAGCATTACACCGGTCATAACAAAAACATTAAACCAGTCAAAACAAGAGCATTTCACCGGTGATAACAAAAACATTACACCAGTTAAAACAATACCATTACACCAGTCATAACAATAGCATTACACCAGACAAAACAATAGCATTGCACCAGTTAAAACAATAGCATTACATCTGTCAAAACAATAACATTACACAAGTTAAAACAATTGCATTACACCAGTCAAAACAATAGCATACCAGTCAAAACAATGAGGATGACATTAGACGACTAGTCAACAATAAGGACATCAATCTGAACCCCTACAAATCAGCCGGGCTAGACAATCTGGACCCTCTGATTCTAAAATTATCTGCCGAAATTGTTGCAACCCCCATTACTAGCCTGTTCAACCTCTCTTTCGTATCGTCTGAGATTACCAAAGATTGGAAAGCTGCCGTGGTCATCCCCCTCTTCAAAGGGGGAGACACTTTAGACCGAAACTGCTATAGACCTATATCTATCCTACCCTGCCTTTCTAAGGTTTTCGAAAGCCAGGTTAACAAACAGATTACCGACCATTTCGAATCCCACTTCTCCGCTATGCAATCTGGTTTCAGAGCTGGTCATGGGTGCACCTCAGCCAAACATACCCTCGTTAAACTGACTATCCTACCGATCCTCGACTTTGGCGATGTCATTTACAAAATAGCCTCCAACACTCTACTCAACAAATTGGATGCAGTCTATCACAGTGCCATCCGTTTTGTCACCAAAGCCCCATATACTACCCACCACTGCGACCTGTATGCTCTCGTTGGCTGGCCCTCGCTTCATACTCGTCGCCAAACCACTGGCACCAGGTCATCTACAAGTCTCTGCTAGGTAAAGCCCCGCCTTATCTCAGCTCACTGGTCACCATAGCAGCACCCACCCGTAGCACGCGCTCCAGCAGGTATATCTCACTGGTCACCCCCAAAGTCAATTCCTCCTTTGGCCGCCTTTCCTTACAGTTCTCTGCTGCCAATGACTGGAACGAACTGAAAACAAAATCACTGAAGCTGGAGACTCATATCTCCCTCACTAGCTTTAAGCACCAGCTGTCAGAGCAGCTCACAGATCATTGCACCTGTACATAGCCCATCTGTAAATAGCCCACCCAACCACCTCATCCCCATACTGTATTTATTTATTTATTTATTTATCTTGCTCCTTTGCACCCCAGTATGTCTACTTGCACATTCATCTTCTGCACATCTACTATTCCAGTGTTTAATTGCTATATTGTAATTACTTCGCCACCATGGCCTATTTAAATAAAGGTGATACATTTTTTTTAAATAGAGCAGTCATAACATCAAGGCACAAGTACAGCAGATAAAGTGAGTGCCACTGAGTCTGGTGGCTTGACGCTTAGAGATAGATCTTCCTGGTTCAGAGACTGAGGGAAGGATAGGTTAGAGGACATCATCCCTGCTCTGTCAGAAGCAAAGAACACACTGTCAGAAACGGTCTTCAAAACAGTTTCATCTCATGACAAGGACATCAGAATACCACTTTCATTTTCAGCTTCGAAACTCAAGTTTTGTGTTCAGATTGACTTTCATAGACTGAGGTAGGCCTAAGAGCTATATATAACTTGTGCTAATTACTGTGGTAATAACGCTAATTACTACACTAATCTGAGGGTGCTCTTTTCCAGTTTTACTAAATGAAATCTTTGCAAACATTATGATAAGAAAGAAGGAACATGTTGACGAAGGAGCACATTGATGAAAGCCAGGGGGTGATGTGACACTCAGCTTTGAAAGACCAATGGTACATCAGCTGTAAGCTACATTGTTACTCTTTGTTAGGGCTTTGATATCGATGTAAACTCCACAACATACAACATTTAGAGGTAATCTGTCCCCTTTCCTTTCCACAGCCATAGTCAGAGGAGCAGCAGCAGATTACCGATGATGCACAGTCAAGTGGGAAGGTTAGTTTGAAGACAGCGAACTCGGGGCTACAGAAGGTTGAAATACTGTAATTAGTTTGAGACCTTTCCAATCCTTGCTGCATGGCGATAACTTGGCTATGAAGGAAAAGCATTCAACTGGTCATCAATTCCTTGTTTCAAAGGCAAACGGGTTTAAATCTATGCAACCATGGAATTTCATGCACTAATGATGGCAACTCATTGATACAAAACTATCAAGACACTGCATCTGTCTTAATTGCTCCTCTAATCATTCCCACCAGTTAATCTAAATTTATTGAAAGTTTTAAAGACTGTACATGCATAAGCATGAAGAAAGTCACTTAACTGTACTACTGTGAAGCTACAGCATACGTTGGATTTTCATGCAGACATGCATAGACGGCTTTCAATATGCATGAATGATCCACACTCCACACGCTATTGGGCATGAGTCTCATTGCCCAGTTATCCTACCCTGTAATAGCTGTCCAGTTGACTCTGGGTTCAAGGGTGGAATCCCTATGACCCAGGGGCACAACGTTCACTGGGGACGGAAGGGGTCATGTCCCCCCCACATTCTGAAATAGCATTTTTGTCATCCCAGTTTTATCATTTGAATATGATACAAAACGAGGTAACCGTGTGCTTTAGGACTATGCGGACGCCTCCGAGCGGTAGGCTGTTTGGAGTGTTTATCCAACTAGATAAAATAACAATAATAATAATAAATTATTATGTCCCCCCCACCTCTAAAACCAAAGTTGCGCCACTGGTTTCAATGCATTCGCATTCCCAAACATCAATGAGGCCTCAGTGAACAGATTTGTGCAGCGTTAATCTTTCAGGTCTGCTGGTCAAAATTATTCAACCATTTCATACCATCACCCATAATAGGTCTTCCACTTATGCAACAGTCTCCCTCAGCCTCGACAGTATTTCCACTACACAAAGAGACGTTGAGGAGAGCAGGACTTGGACAGAAATTACAACTATCAAATCAAGCTTTATACACTGCTCAAAAAAATAAAGGGAACACTTAAACAACACAATGTAACTCCAAGTCAATCACACTTCTGTGAAATCAAACTGTCCACTTAGGAAGCAACACTGATTGACAATACATTTCACATGTTGTTGTGCAAATGGAATAGACAACAGGTGGAAATTATAGGCAATTAGCAAGACACCCCCAATAAAGGAGTGGTTCTGCAGGTGGGGACCACAGACCACTTCTCAGTTCCTATGCTTCCTGGCTGATGTTTTGGTCACTTTTGAATGCTGGCGGTGCTTTAACTCTAGTGGTAGCATGAGACGGAGTCTACAACCCACACAAGTGGCTCAGATAGTGCAGCTCATCCAGGATGGCACATCATTGCGAGCTGTGGCAAAAAGGTTTGCTGTGTCTGTCAGCGTAGTGTCCAGAGCATGGAGGCGCTACCAGGAGACAGGCCAGTACACCAGGAGACGTGGAGGAGGCCGTAGGAGGGCAACAACCCAGCAGCAGGACCGCTACCTCCGCCTTTGTGCAAGGAGGAGCAGGAGAAGCACTGCCAGAGCCCTGCAAAATTACGTCCAGCAGGCCACAAATGTGCATGTGTCTGCTCAAACGGTCAGAAACAGACTCCATGAGGGTGGTATGAGGGCCCGACGTCCACAGGTGGGGGTTGTGCTTACAGCCCAACACCGTGCAGGACGTTTGGCATTTGCCAGAGAACACCAAGATTGGCAAATTCGCCACTGGCGCCCTGTGCTCTTCACAGATGAAAGCAGGTTCACACTGAGCACATAACAGACGTGACAGAGTCTGGAGACGCCGTGGAGAATGTTCTGCTGCCTGCAACATCCTCCAGCATGACCGGTTTGGCAGTGGGTCAGTCATGGTGTGGGGTGGCATTTCTTTGGGGGGCAGCACAGCCCTCCATGTGCTCGCCAGAGGTAGCCTGACTGCCATTAGGTACCGAGATGAGATCCTCAGACCCCTTGTGAGACCATATGCTGGTGCGGTTGGCCCTGGGTTCCTCCTAATGCAAGACAATGCTAGACCTCATGTGGCTGGAGTGTGTCAGCAGTTCCTGCAAGAGGAAGGCATTGATACTATGGACTGGCCCACCCATTCCCCAGACCTGAATCCAATTGAGCACATCTGGGACATCATGTCTCGCTCCATCCACCAACGCCACGTTGCACCACAGACTGTCCAGGAGTTGGCGGATGCTTTAGTCCAGGTCTGGGAGGAGATCCCTCAAGAGACCATCCGCCACCTCATCAGGAGCATGCCCAGGCGTTGTAGGGAGATCATACAGGCACGTGGAGGCCACACACACTAGTGAGCCTCATTTTGACTTGTTTTAAGGACATTACATCAAAGTTGGATCAGCCTGTAGTGTCACGTCCAGGCCAGTATAAGGGTTAATTGTTATTGTAGTTTGGTCAGGACGTGGCAGAGGGTATTTGTTTTATGTGGTTCGGGGTGGTGTGTTAGTTAGGAGGGCGTTTGATTTATTATTTCCGGGTTTTGGGTTATGGTCTATGTTTATGTATTTCTATGTGTAGTCTAGTGAGTGTGTTTCTATGTTGAGTTAATTGGGGTGGACTTCCAATTGAAGGCAGCTGTTTGGTGTTGCCTTTGATTGGAAGTCCTATATTAGTTGGGTGTGTTTGTCTTGTATTTTGTGGGAGATTGTTCTTGGATTGCTGTGGTGCCTTCAAGGCTGTCATTTTGTCGTTCATCGTTTTGTTTATTTTTGTATACGTGTTTGTTTGGTTTTTCCTTCTTTTCCGGTAAATAAAGAAGATGAGTATACACATACCTGCTGCGTTTTGGTCCTCCATTTCTAGCGACGACCGTGACATGTAGTGTGGTTTTCCACTTTAATTTTGAGTGTCTCCAAATCCAGACCTCCATGGGTTGATAAATTGGATTTCCATTGATTATGTTTGTGTGATTTTGTTGTCAGCACATTCAACTATGTAAAGAAAAAAGTATTTAATAAGATTATTTCTTTCATTCAGATCTAGGATGTGTTGTTTAAGTGTTCCCTTTATTTTTTTGAGCAGTATATATACACAGCACATTTCAGACATGGAATGCAACACAATGTGCTTTACAGAAAAATAAAAAGTAAATAAAATAAAAGCTGAAATATTTACTGCACAACAAACATAAGATAACAAAACTAAAGAATGACAGAAACTGAACAACTAAAAAGTACCCTAAGGAAACGCAAAGCTAAAAAATATTGTTTTAAGATCTCTTAAATATGTCCACAGTTTCAACCCCCCTCAGGTTCTCTGGCAGGCTATTCCAGAGGCTGGGGGCATAATAACTAAAAGCTGCCTCTCCATGCCTCTTGGTCCTATGCTTTGGGACAGTTAAAAGGCCAGTACCAGAGGACCTGAGAGCATTACAGTAGTCAAGTCTGCTTGTAATAAAAGCATGGATGAGTCTCTCTGTATCAGCCGGAGAGAGAAACGGCCACACCTTGGCAACGTTCCTCAGGTGGCAAAAAGCTATTTTAATCACGTTCTAATGTGTGATTCTAAATTTAGATCAGTATCTAAAATAACACCTAGGTTTTTTACCTGGTATTTTATCTTTATTGCCCAAGGTGCTTTGGCTCCAACAATAAGAACCTTGGTCTTGTCTTGATTTAGCTGGAGGAAGTTGTGAGACATCCAAGTATTTAAATCACTAATACAATATAATAATTTATACATGGAGCTAAAATCCTCTGATGACACAGAAATGTAAAATGGTGTATCGTCTGAGTAGCAGTGAAAATCAATGCTGTGCCTTCTGATAACGCTGCCAAGGGGTTACTGAACAGTATTTTTCACTGAGTTATGTTCACCAATGATGACAAAAAACTCTCGACAGGTAGGTCCTAAACCAATTTAGAACTGGACCGAAGAGGCCAACCCACCTCTCCAGTCTGTCCAGAAGGACATCATGGTCAACAGTGTTGAATGCAGCACTTAAATCTAAGAGGACAGAGAGCTGTTTGGCATCTGTGTTGGCTCCAAGATCATTTACTACCTGAACTAAGGCTGTCTCTGTGCTGTGGTGGGCACAAAACCCAGATTGGAATTTTTCAAAAATACAGTTGTCACATAAAAAAAATATTTAGCTGTTTGAACAGAAATTTCTCAAGAATTTTGCTTAGGAATGGAAGGTTGGAAATTGTCAAAAAATTGCTAAGAGCTGATGAATCTAGATGACTTTTCTTCAGAAGGGGTTCCACCATAGCAGTTTACAGTGCAGTGGAGAAAGTGCCTGTGAACAAGGAGTGATAACTAAAGGCTGCCTCTTCTTCAGATATGCAATTAAAAACAGTTTTGAAGAAGATGGTGGAGATTGGATCAAGAAGGCAGGTAGAAGGCTTAAGTTGTGAGATCACTTTGCTGAGCATGTCTGTGTCAACCAGGGAAAATTACTCTATAATGCCTTTGCATGGTAGGCTAGGGCACATATCATCAAGCTTCTCATCAGGTCTTGCTTGACTGATACCCAGCCTAACGTTGGTTTTCTTACCTCTAAAATATCCCACAAACTCATCACATTGAGATGTGGAGGAAAGTTCACATACTGTAGGTTGGCAGGGGGAGGATTTACAGGCCATCAATGGTCGAAAAGAGCACTGTCAAATTATTCGGATTAATTGTGATCAAGTAAAAAAATAAAAAATTGCCCGCCAGGCATTTCTAATTGCCCTTTAATATATGCCATATACAGTGCTTTCGGAAAGTATTCAGACCATTTCACTTTTTCCACATTTTGTTATGTCACAGCCTTATTCTAAAACAGATTAAATATTTTTTATCCTCATCAATCTACACACTATATCCCATAATGTAAAAGTGAAAACAGGTTTCCAGAAAGTTTTGCAAATGTATAAAAAAAACATCAAAATTAAATACCTTATTTACAAGTACAAGTATTCAAACCGTTTGCTATGACGACTCGAAATTGAGCTCAGGTGCATCTTGTTCCCATTGATCATCCTTGATGTTTCCACAACTTGATTGGAGTCCACCTGTGGTCAATTAAATTGATTGGGCAGAGAAGAATGGGAGAAACTCCCCAAATACAGGTGTGCCATGCTTGTAGCGCCATACCAAAGAAGACTCAAGGCTGTAATCGCTGAAAAAGGTGCTTCAACAAAGTACTGAGTCAAGGGTCTGAATACTTATGTAAATGTAATTTAATCAGTTTGAATTTTTTTGAAATTTGCAAAACAAAATCTAAAAACCTGTTTTTGCTTTGTCATTATGGGGTGTGTAGATGGATAAGGGAAAAACAACAACAATTTAATCAATTTTAGAATAAGGCTATAACATAACAAAATGAGGAAAAAGTCAAAGAGTACTGTCACGTTTACTCCCACTCAGGTGCTCGACGTCGGCAGTTGTCTCATCATTATGCAGACCTGCCACAATCGTTATGCGCACCTGCGCCTCATGACACTCCCCTGGACTCCATCACCTTCCTGATTACCTCCCCTATATCTGTCACTCCCCCTGGTTCTTTCCCTAGGTGTTATTGACTCTGTTTCAGTTTCGTGTCTGTACGCTTTTCCTGTTTTGTATTATGTTCTACTTATTATTATATTTGCACTCCCTGCACTTGCTTCCCGACTCCCAGCGTACACGTTACAGGTCTGAATATCTCCCGAATGCACTAAATATGTCATTAATAAATAGAAAGTAGCTTAGCTACTAAATATGTTAATTTTGTTGCAGTATTGGTTTACTTGAATTCCTATGGGTTATAAATGACCTTTGCAGTAAGTCTGATATCATTTGTATGGTAGCCTATCAGTCTATAAATAGACACAATAAATAGATGGCAATAGCTAGGTTTCAATCCAATTGGTGACAGATTTTCATGTGAATATTCTAAAATCCACATAAAGAAAATATGCTAATTTTCCACCAAACTGCCTCAACAACATTTTGACTACAACAAAGGGACGTTGAGGAGAGCAGGACTTACTTGGCAGCGTCCCTGAGATCGATCACACTCCTCGTTTTACCTAACCCGTCTTTGAAGTCCGTCTTGTTGGCGACGGTTAGCGTCCCGTTCCTGGTGATGAAGTCAGGGAAGCACCTTTGAAGGACTGAAACACACAAA
Source organism: Salmo salar (assembly GCF_965601325.2). Classification (NCBI taxonomy): domain Eukaryota; kingdom Metazoa; phylum Chordata; class Actinopteri; order Salmoniformes; family Salmonidae; genus Salmo; species Salmo salar. The sequence goes on along the minus strand of NC_138306.1, from coordinate 49,159,512 downwards.
CAAATACTTAATGGCTAAGAATAATGTTTCAATGTCATACACTGTTGATAAGTATCACTTTCCTTTCCCAACCCCTAACACATAATGCCCCCTCCCACAGAACCTAAGTCTTAGAATAGACAGTCTGAATCTTAAGTCACCATAACGATAGTGGAGGAACTGTGTGTAGAACCTGGATTCACTTACAAGGTCTGCTTGGCACTATCATAGATGGGCAGTCCTCATCTCTCAAGACGTGTGCAACTGACTAAAGGGAGACAAGAGAGGAAGAAGACGTCAAACAATATAAATTCAGTGATGTCAAATCCTCAGAGTTTAGTTTTTATACCAACTCATAGGTTAGGATGACTGGTAAGACATCCTATCACCATATCCTATGAGTTTGCCATTATCCAAAAGGACCATGAGGAGAGTGGGCGTGTGGCTGAGCTGAATAGGAACAGAACAGAAGGCTGTCATACATTAGACTGGTAGGGAACCCTTCCTGAGTCATTTGTCGTTTTATCACTCTGGTCTGGGTGCAGACTAAGCGCACACTCTTTTCCTCTCTCTCTTCCTCCCTCTCTCCCCCTTTCAGTCCCTCCCTCTTTGTCACAGAACTTTTACATCTCATTATGTTTCCTTTACATAATACATTACATAGGCCTAGTACTTATAAAGCAATATCGTGTTTTTCCGTATAATTAAATGTACAAGATATACTCTAATTGCAGCAACTAAATGACTAACTGATTCTAATAAGATTGCCATTCCAGAAGAGTCTTGGTCACTACTGACTTTTAGATGGATAACCATTACAGATGACATCTGTTCAGAACACTCAAGGACTTAATGAGGTGAGGCCATAAGTGTCTTGAGGCATCAGGTCTCTGTACCTTTCTAGGATTGTCGAAGCCCGGCTTGCAGAACTGCCTGTAATACTCCCAGTAGCTGTTGTTGTACCTGTAGTTGTACTGCATGTCTAGGTATGTGGCAAATCTGTCTGGGCACTTGGAGACACAGAGCTGAGAAGAGAGAGGTAGAGACAAACATTCATCAACGCTTAACAACAGAGAACACTGACCTTGTATAATCAAGCAAGAAAGAACAAGCAGGAACATAATAGTGTGCCGCGTAAAGAGGGACCTCTTACCTGGGTTGTAGGGCACTGGAGGTTAATGAGAACGGCAGGATTGGCACATTGCAATATGTTGAAGTAGAATAATATGGCTTTGTTGCTGTAACCACAGGGAAAGGGAGAGAATAGTCATTCGTTTTCCGACACATACACAATGACAGTTTTATTAGAAAACGCTGAGAACAAATGTTGTATTGAACTAATGGCAGATTGAGCTGCCTGTCAAACAGAGGCAGGACACAGTGTAAACACACAGGGTGCAGGGAAGCCTGTGGTTAATGCTACTTTAAATGCACTTTTCATACATGCCACACAAAGCCCTATACAAACAAGAGGGGGGATTACTGTACAGCAGGGCTCTGTACCCTGTTCCTGGAGAGCTACCCTCCTACAGGTTTTCACTCCATTCCCATTCCTGGAGAGCTACCCTCCTACAGGTTTTCAGTCCATTCCTGTTCCAGAAGAGCTACCCTCCTACAGGTTTTCACTCCATTCCTGTGCCAGAAGAGCTACCCTCCGAAGGTTTTTACTCCATTCCTGTGCCAGAAGAGCTACCCTCCGAAGGTTTTTACTCCATTCCTGTGCCAGGAGAGCTACCCTCCGAAGGTTTTTACTCCATTCCTGTGCCAGAAGAGCTACCCTCCGAAGGTTTTTACTCCATTCCTGTGCCAGAAGAGCTACCCTCCGAAGGTTTTTACTCCATTCCTGTGCCAGAAGAGCTACCCTCCTGCAGGTTTTCACTCCATTCCTGTTCCTGGAGAGCTACCCTCCTTTACATTTTTGTCATTTAGCAGACATTCTTATCCAGAGCAATTTACAGTAGTGAGTGCATACATTTTGTACTTATTTTTCTTACAGGTCCCCCGTGGGAATTGAACCCACAACCATGGTGCTGCAAGCACCATGCTCTACTAACTGAGCCACACGGAAGCCACACCCTCCTGCAGGTTTTCGCTCCAACCCCAGTTGTAACTAACCTGATTCACCTTCTCAATCTGCTAATTATTAGAATCCGGTGCGCTAGATTAGGGTTGAGTGTAAACCTACAGGACAGTAGCTCTCCAGGAACAGGGTTGGAGAGCCCTGCTGAACATAGAAGGGTAGTTTAAAATGACTATGTTTCAAATATTACAGACTAATACAACTGACATTTACTGAGACCGGATATTAATCGTAGAGAAAAGCAGTTTGTCAGCATTATGATTTCTCGCACATTGTTCCTGCTGTATTGGAGGTGTCAAAAGTGTTTAAGCCGACACCCCTCGCAGGCTGTTTACAATCTCTTCCAAGTGCAGAATTCTTTTAGAGGATATTAATGTGAAGCCACACTTGTCCTAAGTGCAATGCAATGATATAGTACTATAACTATCCATAGTAACTATATAGTATCCATAGTACTGTAGATACAATACATTTTTCTCCAAACACAGATAGCGGTCTTTCTTTCGACTTACGCGTTGGGGGTCCCCTGCTGTCCACAGAACTGTCCGTGGCTGTCAGTGGGGTAGACCACCTTCCTGGGGTCGCCATGGATCCAGGCTGCAACCAGACAGACGGCCACATCATTAGCCTCATTCACAGCCCTGTCATATGTCAATCCCTCTGGACATGAATGAGTGATAGGATCTGCCTGACTGTGTATGTATTGGAATATTCTGACAGTCTGTAATGCACATGCACAAGTTGTCTCGACCTCTGAATGCTCAGCTATGAAAAGCCAATTGACATTTACTCCTGAGGTGCTGACCTGTTGCACCCTCTATAACCACTGTGATTATCTTCTTATGGATGGTGGCAGTATTGAGTAGCTTGGATGACTGACGTGCCCAGAGTAAACTGCCTGCTACTCACGCCCAGAAACTAAGATATGCATATTATTAGTAGATTTGGATAGAAAACACTCTGAAGTTTCTAAAACAGTTTGAATGATGTCTGTGAGTATAACAGAACTCATATGGCAGGCAAAAACCTGAGAATAAATCCAAACAGGAAGTGGTTTGTAGTTTTTCAAGTGATTGCCTATCCAAACTACAGTGTCTGTGGGGTCATTTTGCACTTGCTAAGGCTTCCACTAGATGTCAACAGTCTTTAGAACCTTGTTTGAGGCTTCTACTGTGAAGTGGGGATGGATAAGAGCTCCTGGAGTCAGATGACTGCCAGCAGGGCATGAGCCTCAGCCATGCGCACTCACGTGAGAGGTAGCTCAGTTCCATTGCATTTCTGAAGACAAAGGATTTCTCCGGTTGAAACTTTATTGCGGATTTATGATAAAAACATCCTAAAGATTGATTCTATACATCGTTTGACATGTTTCTACGAACTGTAATTGAATTTTTTGAGTTTCGTCTGACCTGCGCGTCGTGAATTTGGATTTGTGAACTGAAGGTACGAACAAAAAGGAGGTATTTGGACAAAGGATGGACTTTATCAAACAAAACAAACATTTATTGTGGAACGGGGCTTCCTGGGAGTGCATTCTGATAAAGATCATCAAAAGTAAGTGAATATTTATAATGCTATTTCTGAATATTGTTGACTCCAACATGGCAGATATATTGTATGGCATGTTTTTGTGTCTGAGCGCCATACACAGATTATTGCTTTTTCGGTAAAGCTTTTTTTAAATCTGGCACAGCGGTTGCATTAAGGAGAAGTTTATCTAAAGTTCCATGTATAACACTTGTATTTTCATCAACATTTATGATGAGTATTTCTGTAAATTGATGTGGCTCTCTGCAAAATCACCAGGTGTTTTGGAGGCAAAACATTACTGAACATAATGCGCCAATGTAAACTGAGATTTTTGGATATAAATATGAACTTTATCGAACAAAACATACATGTATTGTGTAACATGAAGTCCTATGAGTGCCATCTCATGAAGATCATCAAAGGTTAGTGATTCATTATCTCTATTTCTGCTTTTTGTGACTCTCTTTGGCTGGAAAATGGCTGTGTTTTTTTGTGTATAGGCGCTGACCTAACATAATCATATGGTTGGCTTTCGCCGTAAAGCCTTTTTGAAATCAGACACTGTGGCTGGATTAACAAGAGGTAAAGCTTTAAAATGGTGTATAATACTTGTATGTTTGAGGAATTTTAAATATGAGATTTTTGTTGTTTTGAATTTGGCACCCTGCACTTTCACTGGCTGTTGTCATATCGATCCCGCTAACGGGATTCAAGTCATAATAAGTTAATATCTGACCCTGCTGTTCATCTATGACTGTTTGAACATCTTGAAGAACGATCTGGCCTTAATGGCCATGTACTGTTATAATCTACACCCGGCACAGCCAGAAGAGGACTGGCCACCCCTCAGAGCCTGGTTCCTCTCTAGGTTTCTGCCTTTCTTGGGAGTTTTTCCAAGCCACCGTGCTTCTACATCTGCAATGTTGCTCTTTGGGGTTTTAGGTTTCTGTATAAGCACTTTGTGACAACTGCTGATGTAAAAAGGGCTTTATGTGACTGATTTGATTGACTACCATAATCACCTCAGCCCACAAGTACTGTACATCAGTATAAAAGAAGGTCAAATGGGATCCAATGTAGACTGCTGTTATGAATCACAATCAGAAGCCAGATATGAATATATTAGTGTGTCAAGCTGAGACCTGGCTGTTCAGCCATTACAGGACAACCCGAAAAAGTCTGTGAGAAACTTAGAGATTACAGAGTGATAATACGACTGAAAAGCACTAACAAAACCAAGGCCAAGGTAATCCAATCACTCCAACACTTTTTCCACCAGTCTGCATCTTTTGAGGCTTCAATTCACAATGCAATCCTGTGTTCAATAGTTTTTCTAACCTGTTCAAAACATAAACAGCAAATAATTACCTAGGAGGACAATAACATATTATTTTCTAGCCTGCCTCACACAGCTGGGAGGAAGAGAAAGAGAAGTTATGCACGAGGAAGAGCACAGGGGAGGAGAAAGAATGAAAAGCTCTTCACATAATTGCTGACATGCCAGTGTCTATTTGAAGTCACCTCCATTTTCATGGTTCTGGCTCTCTTAAAGTAATTGGGCAACAGACAGTCCTTCCTCTGCCCAGACTCGGACGTGACTACACTGCCAATGGAAGTCTGAGTGGGACTCCACTTTGAGAGAAGACATCACCGTTGATTTCATTTGACTCACTCAGGGTGTGTGTGTGTGTGTGTGTGTGTGTGTGTGTGTGTGTGTGTGTGTGTGTATGTGTGTGTGTGTGTGTGTGTGGGTGTGTGTGTGTGTGTGTGTGTGTTAGTCTGTATGTACAGACTTAGGTGTGTGTGTGTGAGGAGATTCACATGATTGATTCCAATCTACTGAGAGGAACACACTGGAGTATGGCTGTGTTTAGCTGCTCTAATTAAATGCCTTAAAAAGGCATGGAGGCCAGAGGACATCACCCATTTCTCTAGAGAACATGCTCTAACCTCCAATCAGAAGATTAGAAGCACAGATTAGGGAGAAGCCTTAGAGCAGTGGTTCCCAAACTTTTTATAGTCCCGTACCCCTTCAAACAATCCACCTTCAGCTGTGTACCCCCTCTAGCACCAGGGTCAGCACACTCTCAAATGTTGTTTTTTGCCATCATTGTAAGCCTGCCACACACACACTATACGATACATTTATTAAACATAAGAATGAGTGTGAGTTTTTGTCACAACCCGGCTTGTGGGAAGTGACTCTTATAGGACCAGTGCACAAATAATAATAATAATCAATAATTTTGCTTTTTATTTAACCATCTTACATATAAAACTTTATCATTCATTGAAAATTGTGAATAACTCACCACAGGTTAATGAGAACGGTGTGCTTGAAAGATACACATAACTCTGTAATGTTGGGTTGTATTGGAGAGAGTCTCAGTCTTAAATCATTTGCCAAACAGCCTGTGCCTGTATTTAGTTTTCATGCTAGTGAGGGCCAAGAATCCACTCTCACATAAGTATGTGGTTTCAAACGGCATCAGTGTCTTAACAGCGTGATTTGCCAAGGCAGGATACTCTGAGCGCAGCCCAATCCAGAAATCTGGCAGTGACTTCTGATTAAATTCAACTGTCACAGAACCGCTTGTTGCTATTTCGATGAGGCTCTCTTGTTCAGATATCGGTAAGTGGACTAGAGGCAGGGCATGAAAGGGATAACGAATCCAGTTGTTTGTGTCATCCATTTCAGAAACCTACCTGTGTAATTGCTTCGCTATATCACATTTGACATGGTCCGTAAGCTTGAGTTCATTTGTACACAAAAAAATCATACAATGATGGAAAGACCTGTGTGTTGTCCTTGTTAATGCAGACAGAGAAGAGCTCCAACTTCTTTATCATAGTCTCAATTTTGTCCCGCACATTGAATATAGTTGTGGAGAGTCCCTGTAATTCCAGAATCAGATCATTCAAGTGAGAAAAAACATCACCCAGATAGGCCAGTCGTGTGAGAAACTCGTCATCATGCAAGCGGTCAGACAAGTGAAAATTATGGTCAGTAAAGAGAACTGTAAGTGAGCTCGTCTCTCAACTCCAAAACAATGTGTCAATACTTTGCCCCTTGATAACCAGCGCGCTTCTGTATGTTGTAAAAACGTTACATGGTTGCTGCCCATATCATTGCATAGTGCATAAAATACACGAGAGTTCAGGGGCCTTGCTTTAACAAAGTCAACCATTTTCACTGTAGTGTCCAAAACATCTTTCAAGCTGTCAGGCATTCTCTTGGCAGCAAGAGCCTCTCGGTGGATGCTGCAGTGCACCCAAGTGGCATCGGGAACAACTGCTTGTATGCGCGTTACCACTCCACTGTGTCTCCCTGTCATGGTTTTTGCGCCATCAGTACAGATATCAACACATCTTGACCACCAAAGTCCATTTGATGTCACAAAGTTGTCCAGTACTTTAAAAATATCCTCTCCTGTTGTCCTGGTTTCCAGAAGAGGATGTCTTCCTTAATTGACCCCCCATAAACGTAACAGACATATACCAGGAGCTGTGCCAGGCCCTCCACGTCTGTTGAGTCATCCAGCTGTAATGCATAGAATTCACTGGCTTGTATCCAAAGCAGTAACTGTTTCAAAACATCTCCTGCCATGTCACTGATGCATCATGAAACAGTGTTGTTTGATGAAGTCTATGTCTGTATAGTGTTGTGGGCCTTTTCCCCCAGCATTGTCCCAGCCATATCCGCAGAAACAGGAAGAATTAAATCCTCCACAATAGTATGGGGCTTGCCTGTCCTAGCCACTCGGTAGCTCACCATATAAGGCGCTTTTAGCCCCTTTTATTAATGGTATCTGTTGCTTTTATACATGTCTTACTACTCAAAAGTCGTCTTAATTCTTGCTCAAAAAACTCTGTGGCTCATTTTTCAAATTTGCATGTTTTGTTTCTAAATGTCTGCGGAAGAGTGAAGGTTTCATTGAGTTGTGAGATAGTACTTTTGCACATATAACACACTGTGGCTGAGGAAAGGCACTACTCCCAATATAAGTGAACCCCAAATCAATGTAGTTCTCATTATATTTGCGCCTCTTCGATGGTCCAACGTCCCTGTTTGTTGTTCGGTGCTTTCCCGGGTAAGGGGGCAGTAGCTCTTCGGCTGCATCAGATTCACAACTGTCAGTGTCCATACTAGCTGGGCTAACAACAAATGTAGTTACTGATGCTAGCATTAGATGTGCTCGTGGAAGCAGAACACAACTTGTGTCGTCAACAGGTGCAGGTGTAGTACTGCTGGTAGTAGCAGTACTACCAGTAGAGCTGGTATGAGTCTCTATGGAAACGCGGGCCTTACTTTTTAAACCATTTATCAATTTTTGAGCAAACGGAATGAGCAGCAGCTACATTTGGCTACATACAGACCGTTAGTGGAATTCCCGCGAGAGAGTAAGGTTCATGTGATTGGATGTTAATTATTTGACTAGGCTACCTGTACTTGACATTGTGTTGTTATTTCGCTGAACACTAGATGGTTTAATTTTCTTTTTGGCAGTGAAACGAGGCTACTCAGGCGAGAAAAAAACCTCACCCAAATGTATAGCTCCGTTGGAAAATATAAATGGACTGTTTGAAAATGTGAAGAAAAAAAAAAGGAAAAAAAAAAGTACATTTTGAAATGTGAATCACATTTTTATTTGGCGTACCCCCGACGGCATTGCAATACCTGCCATAGAGTAACCTCAGAAAACAGAAAGTGCCTCACATACAAACAGACTGATGTTACTAACTCCCGCTAATTAAGGAATGGGTCTGTCTCTGGGGAAATTCAGGCGCTCATATTTCTACCTCCCACACACTACACAATCAGAGGCTCTGTTGCTCAATGCAAAAATGGCATCAAATACAACACTAGCATCGATATGGCAACACAGTTGGTGGAATATATAGAACACAAAGACTGTCTAGATGAGAGCTAGGCACGCAGAAACTCACTAACTAACAAACATGAACACAGACGAACTCACACACACACCAACTTTCCTCACACCATCTGCTTAGACCAGTGTTTCCCAACCCTAGCACTCGAGAACCCTCAACAGTACACATTCTCATTGTAGTCCTAGACAAACACACCTCATTCAACTCATTGAGGGATTGATGATTCGTTGACAAGTTGATAAGTTGAATCAGGTGTGCTTGTCCAGGGCTACAATGAAATAGTGAACGGTTGGGAGTACTTGAGGACCAGTGTTGGGAAACACTGGCTTAGACCACATCCTTCTTTGAGGTACAACAGAGTGAAGCCTTCCCTGTGGCTCAGTTGGTAGAGCATGGTCTTTGCAACGCCAGCATGGTGTGTGCAACGCCAGGGTTGTGGGTTCGATTCCCACGGGGGGGGCCAGTAAAAAAAAAAAATGCATGAAATGTATGTATTCACTACTGTAAGTCGCTCTGGATAAGAGCGTCTGCTAAATGACTAAAATGTGAGTGGGACACTGGGACTTTATTGTTATGAAACCTCTATGTTCGATGAGATAGGCAGCAACATGACAACTCACCCACGGTGCCCAGAGCAATGTAGCCGAGGATGACGATGACGATGATGACACAGCACAACACATCCGTGCAGGCCCTGGGGAGAAGAGAGAAACAGAGAGAGTGTTACTGTTATTGTTTATTCCACTTTTGTTTATTATCTAGTTCACTTGCTTTGGCAATGTTAACATACGTTTCCCATGCCAATAAAGCCCTTGTCATGACTGCCCTTGGGGGAGGATCATAGGCGCCCCCCCTCTCTCAATTCAAATAAATTCAAGGGGCTTTATTGGCATGGGAAACATATGTTAACATTGCCAAAGCAGGTGAACTAGATAATAAACAAAAGTGGAATAAACAATAAAAATGAACAGTAAACATTACAATCACAGAAGTTCCAAAATAATTAAGACATTTCAAATCTCATATTATGTATATATACAGTGTTGTAACGATGTGCAAATGGTTGAAGTACAAAACGGAAAATAAATAACAGAAATATGGGTTGTATTTACAATGGTGTTTGTTCTTCACTGGTTGACCTTTTCTTGTGGCAACAGGTCACAAATCTTGCTGCTGTGATGGCTCACTGTGGTATTTCACCCAGTAGATATTAGAGTTCATCAAAATTGTGGATCTGTGTAATCTGAGGGAAATATTTGTCTCTAATATGGTCATACATTTGGCAGGAGGTTAGGAAGTGCAGCTCAGTTTCCACCTAATTTTGTGGGCAGTGTGCACATAGCCTGTCTTCTCTTGAGAGCCAGGTCTGCCTACGGCGGCCAATAGCAAGGCTATGCTCACTGAGTCTGTACTTAGTCAAAGCTTTTCTTAAGTTTGGGTCAGTCACAGTGGTCAGGTATTCTGCCACTGCGTACTCTCTGTTTAGGGCCAAATAGCATTCTAGTTTGATCCGTTTTTTTGTCAATTTTTTCCTATATGTCAAGTAATTATATTTTTGTTTTCTCATGATTTGGTAGGGTCTAATTGTGTTGCTGTCCTGAGGCTCTGTAGGGCCTGTATGTGTTTGTGAACAGAGCCCCAGGACCAGCTTGCATAGGGGACTCTTCTCCAGGTTCATCTCTCTGTAGGTGATGGCTTTGTTAAGGAAGGTTTGGGAATCGCTTCCTTTTTAGGTGGTTGTAGAATTTAACGTCTCTTTTTTGGATTTTGATAATTAGCGGGAATCAGCCTAATTCTGCTCTGCATGCATTATTTGGAGTTTTATGTTGTACACTAAGGACATTTTTGCAGAATTCTGCATGCAGAGTCTCAATTTGGTGTTTGTCCCATTTTGTGAATTCTTGGTTGGTGAGCGGACCTCAGACCTCACAACCATAAAGGGCAATGGGTTCTATAACTGATTCAAATATTTTTAGTCAGATCCTAATTGGTATGTCGAATTTTATGTTCCTTTTGATGGCATAGAAGGCCCTTCTTGCCTTGTCTCTCAGATCGTTCACAGCTTTGCGGAAAATACCTGTGGCGCTGATGTTTAGGCCAAGGTATGTATCATTTTTTGTGTGCTCTAGGGCAACGGTGTCTAAATGGAATTTGAATTTGTGGTCCTGGCAAGTGGACCTTTTTTGGAACACCATTATTTTTGTCTTACTGAGATTTACTGTCATGGCCCAGGTCTGTCAGAATCTGTGCAGAAGATCTAGGTGCCGCTGAACTGGGCAGGGTGTCTATTAATCTGTTGCTCCTGTTGGGGCTGCTTTTGAGAGCGATGTCCTTTAGGGTCCGGGCGAAGGTGGCTTGTATAGCTGAACCTGGTCATAAAGGTTTTTCAAGTCCAGGGTGGAGTGGTGGGCCAGGTAAACATTTGGTTTTGAGGCACATTCACGAGAAATACTTGCATTTACCCGCTGTATAGTAGCAGGGTGGAAGTATTTTTGTGGTAGCAAGGTGGGGATAACCACTTGTGCGTTGGGGAAAGTGGAAGAAGATTTTGTGGAAGAAGTGCTGTGGCCACCCTTTCCTGCTGTGCTCTCAGGTCATTTGTGCCTGTGTGTAATATTATTTGTCTGGGTGAACCTAGTTGGGGGTGCTCAGAGGGGGTGGGATCCCTAGGCTTGGGGTTCTTCATTAAGTCCCTCTCCCCCTTTGGACATGCAGTATGAGGAGAGAGGATTTCACAGTGGAACAAAGAAGCTGTTCTGACAAACTCCTACATCCCCAAAATTGGAGAATTAAACAATATTTCTTGAGAATGTGGAACCGGTCAGTGGGGAAGCAAAGAATGACCATGTCGAAATTGTTTCATTTGGGGACCTCATGAAAGACAGGAGACATACATTACTGTTTCTTTGTTTTTATACACAACAGTGTGATCTTGGTCTTCTAAATGAGAATCGTTTTTCATATAAAGTGACCACACCACGTGAATACAGACATTTACATCGGCGTCATGTAACACCCCCTTTTCTATTTCAGTATAAAAACCACGATGAAATTTACATTAGATCAGAAAACACGTAGCTGTAACTACATGTTGAAATGGTTGGCAATTTAAATATAGTCAAGAGAACACAGGGACCAGGTCCCCACGTTGGGATGGCTATCCCTCTATAGACCAAGCAGATTAAGGCGTGAGCCAAAATGGTTTAAACTACAACTCTACAAAAGGACAAGACCAGAGAACGTGGAGATCATCCACACGCTGAAACAATGAAAAAAATCTCCAAACTAAAGACCAATTATTCAGGCTGCACCTGTTTAAATACTTTAGTCTGGTAAAAGCATCCATCCTAAAAACATTTCCGAATGGTACTCTGTCTTATCCATTATAACAACCAACAACTACGGAAGACTTTGATCTCTGGTGGACAAACCAGACACTTTCTGTCGACAATCTATCTAGCAGATGGACCGGCGATCACAGAGAGGGACAACAAAGGCATACACCAGTCTCAACGTCAACAGTTAAGAGGCAACTCCGGGGTGCTGGACTTCTAGGCAGAGTTCCTCTGTCCAGTGTCTGTGTTCTTTTGCCCTATTTTCTTTTTATTGGCCAGTCTGAGATATGGCTTTTTCTTTGCAACTCTGCCTAGAAGGCCATCATCCTGGAGTCGCCTCTTCACTGTTGACGTTGAGACTGGTGTTTTGCGGGTACTATTTAATGATTCTGCCAGATGAGAACTTGTGAGGCATGTGTTTCTCAAACTAGACATTCTAATGTACTTGTCTTCTTGCTCAGTTGTGCACTGGGGCCTCCCACTCCTCTGTCTATTCTGGTTAGAGCCAGTTTGCACTGTTCTGTGAAGTAGTACACCGCGTTGTACGAGATCTTCAGTTTTTTGGCAATTTCTCGCATGGAATAGACTTCATTTCTCAGAACAAGAATAGACTGATGAGTTTCAGAATAAAGTTATTTGTTTCTGACCATTTTGAGCCTGTAATCGAACCCACAAATGCTAACGCTCCAGATACTCAACTAGTCTAAAGAAGGCCAGTTTTATTGCTTCTTTATTAAGCACAAAAGTTTTCAGCTGTGCTAAAACATAATTGCGAAAGGGTTTTCTAATGATCAATTAGTCTTTTAAAATGATTAACTTGGATTAGCTAACACAACATGCCATTGGAACACAGGAGTGATGATTGCTGATAATGGGCCTCTGTATGCCTATGTAGAAATTCCATTAAAAATCTGCCGTTTCCAGCTACAATAGTCATTTACAACATTAACAATGTCTACACTGTATTTCTGATCAATTTGATGTTATTTTAAATGGACAAAAAAAATTGCTTTTCTTTCAAAAACAAAAGGAATTTCTAAGTGACCCCAAACTTTTGAGTGGTAGTGTATGTAGTGGGTCCATTCTGTTCTCCCGCTCTTTCTTATCTGTCCCCACCTCTTTCCTTTGCCTACCAAGCCGTCATATGGTTTCGTCCACTAGGGACTTTTTCTTGGTATCATGTTAGTAACCAATGTATGACCTATTGTGTGAGTTTATGTAATTCTGTGATTGATTAGTTAGTAAATAAATAATTAAGCCAATTTGTATAACGCTGATTCATGATTTATGATGCTAGGGTTCGTACAGATATCTAAGGGTTTGCGACATTCAGGAATGCGATTGATGCGGTAATAAAACATTAATAGAAGACCGTAATCGATAAGATATGAAAATATCTGAAGAGTTAATTTGGGAAATAGAGACTCCTATAAACATTTTACTGTGGTGCCCCGACTTCCTAGTTAATTAAAGTTACATGATTAGTTTAATCACATAAGGAATAATTACACAAAAAATTGATTTGATAATTTAACAGTCTTCACATTTAATGACAGCAAACGCTACGACACCCTTAAATTAAATTGAGAGATAAATAAAGAGAGAGATAAATAGAGAGAGAGAAAGAGCGAGATCAGCGAGAGAGAGAAAGATCAGCAAGAGAGAGAGAGAGAAAGAGACAGAGGAAGAGAGAAAATAGAGAAAGAGAGATCAGGGAGAGAGCGCGAATCAGATCAGAGAGAGCGAATTAAATTGAGAAATAGAGAGACAGCGAGAGAGAGAGAGAGAGAGAGAGAGAGAGAGAGAGTCGATTAGATGAGACTAGTACCCAGGGCTCTGCCCCTGCCATGGCATACATCCCTGATAGTAGGCTTTTACTTGAGCTCCTAAGCTGGGAGCAGCATTTGCCAGCAGACCAGACCAGGTGGCATGTTAAGACTGTGAGCTCAGAGAAAAACATTCTGAGCTACACTGAATTTCTAATGAGACAAAGCCCCCATTTTTCCATATCTACCTACACACGTATCTACCTACAGACGATTAACGTTCTGGAAAAAATATATATACAGTGGGGGAAAAAAGTATTTGATCCCCTGCTGATTTTGTACGTTTGCCCACTGATAAAGAAAGGATCAGTCTATAATTTTAATGGTAGGTTGAGCTTTTTGGCATCAACTCAACTCGCCGTGTTTGGAGGAGGAGGAATGCTGCCTATGACCCCAAGAACACCATCCCCACCGTCAAACATGGAGGTGGAAACGTTATGTTTTGGGGGTGTTTTTCTGCTAAGGGGACAGAACAACTTCACCGCATCATTTGACGGGGCCATGTACTGTCAAATCTTGGGTGAGAACCTCCTTCCCTCAGCCAGGGCATTGAAAATGGGTCGTGGATGGGTATTCCAGCATGACAATGACCCAAAACACACGGCCAAGGCAACAAAGGAGTAGCTCAAGAAGAAGCACATTAAGGTCCTGGAGTGGCCTAGCCAATCTCCAGACCTTAATCCCATAGAAAATCTGTGGAGGGAGCTGAAGGTTCGAGTTGCCAAACGTCAGCCTCGAAACCTTAATGACTTGGAGAAGATCTGCAAAGAGGAGTGGGACAAAATCACTCCTGAGATGTGTGCAAACCTGGTGGCCAACTACAAGAAACGTCTGACCTCTGTGATTGCCAACAAGGGTTTTGCCACCAAGTACTAAGTCATGTTTTGCAGAGGGGTCAAATACTTATTTCCCTCATTAAAATGGTAATCATTTTATAACATTTTTGACATGCGTTTTTCTGGATTTTTTTGTTGTTATTCTGTCTCTCACTGTTCATATAAACCTACCATTAAAATTATAGACTGATAATTTCTTTGTAAGTGGGCAAACGTACAATATCAGCAGGGGATCAAATACTTTTTTCCCCCACTGTATAACATGTGGAAAGGGGGAAAATTATTATTATTTGTTTTTCACAAGCGTAGCAGGATGGGCTATTAGCTGAACAATAGACTATTCAACCATATATATATATATATATACAGGTCTTGGCTCCCAAGTGGCGCAGCGGTTTAACCTGTTAGGGCTAGGGGGCAGCATTGACACGGCTGGATAAAAAACATACCCGATTTAATCTGGTTACCACTCCTACTCAGTAACTAGAATATGCATATACTTATTACATATGGATAGAAAACACCCTAAATTTTCTAAAACTGTTTGAATGGTGTCTGTGAGTATAACAGAACTCAAATGGCAGGTCAAAACCTGAGAGATTCCTTTACAGGAAGTGGCCTGTCTGACCATTTGTTGAACTTCTTTTCCACAGGATAGCCGTGGCTGTTACGTAGGTGGGACGAATTCGTCCCGCCTAGCCTAGAGAGGCTAAGGCACTGCATCTTTGTGCAAGAGGCTTTACTACAGTTCCTGGTTCGAATTCAGACTGCATCACATCCGGCCGTGATTGGGAGTGACATAGGGCGGCGCACAATTGGCCCAGTGTCATCCGGGTTTGGCCGGGGTATGCCTTCATTGTAAATAAGAATTTGTTCTTACATGACTTGCCTGTTAAATAAAGGTTCAATTTAAAAAAACAACTGGCGGCAACCGCAGCGCAATCAATAGGAGGTGAACAGTGGTTGATGCTGAAAATATAGCTAACTTGTTAAGCAAGTGCTGCACACCAACAGATGGAGAAGACCTACACCAATCGAGCAATTCATTTCAACAATAATCTTCATTTTAGTTAGACTTTACAAACAACAAGAGGGCTTAATTGGAGTCTATTTCTTCTGAGCCTAGACCTATATAAAATAACTGGCTGAGGTAGGCTCTGAGGCTTAACAGCCTAATAGAAGTAGGATTTTTTTTAAATTAGGCCTACTTACAATTGCAACCGGTCTCTCGTCCGCACGACACAGGGGTTCTTTAGCTAAATAGCTCAGTACTGTACTGCCGACCGTCACGTTGTACAGCGCCATATTTTCCGTTCCATCCTAACAGAAACCCAGAGGTTTTTTCATGGAATAGAAACACAATAATATTAATGTAATTAATTAAGCAAGTACCAGTCAATAGTTTGGACACACCTCCTCATTCCAGGATTTTTCTATATTTTTACTATTTTCTACATTGTAGAATAATAGTGAAGACATCCCCACCGTAGCAGGTGTAGCCCATCATGCAAATGTTTCCTATTAGCAGGACAATAGACTTTTTATAACCCGGCAGATTACAGATTGCCTTTGCCGATCGCTCATCATCTTCATTCATCAGTGAGTCGATGGTTTGAATAGTCTTACTGGAAATTAAATACAAGTTGAAAATGTGCAGCGTACAGTAAAGACCAGCAGTCGATTTATTTAAGCATTATTTTTAGCATTATTAGGCCTACATTAAAGTATTGTCGCTTACTGTACCTGTTCATTTTCCTGGGCTTCGAGTTCAGCGTAAAACAGGCATCTGATGATAGTTTTTGCGAATAGCTGTCAGTGACCAAAATCCCCAAGTCTACCAGTATTTTTGAAATGTCTCCAGAAGATTTTTCGTTCCTCCTGAAAGCCCTAATCTGCTCACTTAAATGAATAGAGATCCTGGTCATGGTGCTACAGTATAATCAAAGTGAGGACAATCGGCAATCTACTGTATACTTATAGCCTATAATAACCTGAAAGTCACACCTTTCCTCACCCCGCCCAAAACTCCACCCTCAACACAGTTACCATTCAAAAACGAGCTGTTTATCTAAAAAAAATGACATTGCGACCAAAGAGAACAGACGAAATGTACATCGTTTTCATCAAACCAGCTTCTTTCTATGGTGCTACTCATTCCAGTGTTGGACTGTAATCACCAGAGGACTTGAAAATGAGCCGGAGCTGAGAGGATCACCAAAACTAAAGGTATTTTGGTTTCAGAGCATTTTATAAAAAATAAAAAAAGGTATATAGCCTATCAATGTGTAGACATACTGTGTAATAAAATCGATAATTGTGTACTAAAAACATTAACGTATTTTTGCAGAGCTTACAACCATGCCGACAACCATCCGTGGAGATCAGTGGACAAAGGGCTGGGCAACGGGCAGCATCGGAAAAACGCATAGTTGCAAAGAAAGCGGTTAGTTAAGCTAGATTCTTAAAATGTGTATGCAACATTTGTGTGTTGGAGTCACTTTTAAATTCTTAATAGATCTACCGTTTCTATCATAGGCCACTGAAATCGATGGGTGCTCAGGGCGGTACCATTCTGCTCATCTGATGAAGGTGCTCATGGGTGAGATTCAAACTTTGAAGACTGAGATCGAGTCACTGAAGGCAGACCAGCAGAAAGTGAAACATCTGAGGGCAGAGATACGTGTGACAGCTGATGCACTGGTCCAGAGCCAGGCGGTATTGGCGGAGAGTCACTCCTCATTAGCGGAGAGTCAGGCGGCATTGGCGGAGAGTCAGGTGGAGAATGACGCATTGAAAAGGGCGAGGAACGAGATGGAGTCACAATCCATGCCAGGCACACCTGTGAGCTCTGGAACTCCACCTCCTACAGGCAGAGTCAACATACGTGGCGGGTTCGTCAGGTCGTCGGTTCACCCTGACCTTTCCATTCCTCTTCTGACAACAGAACTTGACCAACTGCTCACCAGGCACAGCAAAGACCGCCCAGACAGATAAGCTGTTCTGCTATTCCAAGGATGTGAAACTGAAGAGAGATACCACGAGTAGGCACAGAATACAAACTGGGATGGATCCTGAGGCAGATATGGCTTACCAGTGAACCTCCGGGTGTTCATCATTAATACTGTGTCTCAGAAGTTTCCATCCATGACTGATGCAACCCTAAAAAGCATTAAAGACAGAGTTAATGAGTACTTGAGGTCACCGAGAAAGTCTTGACATGGCCTGCTCTCCCTTATGTAAGGAATTAGGCACTTTATGTAACGGTCGCCGTATGAAGTAGACCAAGGCGCAGCGGGTTGAGTGCTCATTTTAACGTTTTATTTTAATAAATTGAACACTTAACAAAAATAACAAAACGGACGACAGCTAAACAGTATTGCAGGCTAAACACAGCAGTGCAAAAACAACTTCCCACAAGGGACATGTGAAAACAGGGCTACCTAAGTATGACTCCCAATCAGCAACAACAATGTACAGCTGTTCCTGATTGAGAGCCATACCAGGCCAACACAAAGAAATACACAACATAGACAGATCATAGAAATACAAAACATAGAACATAACCAAAAACCCCGGAATACTCTAAACAAACACCCCTCTACATAAACACATATCCCAACAAACCCCGAACCACATAAAACAAACACCCCCCTGCCACGTCCTGACTAAACTACAATAACAAATAACCCCTTTACTGGTCAGAACGTGACACTTTAACATGTTTACTACAGTATTTACTGTAGGCTATGTTTACTTGTCAAACTGCACAGTAGCCTAAAAAACAAATACAGGTGGCTTATATCTTCAAAATGCTTTAAATGCTTTATTATCCAAATGTGAAAGCATATACTGTACAGTACTGTATTTCTTCATCAGCATCTTTATGCTTTCGTTAATAAAATGATAAATATACTCTTTCAAAATGCTGATGTTTATTTAGTTATGGATCCATAACGAATTACTTGTTCAAATATTCCATGATATTCTTAAGATATGTGTTGATGGAATATAAGCAAGTGATGTCTGCTAAATAATCAATTTAGGTTTCTCCAGAAATAAATAATAAAAAATAACAAACTGGCTTTATTTACATATAAGTGAGAATTTCTCACTCCAAGAATTGCCTTTTTCCTCGCTCACTCTAGGTTAAATGAAAACGAAATCTCCAAAATATTTTTACTTTTTAAACAAAGCAATTATTATTATTAATTAATTTAGAATTATATAAAAGCCCCTTAGGATATGTGAGAATATCTAACGGAAAATGCCCCTTAGATATTAGAGTCCTCCAATCCTCTAAATGTAATTATTGGCAGAGTCACGTCATTGGAAAAAATATTTTCGATATACTTTAGGTCTACCGTAGGCGAAATGAGTCTCACTAATGTTGAGTAATGTGCTGTTAAAAATGGTGTAGGTCTTATTTATTTAAATAGGATATAGAAGTTAGAAGCAAAAGCCTACAACTATTTAACACCGTTTCGCGCTGCTCTGAGGCAAGCATGGAGACTGGTCTTGATAAATCAATGAGATTTTTATTTTCACTTAATCTCCATTTGGGTATTGATTAGACAATAATTAGAAAATGAGGGTGCAGAAAACAATGGCTGACAAATAGATAACGTGCCACAGAATGCTGCAGCAGCCCACAAGGTGTGCTGGAGTATGACAACTTTTCTGTATATACAGAAATAAGACAGATTTACATTTGAGTCATTTAGCAGACGCTCTACCAACTGAGCCACAGGGAACTTAATGTTGTTTACACTGTGCCAAAGTGTCAGAAGAATTATATTTACAATAATACTAACAATTTTTCCTTGATCTAATTATTTATATTAATATTATTATGATGATGATCATTATAATAATAAGTAAGGTCATTATCATTAGTAGGTTTAGTATAGCAGCCTTATATAACCACCATTATAATAATAAGTAATGTCATTATCATTAGTAGGGTTAGTATAACAGCCTTATATAACCACCATTATAATAATAAGTAATGTCATTATCATTAGTAGGGTTAGAATAGCAGCCTTATATAACCACCATTATAATAATAAGTCATGTCATTATCATTAGTAGGGTTAGTATAGCAGCCTTATATAACCACCATTATAATAATAAGTAATGTCATTATCATTAGTAGGGTTAGAATAGCAGCCTTATATAACCACCATTATAATAATAAGTAATGTCATTATCATTAGTAGGGTTAGTATAGCAGCCTTATATAACCACCATTATAATAATAAGTAATGTCATTATCATTAGTAGGGTTAGTATAGCAGCCTTATATAACCACCATTATAATAATAAGTAATGTCATTATCATTAGTAGGATTAGTATAACAGCCTTATATAACCACCATTATAATAATAAGTAATGTCATTATCATTAGTAGGGTTAGAATAGCAGCCTTATATAACCACCATTATAATAATAAGTCATGTCATTATCATTAGTAGGGTTAGTATAGCAGCCTTATATAACCACCATTATAATAATAAGTAATGTCATTATCATTAGTAGGGTTAGTATAGCAGCCTTATATAACCACCATTATAATAATAAGTAATGTCATTATCATTAGTAGGGTTAGAATAGCAGCCTTATATAACCACCATTATAATAATAAGTAATGTCATTATCATTAGTAGGGTTAGTATAGCAGCCTTATATAACCACCATTATAATAATAAGTAATGTCATTATCATTAGTAGGGTTAGTATAACAGCCTTATTTAACCACCATTATAATAATAAGTAATGTCATTATCATTAGTAGGGTTAGTATAACAGCCTTATATAACCACCATTATAATAATAAGTAATGTCATTATCATTAGTAGGGTTAGAATAGCAGCCTTATATAACCACCATTATAATAATAAGTCATGTCATTATCATTAGTAGGGTTAGTATAGCAGCCTTATATAACCACCATTATAATAATAAGTAATGTCATTATCATTAGTAGGGTTAGAATAGCAGCCTTATATAACCACCATTATAATAATAAGTAATGTCATTATCATTAGTAGGGTTAGTATAGCAGCCTTATATAACCACCATTATAATAATAAGTAATGTCATTATCATTAGTAGGGTTAGTATAGCAGCCTTATATAACCACCATTGATCTGTAGGTCTAAGAGCCCATCCTGCTTAGTCTTAATACTGTAACTTACTGAGGCCTATTTTTCAATACTTATATAGGCTACTGTATCAATCTATAATGTATATGTTCATGTCATCACACAGCATACGAGTTATTCATGATGTGAAATACAATCAAGAATTGTAGTTTTAAAATAACTGTAGTAAAGGCTTTTCAGAAAATAATAATAATACATTCAGACTCTCTGGTACGCTTATAATTTATTGTGTTGTCAACATTGTTCAAACGGTCCGAAAAATGACATCGTAATCTAACGGCACCTGTTAGGCACACATAGGCTTGATATGTACGCAGCGTTTGCTCTATACCTTACTTTTCTTGATATTTTCCGAAGGCAGTGGTATTTTCATACATACAGTGCCTTCAGAAAGTATTCACACCCCTTGACTTGTTTCACATTTTGTTGTGTTACTGCCTGAATTAAATTGAGATTTTGTGTCACTGGTATACACACACACACTACCCCATAATTTTAAAGTAGAATTGTTTTGAGAAATGTTTACAAATTAAAAATTAAAAGCTGAAATACCAAGACATTGTATTTTTGTATAATTCTTTTTATTTCACCTTTATTTAACCAGGTAGGCAAGTTGAGAACAAGTTCTCATTCACAACTGCGACCTGGTCAAGATAAAGCAAAGCAGTGTGACACAAAGAACACATGGAATAAACAAACGTACAGTCAGTAACACAATAGAAAGATCTGTGTACAGTACGTGCAAATGAAGTAAGGAGGTAAGGCAATAGATAGGCCAATAGTGGCGAAGTAATTACAATTTAGCAATTTACACTGGAGTGATATGCAGATGAGGATGTGCAAGTAGAAATACTGGTGTGCCAAAGAGTGGCCTAGTTACGAGTTTTTACTTAATTTGGCTGAAAATATATGGCAAGACTTGAAAATAGCTGTATAGCAAAGATTATAACAACCAACTCGACAGAGCTTGAAGAATTTTAAAAATAATAATGTGCAAATGTTGTACAATCCAGGTGTGCAAAGTCTTAGAAACTTACCCAGATAGACTCACAACTGTAATTGCTGGCAAAGTTTATTCTAACATGTATTGACTCAGGGGTGAGAATACTTATGTAAATGAGATATTTCTGTATTTCCATTTCAATACATTTGCTAACATTTCTAAAACATGTTTTCACTTTGTCATTATGGGGTATTGTGTGTGTAGATGGGTGAGAAACAAAATCAATTTAATCCATTTTGAATTCAGGCTATAACAACAAAGTGTGGAATAAGTCAAGGGGTATGAATACATTCTAAAGGCACTATCTGTTTTACAGCGTAGAAATTAAAGCACTTTATGTAGCTAGTCCCCCCCGGGTGCTAAACCTCATTTAGATATATCATTGAATAATGTGGCAATTTAGCAAGTTGGAGAGACTAAACTGCTGAGTGTAACCCTAGATAGTAAACTGTCATGGTCAAAACATATAGACTCAATAGTTGCTCAAATGGGAAGAGATCTGTCAATGATAGGGTGTTGGTCTGTATTCTTGACATCTCAGTCGACCAGACAGGTCCTACACACCCTAGTTTTGTCGTACCTGGACTACTGCCCAGCTGTTTGGTCATGTGTGGCAAAGAGGGACATTGCAGAAGGTCGAGAACAAAGCAGCATGTATCGCACTTAGATGTCCACACCACACAGTTCAGACACTCATCGGCACAACACATGCAACCAGAGGTCTCTTCACAATCCCCAGGTCCAGAACAGAGGCTGGGAAACGCACAGTATTAAATAAAGCCATAACAACATGGAACTCTGCCACCCCAGTTAACTCAAGCTAGCAATAAAACCAGATAAAAAAACACCTTACTGCAGAAAAGGGGACTGTGAAGGGACAGACATTTTATATATCTTGTATTGTAATTTTCACTGCATTATGCATTTGACCTAGATATTATGTGTATGTACTGATATTTAGGCTATGTGTGACGTCTTAAATGTATGTATTTCAGTCCTTGACTAATAATGTTCCCTACTATGTATTGTGTCATGTTTATGTGGACCACAGGAAGAGTAGCTGATGCTTTTGCAGCAGCTAATGGGGATCCTAACGCCGTACCAATACCAATGTTGAGTAATTTTTTCTTTCTAAGTGAGCAGTTAAGATGTTTCTGAACACTTCTAAATGAATCCTAATAACGTCATCATTAAGAAAAATCATGAATGAATCATGAATAATGAAGAGTGAGATGCCGTTCAGAAGCTACAACAAATTAGGGTTAGCATTTGAGGGCTATGATCTGTGCCTCTAACCTTCTCGCTCATTATTCACGATTCATTCATGATTATCCACAATCATGTTCTCATTCACATGAATGTAGAAGTGTTCAAAAACATATATTTCTACTTCTTACACCAAAATATACTGCTAAAAAAAATAAAGGGAACACTTAAACAACACAATGTAACTCCAAGTCAATCACACTTCTGTGAAACCAAACTGTCCACTTAAGAAGCAACACTGATTGACAATACATTTCACATGCTGTTGTGCAAATGGAATAGACAACAGGTGGAAATTATAGGCAATTAGCAAGACACCCCCAATAAAGGAGTGGTTCTGCAGGTGGTAACCACAGACCACTTCTCAGTTCCTATGCTTCCTGGCTGATGTTTTGGTCACTTATGAATGCTGGCGGTGCTTTCACTCTAGTGGTAGCATGAGACGGAGTCTACAACCCACACAAGTGGCTCAGGTAGTGCAGCTCATCCAGGATGGTACATCAATGCGAGCTGTGGCAAGAAGGTTTGCTGTGTCTGTCAGCGTAGTGTCCAGAGCATGGAGGCGCTACCAGGAGACAGGCCAGTACATCAGGAGATGTGGAGGAGGCCGTAGGAGGGCAACATCCCAGCAGCAGGACCGCTACCTCCGCCTTTGTGCAAGGAGGAGCAGGAGGAGCACTGCCAGAGCCCTGCAAAATTACCTCCAGCAGGCCACAAATGTGCATGTGTCTGCTCAAACGGTCAGAAACAGACTCCATGAGGGTGGTATGAGGGCCCGACGTCCACAGGTGGGGGTTGTGCTTACAGCCCAACACCGTGCAGGACGTTTGGCATTTGCCAGAGAACACCAAGATTGGCAAATTCGCCACTGGCGCCCTGTGCTCTTCACAGATGAAAGCAGGTTCACACTGAGCACATGTGACAGACGTGAGAGTCTGGAGACGCCGTGGAGAATGTTCTGCTGCCTGCAACATCCTCCAGCATGACCGGTTTGGCGGTGGGTCAGTCATGGTGAGGGGTGGCATTTCTTTGGGGGGCCGCACAGCCCTCCATGTGCTCGCCAGAGGTAGCCTGACTGCCATTAGGTACTGAGATGAGATCCTCAGACCCCTTGTGAGACCATATGCTGGTGAGGTTGGCCCTGGGTTCCTCCTAATGCAAGACAATTATAGACCTCATGTGGCTGGAGTGTGTCAGCAGTTCCTGCAAGAGGAAGGCATTGATGCTATGGACTGGCCTGCCTGTTCCCCAGACCTGAATCCAATTGAGCACATCTGGGACATCATGTCTCGCTCCATCCACCAACGCCATGTTGCACCACAGACTGTCCAGGAGTTGGAGTTAGTGTTCCCTTTATTTTTTTGAGCGGTGTACATTACTGTTCAAAAGTTTGGGGTCACTTAGAAATGTTTTTTAAAGAAATTCACATTTCTTGTCCATTAAAACACCATCAAATTGATCAGAAATACAGTGTAGTTATTGTTGTAAAATGACTATTGTAGCTGGAAACGTCAGATTTTTTATGGACTATCTACATAGGTATACAGAGGCCCATTATCAGCAACCATCACTCCTGTGTTCTAATATCACGTTGTATTAGCTAATCCAAGTTTATCATTTTAAAAGGCTAATTGATCATTAGAAAACCCCTTTGCAATTATGTTAGCACAGCTGAAAACTGTTGTGCTGCTAAAGAAGCAATAAGCAATGTCTAGTTTGAGAGACAGATGCCTCACAAGTCCTCAACTGGCAGCTTCTTTAAATAGACAAATAAACAAAACACTAGTCTCAATGTCAACAGTGAAGAGGTGACTCCGGGATGCTGGCTTTCTAGGCAGAGTTCCTCTATTTTAATGGACAAAAAAAATCTGCAAAAACAAGGACAATCTCTCAAAAACAAGGACATTTCTAAGTGATCCCAAACTTTTGAACGGTTGAATGTAGCCCTTCTCTGGATACTGTGTTAACAAACCTCCAGACGAGCTTCAATGCCATGCAACCCTCCTTCCGTGACCTCCAACTGCTCTTAAGTGCAAGCAAAACTAAATGCATGCTCTTCAACCGATTGCTGCCCGCGCCCACTTACCCACCCGTCTAGCATCACTACTCTGGGTGGTTCTGATTTAGAATATGTGGACAACTACAAATACCTAGGTGTCTTGTTAGACTGTAAACTCTCCTTCCAGACTCACATTAAGCATCTCCAATCCAAAATTACATCTAGAATCGGCTTCCTATTTCGCAACAAAGCCTCCTTCACTCATGCTGCCAAACATACCCTCGTAAAACTGACTATCCTACCGATCCTTGACTTCGGGGATGTCATTTACAAAATAGCCTCCAACACTCTATTCAGCAAATTGGATGTAGTCTATCACAGTGCCATCTGTTTTGTCACCAAAGCCCCATATACTACCCACCACTGCGACATGTACGCTCTCGTTGGCTGGCCCTTGCTTCATATTCGTCGCCAAACCCACTGTCTCCAGGTCATCGATAAGTCTTTTATAGGTATAGCCCCACCTTATCTCAGCTCACTGGTCACCATAACAACACCCACCTGTAGCACGCGCTCCAGCAGGTATATTTCACTGGTCACCCCCAAAGCCAACTCCTTCTTTGACTGCCATTCCCTCCAGTTCTCTGCTGCCAATGACTGGAATGAATTGCAAACAAATCACTGAAGCTGGAGTCTTATATCTCCCTCTCGAACTTTAAGCATCAGCTGTCAGAGCAGCTTACCGATAATTGCACCTGTACATAGCCCATCATTAAATAGCCCACCCAACTACCTCATCCCCATATTGTTTTTGTTTTTCTGCTCCTTTGCACCCCAGTATCTCTACTTGCACATTCATCTTCTGCACATCTATCACTCCAGTGTTTAATTCCTAAATTGTAATTATTTCGCCACTATGGCCTATTTATTGCCTTACCTCCTTAATCTCACTACATTTGCACACACTGTATAAATACTTTTCTATTGTGTTATTGACTGTACGTTTGTGTATCCCATGTGTAACCCTGTGTTGTTTGTGTTGCACTGCTTTGCTCTATCTTGGCCAGGTCACAGTTGTAAATGAGAACTTGTTCTCAACTGGCCTACCTGGTTAAATAAAGGTGAAATAAAAATAACATGAAAAATTGTGTAAGTACACACACATTATTCACCATTCAGTTCCTATTGGGCAAAACATAATCCAAAACCAGGGCTGTCAGAGTTAACCAGTTTACTCTGGTTCACTTTTTCTGATTTGATTGCACTAATTGTTTTTAAATCGTGATTAATCGCAATGTCGTAAATCATTCAAAATACACAACCTACACAGCAAAAAACAACAATATGTCAAAACAAGTTGACATTGACAAGTTACCTGATTTTGCTAACCGTTACTTTTTACAAAATCAAGACGTCAATATTTTGTAATGCTTCTTGTATAACTAATCTTAAAATTACAGCTCAATTAGATCAAATTATGAATTTCCTATTAATATCACAGCGAATCCTGCGATTTACTTAATGTTTTTTTATTGTTTGAAATCCCGATCCAAAACAATCCGCAAATGCATCAAACTAGATTGTAGTCACAAGCTTGACGTAGTCATTGCGTGCTAGAAATGCACAAACGTTTAGGTAACTAAATGTGGCTCTTAAACAGATTTAGATGGCATTGCACAGTTTAAGCTTTGCATCACAAATTATCCTGGAATGTTTTGCAAAGTGCTGTTGCAATTAAGCAGAATGTTTATGGCCCTACATAAATACCGTAGGTAATTGCCACTGCATTAGCATTCCACTCTAATGAGTTGTTATGTGAAAGTGGGGCATGTTGGAGTTCAACAATAAAGACGATTGAGATTCCTTCCCAGTTACCGTGTCTTCAGAAAGTATTCACACCCTTTGACTTTCTCTACAAATTTGTTGGGTTAAAAAGTGGGATTAAAATGGATTTGTCCTTTTTTCAACAATCTAGACAAAATATTCTGTTTTCAAGCCGATTTCACTCAAAACTGTAACTAGGGCACTCAAGAAAATTCAATGCTGTCTTGGTAAGCAACTCCAGTGTATATTTTGCCTTGTGTTTTAGGTTATTGTCCTGCTGAAAGGTGAATTTTCCCCCCAGTGTCTGTTGGAAAGCAGACTGAACCAGGTTTTCCTTTAGGATCCTGCCTGTGCTTAGTTCTAAATGGTTTATTTTTATCATAAAAAACTCCCTAGTCCTTGCCCATGACAAGCATACCCATAACATGGTGCAGCCATCACCATGCTTGAAAATGTGAAGAGTGGTACTCAGTGATGTGGTTTGTTAAATTTGCCCCAAACATAATGCTTTCTACTCAGGTCATAAAGTTAATTTCTTTGCCACATTGATTGCATTTTTACTTTAGTGTCTTGTTGTAAACAGAATGCAAGTTTTGGAATATTTGTATTCTGTACAGGCTACCTTCTTTTCACTCTGTCATTTAGGTTAGTACTGTGGAGTAACTACAATGTTGTTAATCCATCCTCAGTTCTCTCCTATCACAGCCATTCAATTCTATAATTGTTTTAAAGTCACAATTGGCCTCATGGTGAAATCCCTGAGCGATTTCCTTCCTCTCTGGCAATGGAGTTAGGAAGGACGCCTGTATCTTTGTAGTGACTGGGTGTATTGATACACCATTCAAAGTGTAATTAATAAGTTCACCATGCTAAAAGGGATATTCAATGTCTGCTTTTTAAAACTGTTTTAGCCATCTACCAATAAATGCCCTTCTTTGCGAGTCATTGGAAAACCTGTGTGGTTGAATCTGTGTTTGACTGAGGGACCTTACCGATAATTGTATGTGTGGGGTACAGGGATGATGTAGTCATTCAAAAATCATGTTAAACACTACTACTGCACACAGAGTGAGTCCATGCAACTTATTATGTGACTTGTTAAGCACATTTTCACCCCTGAACTAATTTTGGGTTGACATAACAAAGAGGTTTGATACTTACTGAATCAAGACATTCCAGCTTTTCATTTTGAAATAATTTGTAAAAATGTCTAAAAATATAATTCCACTTTGACTTTATGGGGTATTGTGTGTAGACCAAACAAAACGACATTTAATCCATTGTAAATGTAGGCTGTAACATAACAAAATGTGAAAACAGTCAAGGGGTGTGAATACTTTCTGATTTTACGGTAAATAGATGAGATCCAAAAGTACAGACCTATAACACACATCTGTCTCACTGCTGAATTAAATGTCTATCACCAATCTCATCTGAATTACATGAAGTCTGGAGACATCATAATTAAATTGTGAACGTCCAATTTGAGATATCTCCTCAAATTATATTGCCCATAAATCCCCTTCAGCTAATGACTGACCCATAGACCATCTGTTCAGATCAGCATCCTCCTGTCAAAGACACCATTACCCACAAAAACTGTCAATTCAAACCCCGTGTGTTAAGGCAAGGGTTGTTAGTCGGACACCGTACAGTTGTGCTCGGGTGTGCCGAGTTGTGGTTTATTACCTATGTCAATGACATTGGGAGACATATTGTGTGGATGACACTGTTTTCTGTTCAAGTGGCAGCAGTTTGACTTTGCTTTTGAAAAACATACACATGGTTAGCAGATGTTATTGCGAGGAGCGATGCATCAATACGACATTTATGGCCGTTATCAATATCCAATATTTTACATTTTAGCAGCCTTTTAAGCATTCTAGTAGAGATAAATAGTTAACACACACACGGACACTGTGGTCTAAGGCACTGCATCTCAGTGCGAGAGGCGTCACTACAGTCCCTGGTTTGAATCCAGGCTGTATCACATCTGGCCGTGATTGGGAGTCCCATAGGGCAGCGCACAATTGTCCCAGCGTCGTCCGGGGTAGGCGGTCATTGTAAATAAGAATTTGTTCTTAACCAACTTGACCAGTTAAATAAAGGTTACACACACACACACACACACACACACACACACACACACACACACACACACACACACACACACACACACACACACACACACATACACACACACACACACACACACACACACAAAAGTAAATTATTGGCATTTACATATGTCCCCATTACCAGTAAAACATAATCAAAACCTACTTCTTTCACTTACTTGCTGTGCTGTTTCGTTCAGTCGTTTCATTCTCAACCAGGATTTCATCATGCATGTCAAGCAGTGAAGTTTCATCCGTGGCCTCTCTTCCTCGGTGCGTACTGTCACTGTGTCCATTTCCATCTTGTCCAGCTGTGTCTGTAACATTTCACGTAAACCCTGTTCCTTGTCTACATCGAAGTAGCGGTCCTTGTACCTAGCATCGAGCATGGTGGCGACACAGTAAAGAGACTCAGAGAGAATGCCACCGAATCGCTTGTTCACTGCTTCGAGTACTTTTGCAAGTTTTAACCCCACGGTCTGTCAGCAGTTTTGTTGAGCAGGCGTTTCAATGCCATGACAGAGGGTACCACGTCTGCTGCAGACTCAGTTTAGCTTATTTCTCCAGTCAGTTTTTCTAATGGAGCTAGGAGTGTTCATGTTTCCATGTTTCAAACATGTTCTCAAATGCCATTGAAAAATGGCAGCAGCGATATGAGAACCAGCACATTCTTGAGCATGCAATACATCTTTCCTCAGTATGAAATCCTCGTGGACCCACTGTGCTGTCAGACTCATAATGCTCATGGGGCTGACATCGCTGGTCCAAATGTCAGTCGTGAAACTAATAGCAGTGACGCCCATAGCAAGTAGCTCATGGATGTGAGTCTCAACAATACTGTGTAAATCCGGTAGGGCAACATCTGAAAAATAGTGTGTACCGGGGATGGACCAGTCGGCGAAAGCAAAAATCCTCCACGACAGAGCACAGCTGATTGTCAAGGGAAATGAATTCCATTATCTTGGCATTAACGGATTTTGCCTTCGAGTTGTCTCGCCCAAATTTTCTTAATCTTTCAAATGACTGTGTCACGTTCGTCGTATGAAGGAGACCAAGGCGCAGCGTGCGTATCGTTCCACATCTTTATTATATAGTTGTAACGCCCTGGCCATAGAGAGGGGTTTTTGTTCTTTATTTTGGTTAGGCCAGGGTGTTACATTGGGTGGGCGTTCTATGTTATTTTTCTAGGTTTTTTGTATTTCTTTGTTTTGGGCTGTGTGTGGCTCCCAATCAGGCACAGCTGAAGTTCGTTGTTGTTGATTGGGAGTCACACATAAGGAGCATGTTTTTCCTTTGGGTTTTGTGGGGGATTGTTTTCTGTCTCGTTCGTTTTTGACCAGACAGGACTGTTAGCTATCATTGCTGTTTGATGTTTTGTTTATAGTGGTTCATTTTATTAAATATTTATAATGAATCCACAACCTCCGCTGCATCTTGGTTTTCTTGCGACGACAGCCGTTACAATAGTGAAACTTAGCCAAACAAACAATAAACTATAAACAAACAACAAATCGTGACGACAGAGGTGCAACATGCACTAACTCAAAATAATCTCCCACAAACACAGGTGGGAAAAACAACTACTTAAATATGATCCCCAATTAGAGACAACGATGACCAGCTGCCTCTAATTGGGGATCATACAAAAATCCCAACATAGAAAAAAGAAACTAGAACCAAATCAACATAGAACTAAATAAACTAGATAAACCCCCCCAGTCACGCCCTGACCTACTCTACCATAGAAAATAAGAGCTCTCTATGGTCAGGACGTGACAGACTGCTTGACTTGAACTTGTTTAGTTGGTGGAAGTGTGCGCTAGGTATTTTTCTGTTTTTGTTCTGTGTGGTGCTGTATTTTTCGTGTCGTCATTACGTCATCTACTTACGATATATAGGTATGCACATCAGCTTTGACATCGGTTTTGCACAAATCTGCATTGAACTAGACATCGGGGCGATGTTGGCATTTTTAGCTAATATCGTCCGATTCCGATATGCTCACCGATATATCGTGCATCCCTAATTGTGAGTGTAGCGAAATGCTTCTGCTTCTAGTTCCGACAGTGCAGCAATATCTAACAAGTAGTTCTCTGATAATTCAACAACAACTACCTAATACACACAAATCTAAGTATTGGGATGGAATAAGAATATATACATATAAATATATGGATGAGTGATAGCCGAGCAGCACAGGCAAGATGCAATAGATGGTATAAAATACAGTATACATATGGGATGAGTAATGCAAGATATGTAAACATTATTAAAATTACTAGTGATCTATTTATTCAAGAGGCCAATGATTTCAAGTCTGTATGTAGGCAGCAGCCTCTCTGTGTTAGTGACGGCTGTTTAACAATCTGATGGCCTTGAGATTGAAAAATAGCTTCGGTCTCTCGGTCCCAGCTTTGACGCACCTGTACTGACCTCGCCTTCTGGATGGTAGCTGGGTGAACAGGCAGTGGCTCTGGTGGTTGTTGCCCTTGATTATCTTTTTGGCCTACCTGTGACATCGGGTGCTGTCGGTGTCCTGGAGGGCAGGTAGTTTGCCCCCGGTGATGCATTGTGCAGACCGCACCACCCTCTGGAGAGCCCTGCGGTTGTGGGCGGAGCAGTTGCCGTACCAGGCGGTGATATAGCCCAACAGGATGCTCTCAATTTTGCATCTAGAAAAGTTTGTGAAGGTTTTAGGTGACAAGCCAAATTTATTTCGCCTCCTGAGGCCTCCTTGCTCACACAAGCTTTTCCAGTTCTGCCCACAAATGTTCTATAGGATTGAGGTCAGGCCTTTGTGATGGCCACTCCAATACCTTGACATTGTTGTCCTTAAGCCATTTGCCACAACTTTGGAAGTATGCTTGGGGTCATTGCCCATTTGGAAGACCCATTTGCGACCAAGCTTTAACTTCCTGACTGATGTCTTGAGATGTTGCTTCAATATATAATTTTACATCCTCATGATGCCATCTATTTTGTGAAGTGCACCAGTCCCTCCTGCAGCAAAGCACCCCCACAACATGATGCTGCCACCCCCGTGCTTCACGGTTGGGATGGTGTTCTTCGGCTTGCAAGCCTCCCCCTTTTTCCTCCAAACATAACGATGGTCATTATGGCTTTCATTATGGCTTTTTTTATGGTTTCATCAAATCAGAGGACATTTCTCCAAAAAGTACAACCTTTGTCCCCATGTGCAGTTGCAAACCATAGTCTGTTTAAAGACACAGTCAACTTAGTGTATGTAAACTTCTGACCCACTGGAATTGTGATACAGTGAATTATAAGTGAAATAATCTGTCTGTAAACAATTGTTGGAAAAATTACTTCTGTCATGCATAAAGTAGATGTCCTAACCGACTTCCCAAACTATTGTTTGTTAACAAGAAATTTGTGGAGTGGTCGAAAAAGTAGTTTTAATGACTCCAACCAAAGTGTATGTAAACTTCCGACTTCAACCGTATATAGGCCCATTATCAGCAACCATCACTCCTGTGTTCCAATGGCACGTTGTGTTAGCTAATCCAGGTTTATCATTTTAAAAGGCTAATTGATCATTAGAAAACCCTTTTGCAGTTATGTTAGCACAGATGAAAACTGTTGTGCTCATTAATGAACCAATAAAACTGGCCTTTAGACTATTTGAATATCTGGAGCATCAGCATTTGTGGTTTCGATTACTGGCTCAAAATGGTCAGAAACAAAGCCTTTCTTCTGAAACTCGTCAGTGTATTCTTGTTCTGAGAAATGACGGCTATTCCATGCGAGAAATTGCAAAGAAACTGTAGATCTCGTACAACGCTGTGTGCTACTCCCTTCACAGAACAGCCCAAACTGTCTCTAACCAGAATAGAAAGAGCAGTGGGAGGCCCCGGTGCACAACTGAGCAAGAGGACATTAGAGGATATTAGTGTGTCTAGTTTGAGAAATAGACGCCTCACAAGTCCTCAACTGGCAGCTTCATTAAATAGTACCCGCAAAACACCAGTCTCAACGTCAACAGTGAAAAGTGTCTTCAGGATGCTGCCTTTCTAGGCAGAGTTGCAAAGAAAAAGACATATCTCAGACTGGCCAATAAAAATAAAAGATTAAGATGGGCAAAATAACACAGGACACTGGACAGAGGAACTCTGCCTAGAAGGTCAGCATCCAGGAGTCACCTCTTCACTGTTGATGTTGAGACTGGTGTCAAGGTGTCTGAATACTTCCCGAATGCACTGTATATATATTTGATGGCAGAGACTCAAAGAATGACATGTCTATAGCGTGATGGTTATGGAACTCAGACTTCAAAGGCTATGCCACATTTTGAAAACAGACCCAGACAAAGGGAGTTAAGGCAGAACTCCATCACACTGACTACATTCCTGTAGAGACTTCATGTAGAGATGGTTAATTTGATACAGTGTGAAGTGGAGCTATGCCACCTCAGGCACTGCCTGCTCTAATATTAAACACTGTATTAAAAAAGAGATGAGGGACTACTTTTTCATTTCATTCAAGGCAAGGAACAAGAGCTGTTAGGAGTTGAGTCAGGTACTGTAGTGGACCAGCGGGTAGCTAGGAATTATGGGTGATTAGTCGCTGAGATCCAGGGGGTGGGACTCCGAAGCAGACCTTCTAACACCTCTTCACTGCCTTACTGTGAGGTCAGTCTTCACTGTCTTCTACCCAACCCCCCAGGGCCTAGAAACTACCTCATTAAGGCAAAGTCAAAGCTGGCACTACACAGCTAATACAAATAACCACCTTTGAGTCATTCAAAGGTGAACGCTGAAAGGAAGATGCCAAAGGAGAGAAAAAAAACAACGTCTCTTTTATCTACGAGAAGCAAACGCAGCCGGAATGCAAATGTGGTCCACTGTCAAATTCCTTTTCTAGTCTAAACCCATTCTGATTTCCAAACCTGGCCTGCCTTAGATCTCCCTCCATATCTGAACCAAAAGCCAATCGGCTAGAACAAGTTCTTTCCACCTGCTGGGTTGGTGTTTGTGTGTGCTGCTAGTCTACATGCTGTGAGGCAGTGAATACTGGCTGGTATTCTTGCAATGCCATGTGAAGCTGTGTGACAGAGTGTATTATTCGTAAAGCTCACTCCACTTAGAGAGCCATGGCTGTGGTGGTGATAACTGGTTAGACGCTGCTACAGAGTAGCCTGGGTGCCATTCTGGTGTGGTGGTGATAACTGGTTAGACGCTGCTACAGAGTAGCCTGGGTGCCATTCTGGTGTGGTGGTGATAACTGGTTAGACGCTGCTACAGAGTAGCCTGGGTGCCATTCTGGTGTGGTGGTGATAACTGGTTAGACGCTGCTACAGAGTAGCCTGGGTGCCATTCTGGTGTGGTGGTGATAACTGGTTAGACGCTGCTACAGAGTAGCCTGGGTGCCATTCTGGTGTGGTGGTGATAACTGGTTAGACGCTGCTACAGAGTAGCCTGGGTGCCATTCTGGTGTGGTGGTGATAACTGGTTAGACGCTGCTACAGAGTAGCCTGGGTGCCATTCTGGTGTGGTGGTGATAACTGGTTAGACGCTGCTACAGAGTAGCCTGGGTGCCATTCTGGTGTGGTGGTGATAACTGGTTAGACGCTGCTACAGAGTAGCCTGGGTGCCATTCTGGTGTGGTGGTGATAACTGGTTAGACGCTGCTACAGAGTAGCCTGGGTGCCATTCTGGTGTGGTGGTGATAACTGGTTAGACGCTGCTACAGAGTAGCCTGGGTGCCATTCTGGTGTGGTGGTGATAACTGGTTAGACGCTGCTACAGAGTAGCCTGGGTGCCATTCTGGTGTGGTGGTGATAACTGGTTAGACGCTGCTACAGAGTAGCCTGGGTGCCATTCTGGTGTGGTGGTGATAACTGGTTAGACGCTGCTACAGAGTAGCCTGGGTGCCATTCTGGTGTGGTGGTGATAACTGGTTAGACGCTGCTACAGAGTAGCCTGGGTGCCATTCTGGTGTGGTGGTGATAACTGGTTAGACGCTGCTACAGAGTAGCCTGGGTGCCATTCTGGTGTGGTGGTGATAACTGGTTAGACGCTGCTACAGAGTAGCCTGGGTGCCATTCTGGTGTGGTGGTGATAACTGGTTAGACGCTGCTACAGAGTAGCCTGGGTGCCATTCTGGTGTGGTGGTGATAACTGGTTAGACGCTGCTACAGAGTAGCCTGGGTGCCATTCTGGTGTGGTGGTGATAACTGGTTAGACGCTGCTACAGAGTAGCCTGGGTGCCATTCTGGTGTGGTGGTGATAACTGGTTAAACGCTGCTACAGAGTAGCCTGGGTGCCATTCTGGTGTGGTGGTAATAACTGGTTAGACGCTGCTACAGAGTAGCCTGGGTGCCATTCTGGTGTGTCACCACCGCCTGTCTCCAGCACATAATGAGAATTAACAGGGAGTTAACAGGGAGAGAGTTTGGGAGAAAGGATTCCCACATGCTGTAACACACTGGGAAATGTCTAACCATCTGGAGAGCCAACAGGGATAGCAATGGAAGGCAGGAGGGTTTTGAATGTTTTTTAACTTTCCTGCCTTGACTTAAAAGATGTGCAGTCCACTGTTCACCGTCAATTACATTATTTCAACTCATACATTATTCAGACGTACTTTACAGATTGATATGCCGCTCGTACAACAGCAGAATTGTAGGCAGAATTAGTCAGAAAGCTACAATATGTGCCCATTTCTCTACTCTTGGAGAACTGTTAACCACAGGTACGGACTTCATTTTGGCAGTGAGCTTCACTTCTCTCCCAGTTCTAATTAAAAAAGCCTACAAGCAAGAGAAACATAAAAGTGCCTTCACTCAGTCCACACAGATGTAGGAGTTATACGAGCTGGAGAGGGTGGGATAGAGAGGAGATGGAGAGGGTGAGATAGAGAGGAGATGGAGAGGGTGGGATACAGAGGAGATGGAGGGATAGAGAGGAGATGGAGAGGAGATTGAGAGGGTGGGATAGAGAGGAGATGGAGAGGGTGAGATAGAGAGGAGATGGAGAGGGTGGGATACAGAGGAGATGGAGAGGGTGGGATAGAGAGGAGATGGAGAGGAGATTGAGAGGGTGGGATAGAGAGGAGATGGAGAGGGTGGGATAGAGAGGGTGGGATAGAGAGGAGATGGAGAGGATGGGATAGAGAGGAGATGGAGAGGGTGGGATAGAGAGGAGATGGAGAGGAGATTGAGAGGGTGGGATAGAGAGGAGATGGAGAGGGTGGGATAGAGAGGAGATGGAGAGGGTGGAATAGAGAGGTTAGGATAGAGAGGATATGGAGAGGGTGGGATAGAGAGGAGATGGAGGGATAGAGAGGAGATGGAGATGGAGGGTTAGAGAGGAGATGGAGATGGAGGGTTAGAGAGGAGATGGAGACGGTAGGATAGAGAGGAGATGGAGACGGTGGGATAGAGAGGAGATGGAGAGGGTGGGATAGAGAGGAGATGGAGAGGGTGGGATAGAGAGGAGATGGAGAGGGTGGGATAGAGAGGGTGGGGTAGAGAGGATATGGAGAGGGTGAGATACAGAGGAGATGGAGGGATAGAGAGGAGATGGAGAGATAGAGATGGAGAGATAGAGATGGAGAGATAGAGAGGGTGGGATAGAGAGGGTGGGTTAGAGAGGAGATGGAGAGGGCGGGATAGAGAGGAGATGGAGAGGAGATTGAGAGGGTGGGATAGAGAGGAGATGGAGAGGGTGGGATAGAGAGGAGATGGAGAGGAGATTGAGAGGGTGGGATAGAGAGGAGATGGAGAGGGTGGGATAGAGAGGAGATTGAGAGGGTGGGATAGAGAGGAGATGGAGAGGGTGGGATAGAGAGGAGATGGAGAGGGTGGGATAGAGAGGAGATGGAGAGGGTGGGATAGAGAGGAGATGGAGAGGGTGGGATAGAGAGGAGATGGAGAGGGTGGGATAGAGAGGAGATGGAGAAGAGATTGAGAGGGTGGGATAGAGAGGAGATGGAGAGGGTGGGATAGAGAGGGTGGGATAGAGAGGAGATGGAGAGGATGGGATAGAGAGGAGATGGAGAGGGTGGGATAGAGAGGAGATGGAGGGATAGAGAGGAGATGGAGAGATAGAGAGGAGATGGAGATGGAGGGTTAGAGAGGAGATGGAGATGGAGGGTTAGAGAGGAGATGGAGACGGTAGGATAGAGAGGAGATGGAGACGGTGGGAGAGAGAGGAGATGGAGAGGGTGGGATAGAGAGGAGATGGAGAGGGTGGGATAGAGAGGGTGGGGTAGAGAGGATATGGAGAGGGTGAGATACAGAGGAGATGGAGGGATAGAGAGGAGATGGAGAGATAGAGATGGAGAGATAGAGAGGGTGGGATAGAGAGGGTGGGTTAGAGAGGAGATGGAGAGGGCGGGATAGAGAGGAGATGGAGAGGAGATTGAGAGGGTGGGATAGAGAGGAGATGGAGAGGGTGGGATAGAGAGGAGATGGAGAGGGTGGGATAGAGAGGAGATGGAGAGGAGATTGAGAGGGTGGGATAGAGAGGAGATGGAGAGGGTGGGATAGAGAGGAGATTGAGAGGGTGGGATAGAGAGGAGATGGAGATGGTGGGATAGAGAGGAGATGGAGAGGGTGGGATAGAGAGGAGATGGAGAGGGTGGGATAGAGAGGAGATGGAGAGGGTGGGATAGAGAGGAGATGGAGAGGGTGGGATAGAGAGGAGATGGAGAAGAGATGGAGAGGGTGGGATAGAGAGGAGATGGAGAGGGTGGGATAGAGAGGAGATGGAGAGGGTGGGATAGAGAGGAGATGGAGAGGGTGGGATAGAGAGGAGATGGAGAGGGTGGAATAGAGAGGGTGGGATAGAGAGGAGATGAAGAGGGTGGGATACAGAGGAGATGGAGGGATAGAGAGGAGATGGAGAAGGAGGGTTAGAGAGGAGATGGAGACGGTGGGATAGAGAGGAGATGGAGAGGGTGAGATACAGAGGAGATGGAGGGATAGAGAGGAGATGGAGAGATAGAGATGGAGAGGGTGGGATAGAGAGGAGATGGAGAGGGTGGGATAGAGAGGGTGGGGTAGAGAGGATATGGAGAGGGTGGGATAGAGAGGAGATGGAGAGGGTGGGATAGAGAGGGTGGGATAGAGAGGAGATGGAGAGGGTGGGATAGAGAGGGTGGGGTAGAGAGGATATGGAGAGGGTGGGATAGAGAGGAGATGGAGAGGGTGGGATAGAGAGGAGATGGAGAGGAGATGGAGAGGGTGGGATAGAGAGGAGATGGAGAGGGTGGGATAGAGAGGAGATGGAGAGGGTGGGATAGAGAGGAGATGGAGAGGGTGGGATAGAGAGGAGATGGAGAGGGTGGGATAGAGAGGAGATGGAGAGGGTGGGATAGAGAGGAGATGGAGAGGGTGGGATAGAGAGGAGATTGAGAGGGTGGGATAGAGAGGAGATGGAGAGGGTGGGATAGAGAGGAGATGGAGAGGAGATTGAGAGGGTGGGATAGAGAGGAGATTGAGAGGGTGGGATAGAGAGGAGATGGAGAGGGTGGGATAGAGAGGAGATGGAGAGGAGATGGAGAGGGTGGGATAGAGAGGAGATGGAGAGGAGATTGAGAGGAGATGGAGAGGGTGGGATAGAGAGGAGATTGAGAGGAGATTGAGAGGGTGGGATAGAGAGGCTCAGGAGGACCTGAACATGCTTTCCCAGCTGCTTGTGAAACTGGTCTTGAATATATTCTACAGTATGAAGTAATGATACGCTTCAGTGGTCCAAAGAGAATAAGCACAACTTTGAAAGGCTATCAGACATACGCAGCTGCATACTAAGTTACCAATGTTGTTTACTATGTTGTCTTGTGAGATGACATAGTCAAGTGAGAACCAAACAAATGCAAACAAGACATAGCAACATGGCATTGGTCAATGGGCCAGATAAAGGTCAAACATTCAACCTCTGACTGCTTCCTTGTTAAATGAAAATAGGTCAAAACAGGATCTTATATTGCAGTTCACACGCTAAACCCCCTATGATATGTGAGTGTGTAAACTCCAGACCACCATGTGACTAATAGCCATTGATCTGTGTGATGTAGCAAAGAGACCTGCCAGCCCTCAGCCTCTCTCGATTAACACTGTCTGGCAAACGATCAATGTGTTGACACGCAAAGAAGCTTATGAAACAGTGTGGTTCTGAAAGAATGCACAGTTAAATTCTAGGTCAGTTTTACAAGATGACTATAGGTATATCTTTGGGGCAGAGAAAAAAGGAGAGAGAAAAAATAACACTTTTGTAAAGAAGAATCTAGGCCTCACTATCAATAGGCTGCTGAACGTCCATCATGCCGCTTATTACAAGCTTATTACTGTACATGTCTGGTCCCGTGTGGCTCAGTTGGTAGAGCATGGCACTTGAAATACCAGGGTTGTGGGTTTGATTCCCACGGGCGACCAGTGCGAATTACAATGTATGCACTCACTACTATAAGTCGCTCTGGATAAGAGCGTCTGATCAATGACTAAAATGAAAATGTAATGTCTCTATAGCTTCTTCAGCTGAAAAAAGTCAAAATAAACATGCAAGGGAAGTTGGAGTTGACCAGTGAGTACAGTACCTGTTATGGATAGGTCCTCTGAAGCTCGGGTCAAAGTTGCGTGGCTCACCTGTAAGGGAAGCAGATCATAGTGTGGTTCCCATTCGTAAACCAAGAGTCTGTTACCTCTAACATGCAACACAGCGGTGTCTTGCAGAACTACTCGGCTTAGAAACAGGGAAATCTATAATATTGATAAGACAATTTACATGTACGGTGAACAAGTATATGCCGCCTTTCTGATTTACTCTATTTTTGTATATTTTTGATTCTGAATGTTATCAGATCTTCAACCAAAATGTAGTATTAGATAAAGGGAACCTGAGTTTACAAATACATATATTTTTTTATGAACAAAGTTATGCAACATCCCATTCCCCTGTGTGAAAAAGTAATTGCCCCTTTACACTCAATAACTGGTTGTGCCACCTTTAGCTGTAATGACTGCAACCAAACACTTCCTGTAGTTGCTGATCAGTCTCTCACATCTTACTGTGGAATGCAGTGTTTGGTTTTTCTCCAGACATAAATGGGACCCATCTCATCCAAAAAGTTGACTCAAGTTTGCTGAAAAGCAACTGGATGATCACCGAGACTCTTTGAAGGAAGAATGTTCTATGGATAGATGAGTAAAAAGTATAACTTTTTGGATGGCATGGGTCCAATTATGCCTGGTGAAAACCAAACACTGCATCCCACAGTAAGAACCTCATACCAACGGTCAAGCATGGTGGTGGTAGTATGATGGTTTGGGGATGCTTTGCTCCTTTAGGACCTGGATGACTTCCCTTAATAGAAGGAACCATGAATTCTGCTCTGTATCAGAGAATTCTACAGGAGAATGTAAAGCCTTCCGTCTGAGCTAAAGTGAAGCTGGGTCATGTAGCAAGACAATGATCCAAAACACACAATCAAGTCTACATTAAAATAGTGAAATAGCAAAACATTTGAAGTTTTGGAATGGCCTAGTCAAAGTCCAGACCTAATCCCAATTGAGATGTTGTGGCAGGACTTGAAACGAGCAGTTCATGCTTGAAAACCCACAAATGTTGCTCAGTTAAAGTAGTTCTGCATGGAAAAGTGGGCCAAAATTCCTCCACAGTGACATGAGAGACTGATCAACAACTACAGGAAGTGTTTGTTGAGTCATTGCAGCTAAAGGTGGCACAACCAGTTATTGAGTGTAAAGGGGCAATTA
The DNA here is from genome assembly GCF_965601325.2 of Salmo salar. Taxonomy (NCBI): domain Eukaryota; kingdom Metazoa; phylum Chordata; class Actinopteri; order Salmoniformes; family Salmonidae; genus Salmo; species Salmo salar. The sequence continues at coordinate 49,118,928 of NC_138306.1, read as the reverse complement.
CTTTTTCACACAGGGGCTTTGGGTGTTGTATAACTTTGTTTAGGAAATAAATGAAAGAAGTATGTAATCATTGTGTTATTTGTTCACTCAGGGTCCATTTATCTAATGTCAGGTTTGGGTTGAACATCTGATGGCATTCAGTATCAAAAATATGCAAAAAAGTAGAGAAAATTAAAAAGGGGGCAAATACTTTTTCACAGCACTGCATGAGATCAAAAGAGAAGTTATTGTATGTAGACAATAGAGCAGAAATAAAGTGTTCAAAAACGGTCCTCCAGCAACATACAGTAACTGCAAATGGTCTTACTGACAGGAACGGTGATCAATGAGAGAGAAACAACACATGTACCAGTTGGCCCTGCAATAAGCATAACATTCAACTGCCTGGGAGGGCACTAACAACTAGGTCAGTTCACAGCTCCTCCCTGTAGCTTCAGTCCAAATGGCACCCTACTCCCCTAACAGTGCATAACTTCCTACCGCTAAAAAGTAGTGGACTATGTAGAGGTCTGCCATTTGAGACACATCCTGTGTAGCAGGACTGAGATGCTAACATGATGCCAAGCTACTATGTGTATGTGTTCGTGCTTGCTTGAGTGTGAGAGTGTGTCCACGTGCACATCCCAACGTGTGTTTGTATGTGTGCTGTATATGTTTGCCGGTGCCCCCGTGGAGTTGCAGTATGAACTGTTCCTGTGAGCACATTCATCACACAGAGAGTGTAATTTCTCAGAGCAACATGAGTGGGCCTATCTCCCATCTGTCTCTGAAGGCCTGCTTCTGCTCTCAGAGATACAGCCCACTTGGCAGAACCCAGCACCGGGGACACTGTACTACGCACTTGGCCTCCTCACTGAGCACTCATGAATCACTGGGTGTCATTGGCTGAGAGAGAGAGTGAGAAATATACATGGCAACGCTCTCATGTTGACGATCAATCACGTGACTGAGGTGTTCAACATTTCCGGTTGAAGACATTGTCTCCATCAGCACTGTCCCGATATTCAGGCATCACATTCAGAGGAGGTAATTAGTTATTTATGCAATGCAAAATGTAAAAGTACCAGATTTGAGGGACTTGAACCCATAACCCCCTGTGCCAGAGACGCTGTGCTCCTCCAATCCACTGAGTATTCAGTCGATTGTTCTCTACCGCAATGACGTTGTATTTTGGTTCTAAATAAAGACGCCCAGGACCTTGGAGATTTTCTAGGATTAATCTGCATCTCTCAGCCAAGGACAGAGTCACAGGACCAGGTGCAGTCAGCAGGAGACTACAGCAACCTTGGAATTCAGATAAGAGAGAGCGTAGATGTAGACTTGTGTTAACAGCCTGGTCACGTTTTGCATGACAATGACCACAGGACAAGACATCACAAACAGATCTGGGACCAGGATACCGAGTTAGCTATTTCCTTATATAGCACATCAAGTTATTTTAACAGGCAAACCACATCGATATGTTTGACACACGGATGCACATCTGTGCTGTAAAGATATGAGACATCAATGATGCAGTGACAAACCACTGTGATGATTTAGCCTGCCATGTTCCCAGCAGTGACAAACCACTGTGATGATTTAGCCTGCCATGTTCCCAGCAGTGACAAACCACTGATGATTTAGCCTGCCATGTTCCCAGCAGTGACAAACCACTGTGATGATTTAGCCTGCCATGTTCCCAGCAGTGACAAACCACTGTGATGATTTAGCCTGCCATGTTCCCAGCAGTGACAAACCACTGTGATGATTTAGCCTGCCATGTTCCCAGCAGTGACAAACCACTATGATGATTTAGCCTGCCATGTTCCCAGCAGTGACAAACCACTGTGATGATTTAGCCTGCCATGTTCCCAGCAGTGACAAACCACTATGATGATTTAGCCTGCCATGTTCCCAGCAGTGACAAACCACTATGATGATTTAGCCTGCCATGTTCCCAGCAGTGACAAACCACTGTGATGATTTAGCCTGCCATGTTCCCAGCAGTGACAAACCACTGATGATTTAGCCTGTCATGTTCCCAGCAGTGACAAACCACTGTGATGATTTAGCCTGCCATGTTCCCAGCAGTGACAAACCACTGTGATGATTTAGCCTGCCATGTTCCCAGCAGTGACAAACCACTGTGATGATTTAGCCTGCCATGTTCCCAGCAGTGACAAACCACTATGATGATTTAGCCTGCCATGTTCCCAGCAGTGACAAACCACTATGATGATTTAGCCTGCCATGTTCCCAGCAGTGACAAACCACTGATGATTTAGCCTGCCATGTTCCCAGCAGTGACAAACCACTATGATGATTTAGCCTGCCATGTTCCCAGCAGTGACAAACCACTGATGATTTAGCCTGCCATGTTCCCAGACACCAAGGTCATGACAGCAACACCATCTATTTCCTCAGGAAAAAGCAGCAAAACATCCGCATTGTCCTGAACTACCATCTAACCACCTTCGTATCTGTGTGACCCGGACACAGATGTTTACACATTTCCCTTTGATGAGTGCAACATGTCGGGATGGACCCCAGGACACCAGCACAGTCATAGAGAAGGTTTCAACAGAACTTTCAAAGACAGTTCACTTAACTGCCAATGGCAAATGGCCAAACTAATTCACCATTGACAGTTCCTACAATATATGGCTTCAGAGCAGATATTAGGAACCAGGTCCTGTGCAGTAAGAGATTGGTTTGATCTGTGTCAGCACGTCCGCATGGCGCATGTTGTTGTTTGTATATCCCGGTGGATGTTCCTACAAACCAGCGGCCAGCAGGTAGCATTAGATGAACGAACATCAGAGATTATTAGAGGTCCAGCTGCCGTGGGTTGTGAGCTGACTACTGTATCAGTTGGACCGGGATTCAAGCAGCCAGGTAGATTATAAATCGAGAGAAAAATCATTTTCATTGACCTTGTTGTGTGAACATTTCAAGCGACTGAGTGCTCCCTGGTCTTTGTCATCCATCGTGGTGAAAACAGACTGGTCTGCACGAAGGGGGGGAATTGCGGAAGCTAATTCATACAGAGATGAAGGGAAGCTAATGTTGAGAGGACAGATTGCGCAACAGTGAGGGGCAGGAGAATATTGTTTCGGGAGGGCTTGCAATATCGCTCCCCACTTCATTGACAAACACCACAGTGTCCAACAGGGGAACGAATGGGGGGCCGTGGGCCTCGGCCAACTGTTAGGGTGTAAAGAGAGGACACCAGCTTGGCGTGGGTGGCTCATCATACTATTGTCTGAATACTCTCTTGGACGTAAAACACAAGTTATCAGGGGACTCAGTGAACACCTAAGAACATTATTCAACAACATGAGTAGCTGAAATGCACTAGATTCTCATCAGTACACACAAAACCAGGATTTGCTTATTGGGCACCACCTGTGAGACCTGACTGCTTGGCTTTATTGCCTGAGTGCTTGGCTCACCACAGTAGCCTGCCCTGTTCCTCCTCTCAGAAGAATTCTGAGCTTTACTCTGATTCTGAAAAGTGATTTCAGTCCCATTATACAGTACCGAGGGCCTGCCAATCAATCGGTAACACTGGACCACCAGTAGAGTCGGCCCTGGATGACGACTTAACCAGTGTAGAGAGTAGTGGATGTGTGATGTGCTGGGGTCAGTCAGGCTGAATGAAGGGCTGTAGTCAACAACATTTGGAAAATGCCTCCAAGGCATACTGTGGAAGTTAGCTAACGTAGTGTTTTGGCTAATGTTGCCTGGTGCCTGCTAGGCTACTCTACTCTCAGTGTGTTGGCTCTGTTGCCTGCTAGGCTCCTCTACTCTCAGTGTGTTGGCTCTGTTGCCTGGTGCCTGCTAGGCTCCTCTACTCTCAGTGTGTTGGCTCTGTTGCCTGGTGCCTGCTAGGCTCCTCTACTCTCAGTGTGTTGGCTCTGTTGCCTGGTGCCTGCTAGGCTCCTCTACTCTCAGTGTGTTGGCTCTGTTGCCTGGTGCCTGCTAGGCTCCTCTACTCTCAGTGTGTTGGCTCTGTTGCCTGGTGCCTGCTAGGCTCCTCTACTCTCAGTGTGTTGGCTCTGTTGCCTGCTAGGCTCCTCTACTCTCAGTGTGTTGGCTCTGTTGCCTGGTGCCTGCTAGGCTCCTCTACTCTCAGTGCGTTGGCTCTGTTGCCTGCTAGGCTCCTCTACTCTCAGTGCGTTGGCTCTGTTGCCTGCTAGGCTCCTTTACTCTCAGTGTGTTGGCTCTGTTGCCTGCTAGGCTCCTCTACTCTCAGTGTGTTGGCTCTGTTGCCTGCTAGGCTCCTCTACTCTCAGTGTGTTGGCTCTGTTGCCTGCTAGGCTCCTCTACTCTCAGTGTGTTGGCTCTGGTGCCTGCCAGGCTCCTCTACTCTGTGTGTTGGCTCTGTTGCCTGGTGCCTGCTAGGCTCCTCTACTCTGTGTGTTGGCTCTATTGCCTGCTAGGCTCCTCTACTCTCAGTGTGTTGGCTCTGTTGCCTGGTGCCTGCTAGGCTCCTCTACTCTCAGTGTGTTGGCTCTGGTGCCTGCTAGGCTCCTCTACTCTCAGTGTGTTGGCTCTGTTGCCTGCCAGGCTCCTCTACTCTCAGTGTGTTGGCTCTGTTGCCTGCTAGGCTCCTCTACTCTCAGTGCATTGGCTCTGTTGCCTGCTAGGCTCCTCTACTCTCAGTGTGTTGGCTATGTTGCCTGCCAGGCTCCTCTACTCTCAGTGTGTTGGCTCTGTTGCCTGCTAGGCTCCTCTACTCTCAGTGTGTTGGCTCTGTTGCCTGCTAGGCTCCTCTACTCTCAGTGCGTTGGCTCTGTTGCCTGGTGCCTGCTAGGCGTCCTCTACTCTGTGTGTTGGCTCTATTGCCTGCTAGGCTCCTCTACTCTCAGTGTGTTGGCTCTGTTGCCTGGTGCCTGCTAGGCTCCTCTACTCTCAGTGTGTTGGCTCTGGTGCCTGCTAGGCTCCTCTACTCTCAGTGCATTGGCTCTGTTGCCTGCTAGGCTCCTCTACTCTCAGTGTGTTGGCTATGTTGCCTGCCAGGCTCCTCTACTCTCAGTGTGTTGGCTCTGTTGCCTGCTAGGCTCCTCTACTCTCAGTGCGTTGGCTCTGTTGCCTGCTAGGCTCCTCTACTCTCAGTGCGTTGGCTCTGTTGCCTGCTAGGCTCCTCTACTCTCAGTGTGTTGGCTCTGTTGCCTGCCAGGCTCCTCTACTCTCAGTGTGTTGGCTCTGTTGCCTGCCAGGCTCCTCTACTCTCAGTGTGTTGGCTCTGTTGCCTGCCAGGCTCCTCTACTCTCAGTGTGTTGGCTCTGTTGCCTGCCAGGCTCCTCTACTCTCAGTGTGTTGGCTCTGTTGCCTGGTGCCTGCTAGGCTCCTCTACTCTCAGTGTGTTGGCTCTGTTGCCTGGTGCCTGCTAGGCTCCTCTACTCTCAGTGTGTTGGCTCTGTTGCCTGGTGCCTGCTAGGCTCCTCTACTCTCAGTGTGTTGGCTCTGTTGCCTGCCAGGCTCCTCTACTCTCAGTGTGTTGGCTCTGTTGCCTGCCAGGCTCCTCTACTCTCAGTGTGTTGGCTCTGTTGCCTGTTGCCTGCCAGGCTCCCCTACTCTCAGTGTGTTGGCTCTGTTGCCTGTTAGGCTCCTCTACTCTCAGTGTGTTGGCTCTGTTACCTGCTAGGCTCCTCTACTCTCAGTGTGTTGGCTCTGTTGCCTGGTGCCTGCTAGGCTCCTCTACTCTCAGTGTGTTGGCTCTGTTGCCTGCTAGGCTCCTCTACTCTCAGTGTGTTGGCTCTGTTGCCTGCCAGGCTCCTCTACTCTCAGTGTGTTGGCTCTGTTGCCTGCTAGGCTCCTCTACTCTCAGTGTGTTGGCTCTGTTGCCTGGTGCCTGCTAGGCTCCTCTACTCTCAGTGTGTTGGCTCTGTTGCCTGGTGCCTGCTAGGCTCCTCTACTCTCAGTGCGTTGGCTCTGTTGCCTGCTAGGCTCCTCTACTCTCAGTGTGTTGGCTCTGTTGCCTTCTAGGCTCCTCTACTCTCAGTGTGTTGGCTCTGGTGCCTGCTAGGCTCCTCTACTCTCAGTGTGTTGGCTCTGTTGCCTGCTAGGCTCCTCTACTCTCAGTGTGTTGGCTCTGTTGCCTGGTGCCTGCTAGGCTCCTCTACTCTCAGTGTATTGGCTCTGTTGCCTGCTAGGCTCCTCTACTCTCAGTGTGTTGGCTCTGTTGCCTGGTGCCTGCTAGGCTCCTCTACTCTCAGTGTGTTGGCTCTGTTGCCTGCTAGGCTCCTCTACTCTCAGTGTGTTGGCTCTGTTGCCTGCTAGGCTCCTCTACTCTCAGTGTGTTGGCTCTGTTGCCTGCCAGGCTCCTCTACTCTCAGTGTGTTGGCTCTGTTGCCTGCTAGGCTCCTCTACTCTCAGTGTGTTGGCTCTGTTGCCTGGTGCCTGCTAGGCTCCTCTACTCTCAGTGTGTTGGCTCTGTTGCCTGGTGCCTGCTAGGCTCCTCTACTCTCAGTGTGTTGGCTCTGTTGCCTGGTGCCTGCCAGGCTCCTCTACTCTCAGTGTGTTGGCTCTGTTGCCTGCCAGGCTCCTCTACTCTCAGTGTGTTGGCTCTGTTGCCTGGTGCCTGCCAGGCTCCTCTACTCTCAGTGTGTTGGCTCTGTTGCCTGCCAGGCTCCTCGACTCTCAGTGCGTTGGCTCTGTTGCCTGGTGCCTGCCAGGCTCCTCTACTCTCAGTGCGTTGGCTCTGTTGCCTGGTGCCTGCCAGGCTCCTCTACTCTCAGTGTGTTGGCTCTGTTGCCTGCCAGGCTCCTCTACTCTCAGTGTGTTGGCTCTGTTGCCTGCCAGGCTCCTCTACTCTCAGTGTGTTGGCTCATCTCACGTTGAGGTGTTGTTACATAAGACAGATGATGATGCAGGTTGTGTACATAGAGCACAGACAATATGTTGATGTGTGTAGTATGCATGCATAAACAAAGTTTAGGAATGAGGATGTTAGCAGGGTGTATATGTAAAGGATCAAATCACATTTTATTTGTCACATGCGCCAAATACAACAGGTGTAGACCTTACCGGGAAATGCTTACTTACAAGCCCTTCTTAAAACTGCGTCGTTGGTTAAGAAAATATTTACCCCCAAAAATAAAAGACCAACAATAAAATAACAATAACGAGTCTTTATACAGGGGGTACCAGTACCGAGTAAATGTGCGGAGGTACAGGTTAGTTGAGGTAATATGTACATGTTGGTAGGGGTAGTGACTATGCATAGATAATAAACAGCGAGTAGCAGCAGCGTACAAAAAATACAAATAGTCTGGGTAGCCATTTGATTACCTGTTCAGCAGAAGTATGGCTTGGGGGTAGAAGCTGTTAAGAAGTCTTTTGGACCTGGACTTGGCGCTCCTGTACTGCTTGCCGTGTGGTAGCAGAGAGAAAAGTCTATGAGTAGGGTGGCTGGAGACTTTGCCAATTGTTAGGGCGTTCCTCTGACACCGCCTGGTATAGAGGTCCTAGATGGCAGGACGTTTGGCCCCAGTGATGTACTGGACTGTAAGCACTACCCTCTGTAGCGTTTTGCGGTCGGAGGCTAAGCAGATGCCATACCAGGCGGTGATGCAACCCGTTAGGATGCTCTCGATGGTGCAGTTCTAGAACTTTGAGAATCTAAGGACCCATGCCAAATCTTTTCAGTCTCCTGAGGGGGAATAGGTTTTGTCGTGCCCTCTTCACAACTGTCTTGGTGTGCTTGGACCATTATATTTTTGTTGGTGATGTGGACACCAAGGAACTTGAAGCTCTCAACCTGCTTCACTACAGCCCTGTCAATGAGAATGGGGACGTGCTTGGTCCTCCTTTTCCTGTAGTCCACGATCATCTCCTTTGTCTTGATCACGTTGAGGGAGAGGTTGTTATCCTGGCACCACACTGCCAGGTCACTGACCTCCTCCCTATATGCTGTCTCATCATCGTTGGTGATCAGGCATACCACCGTTGTGTCGTTGGCAAACTTAATGATGGTGTTGGAATTGTGCTTGGCCACTCAGTCATGGTTAAACAGGGAGTACAGGAGGGGACTAAGCACGCACCAAAAATGGGTCCCCGTGTTGAGGATCAGCGTGGCAGATGTGTTGTTGCCTACCCTTACCACCTGGGGGCGGCCCGTCAGGAAGTCCAGGATTCAGTTGCAGAGGGAGGTGCTTAATGATGAGCTTTGAGGGCACTATGGTGTTGGACACTGAGCTGTAGTTAATGAACAGCATTCGCACATAGGTGTTTTGTTTGTCCAGGTGGGAAAGGGTAGTGTGGAGTGCAATAGAAATTGCTGTGGATCTGTTGGGGCGGTATGCAAATTGGAGAGGGTCTAGGGTTTCTGGGATGTTTGTGATGATGTGAGCCATGACCAGCTTTTCAAAGCACTTCATGGCTACAGACGAGAGTGCTACGGGTCGGTAGTCATTTAGGCAGGTTAGCTTGGTGTTCTTGGGCACAGGGACTATGGTGGTCTGCTTGAAACATGTAGTTATTACAGACTAGGTCAAGGACAGGTTGAAAACGTCAGTGAAGACACTTGCCAGTTGGTCAGCGCATGCTTCGAGTACATGTCCTGGTAATCTGTCTGGTCTTGCGGCCTTGTGAATGTTGACCTGTCTAAAGGTTTTACTCACAAAGCGGGGGAAAATCCCCGCCTTATCTCAGCTCACTGGTCACCATAGCAGCACCCACCCGTAGCACGCGCTCCAGCCGGTATATTTCACTGGTCACCCCGAAAGCCAATTCCTCCTTCAGCCGCCTTTCCTTCCAGTTCTCTGCTGCCAATGACTGGAACGAACTGAGAAAAAAAAATCACTGAAGCTGGAGACTCATATCTCCCTCACTAGCTTTAAGCACCAACTGTCAGAGCAGCTCACAGATCACTGCACCTGTACATAGCCCATCTGTAAATAGCCCATCCAACTACCTCATCCCCATAATGTTATTTATTTTTGCTCCTTTGCACCCCAGTATCTCTACTTGCACATTCATCTTCTGCACATTCAGCCAATATTGTAATTATTTCGCCACTATGGCCTATTTATTGCCTTACCTCCCTTATCCTACCTCATTTGCACACACTGTATATAGACTTTTTCTATTGTATTACTTACTGTATGTTTGTTTATTCCATGTGTAACTCTGTGTTGTTGTTTGTGTCGCACTGCTTTGCTTTATCTTGGCCAGGTCGCAGTTGTAAATGAGAACTTGTTCTCAACTAGCCTACCTGGTTATATAAAGGTGAAATAAAATTTAAAACATACAAAAATTGGCTACGGAGCGCAAGATCACACAGTCGTCTGGAACAGTTGGTGCTCTCATGCGTGCTTCAGTGTTGCTTGCCTCGAAGCGAGCATAGAAGTAATTTAGCTCGTCTGTTAGGCTCGTGTCACTGGGCAGTTCGCGGCTGGGCTTCCGTTTGTTGTTACGCTGCTTGCTAAGCAAGTACCGCTTCCTCCTGAGTCGGCACACACTGAGGCTCGAACCCAGGACTTCTGTCTTGCTAGCGCACGTGACCACCCTCCTCAAGCATCTTACCAGTGTTTTCCATTTCTCCAAGAGAAAAAAAACCCAATAGGATTTCTTCAGCCCAGCAAATGAACTGTGGTGATTATAGCTACTCTCTGGGGCGTTGAGGGCAGACTGGGTATGACATTACACATCAGGTTCAGACAGAGGATTTGTCACTAATCCTCATACTCCAATCCCATTTGCATCCTCAGTCTGCCATAGCGATAGCATTATGGGTCAATGTACACCACAGAACTGACTGCATTGACTGTGACATTCTGTACAGAACAGATGGATAGTTTCACTCCAACCACATTCCACTTCCAATCATTCTGTGACTAATCAATGGATATAGGACAGCTTCAACTAGACAATCTCTAGCATCCTTTCAAAGCCCTGTAAATGTGACATTGTACAGAGATTAATTCTGTCATTATCATTGGTGGAACAGGATGTTCTTGGTAGAGGGCTATGAGAGGGCTTGAAAAAAGGGATGCCAGACTGAATGCATGTGTCTGTTATAAAACATTTTTCAGGTCACAAAAACAGCTGCATATCATTTTATTAAAACACCTCTTAATTGAGATATTGGCCTATTGGGATTGTGTACGTTATTGTCCTAATATACAACATAAATACAGTACGGCACCGTTTCTCCCTGCGCCCTCTCTTTCTCCCCATTTCTCCCTGCGCCCTCTCTTTCTCCCCGTTTCTCCCTGCGCCCTCTCTTTCTCCCCGTTTCTCCCTGCGCCCTCTCTTTCTCCCCGTTTCTCCCTGCGCCCTCTCTTTCTCCCCGTTTCTCACCGTTTCTCCCTGCGCCCTCTCTTTCTCCTCGTTTCTCCCCGTTTCTCCCTGCGCCCTCTCTTTCTCCTCGTTTCTCCCCGTTTCTCCCTGCGCCCTCTCTTTCTCCTCGTTTCTCCCCGTTTCTCCCTGCGCCCTCTCTTTCTCCTCGTTTCTCCCCGTTTCTCCCTGCGCCCTCTCTTTCTCCCAATATCTCCCCATTTCTCCCATCGCGCCCTCTCTTTCTCCCCGTTTCTCACCGTTTCTCCCTGCGCCCTCTCTTTCTCCTCGTTTCTCCCTGCGCCCTCTCTTTCTCCCCGTTTCTCCCAGCGTCCTCTCTTTCTCCCCGTTTCTCCCAGCGTCCTCTCTTTCTCCCCGTTTCTCCCTGCGCACTCTACATTTAAACTCAGTTTTTCACAATTCCTGACATTTAATTCTAGTAAAAATTCCCTGTCTTAGGTCAGTTAGGATCACCACTTTATTTTAAGAATGTGAAATGTCAGAATAATAGTAGAGAGAATGACATATTTCAGCTTTTATTTCTTTCATCACATTCCCAGTGGGTCAGAAGTTTACATACACTCAATTAGCATTTGGTAGCATTGCCTTCAAATTGTTCAACTTGGGTCAAACGTTTCAGGTAGCCTTCCACAAGCTTCCCACGATAAGTTGGATGGATTTTGGCCCATTCCTCCTGACAGAGTTGGTGTAACTGAGTCAGGTTTGTAGGCCTCCTTGCTCGCACACGCTTTTATCAGTTCTGCGCACAAATTTTCTATGGGATTGAGGCCAGGGCTTTGTGATGGCCACTCCAATACCTTGACTTTGTTGTCCTTAAGCCATTTTGCCACAGCGTTGGAAGTATGCTTGGGGTCATTGTCCATTTGGAAGACCCATTTGCGACCAAGCTTTAACTTCCTGACTGATGTCTTGAGATGTTGCTTCAGTATATCCACATCATTTTCAATCCTCATGATGCCATCTATTTTGTGAAGTTCACCAGTCCCTCCTGTAGCAAAGCAACAATTTCAAAGATTCTACTGAGTTACAGCCCATATAAGGAAATCAGCCAATTTAAATACATAGATTAGGGCCTAATGAATTTATTTCACATGACTGCAAATACAGATATGCATCCTTTGGTCACCTTTTTTTTAAGGTAAGGGCGTGGATCAGAAAGTAGAGAGAGAGGTAGAGAGAGGGGCAGAGTAGAGCGAGAGGTAGAGAGAGAGAGACAGTAAAGGGTCAGAGTAGAGAGAGACAGTAGAGGGGCAGAGTAGAGAGACAGTAGAGGGACAGAGTAGAGAGAGGGTCAGAGTAGAGAGAGACAGTAGAGGGACATAGTAGAGAGAGACAGTAGAGGGGCAGAGTAGAGAGAGACAGTAGAGGGGCAGAGTAGAGAGAGACAGTAGAGGGACAGAGTAGAGAGAGACAGTAGAGGGACAGAGTAAAGAGAGGGGCAGAGTAGAGAGAGACAGTAGAGGGACAGAGTAGAGAGAGGGGCAGAGTAGAGAGAGACAGTAGAGGGACAGAGTAGAGAGAGACAGTAGAGGGACAGAGTAGAGAGAGACAGTAGAGGGACAGAGTAGAGAGAGAAAGAGAGGGACAGAGTAGAGAGAGGGGCAGAGTAGATAGGGAGGCAGACTAGAGAGAGAGAGAGAGAGAGAGAGAGAGAGAGAGAGAGAGAGAGGGGGGCAAAGTAGAGAGAGGTAGAGAGAGAGAGAGGTAGAGAGAGAGACAGTAGAGGGGCAGAGTAGAGAGAGGGGCAGAGTAGAGAGAGACAGTAGAGGGGCAGAGTAGAGAGAGACAGTAGAGGGGCAGAGTAGAGAGAGAGAGAGAGAGACAGTAGAGGGGCAGAGTAGATAGGGAGGCAGACTAGAGAGAGAGGGGTAGAGTGAGAGAAGGGCAGAGTAAATAGAGAGGCAGACTAGAGAGAGAGAGAGAGAGAGAGAGAGAGGGGGGGCAAAGTAGAGAGGTAGAGAGAGAGAGACAGTAGAGAGGGGCAGAGTAGAGAGAGAGAGTAGAGAGGGTCAGAGTAGAGAGAGACAGTAGAGGGTCAGAGTAGAGAGAGACAGTAGAGGGGCAGAGTAGAGAGAGGGGCAGAGTAGAGAGAGACAGTAGAGGGACAGAGTAGAGAGAGAGAGTAGAGGGACAGAGAGAGACAGTAGAGGGACAGAGTAGAGAGAGAGAGTAGAGGGGCAGAGTAGAGAGAGACAGTAGAGGGGCAGAGTAGAGAGAGACAGTAGAGGGACAGAGTAGAGAGAGAAAGAGAGGGACAGAGTAGAGAGAGACAGTAGAGGGGCAGAGTAGAGAGAGAGAGTAGAGGGTCAGAGTAGAGAGAGACAGTAGAGGGGCAGAGTAGAGAGAGACAGTAGAGGGACAGAGTAGAGAGAGGGGCAGAGTAGAGAGAGACAGTAGAGGGACAGAGTAGAGAGAGAGAGTAGAGGGACAGAGAGAGACAGTAGAGGGACAGAGTAGAGAGAGAGAGTAGAGGGTCAGAGTAGAGAGAGACAGTAGAGGGGCAGAGTAGAGAGAGACAGTAGAGGGACAGAGTAGAGAGAGAAAGAGAGGGACAGAGTAGAGAGAGACAGTAGAGGGGCAGAGTAGAGAGAGGGGCAGAGTAGAGAGAGACAGTAGAGGGGCAGAGTAGAGAGAGGGGCAGAGTAGAGAGAGACAGTAGAGGGGCAGAGTAGAGAGAGGGGCAGAGTAGAGAGAGACAGTAGAGGGGCAGAGTAGAGAGAGGGGCAGAGTAGAGAGAGACAGTAGAGGGACAGAGTAGAGAGAGACAGTAGAGGGGCAGAGTAGAGAGAGAGAAAGAGAGGGACAGAGTAGAGAGAGGGGCAGAGTAGATAGGGAGGCAGACTAGAGAGAGAGAGAGAGAGAGAGAGAGAGAGAGAGAGGGGGGCAGAGTAGAGAGAGGTAGAGAGAGAGAGACAGTAGAGGGGCAGAGTAGAGGGAGAGAGTAGAGAGGGGCAGAGTAGAGAGGGGCAGAGTAGATAGGGAGGCAGACTAGAGAGAGAGGGGTAGAGTGACAGAAGGGCAGAGTAAATAGAGAGGCAGACTAGAGAGAGAGAGAGCGGCAGAGTAGAGTGAGAGAAGAGCAGAGTAGAAAGAGAGAGAGAGGGCAACTCATCCCAAACCATCTCAAATGGGTTGAGGTTGGGTGATTGTGGAGGCCAGGTCATCTGATGCAGCACTGGTGACTGCTGACACTGTCAGTGATTTATTTAGAATTCAAGGCACACTTAACCAGCATGGCTACCACAGCATTCTGCAGCGATACGCCATACCATCTGGTTTGCACTTAGTGGGACTATCATTTGTTTTTCAACAGGACAATGACCCCAAACACACCTCCAGGCTGTGTAAGGGCTATTTGACCAAGAAGGAGAGTGATGGAGTGCTTCCTCCACAATTACCTGACCTCAACCCAACTGAGATGGTTTGGGATGAGTTAGACAGCAGAGTGAAGGAAAAGCAGCCAACAAGTGCTCAGCATATGTGGGAACTCTTTCAAGACTGTTGGAAAAGCATTCCAGGTGAAGCTGCTTGAGAGAATGCCAAGAGTGTGCAAAGCTGTCATCAAGGCGAAGGTTGGCTACTTGATGAATCTCAAATATATTTTGATTTGTTTAACACTTAGTACATGATTCCACATGAGATTTCATAGTTTATATCTTCACTATTATTCTACAATGTAGAACATTGTAAAAATAAAGAAAAACCCTTCAATGCGTAGATGTCCTAAAACATTTGACCGGCAGTGTGTGTGCGTATACACACACACACATTTCTTTTTAAATTAGCATCTGCTCAGAAAACAGAAAATCGCCGTGGGTCACCAGTTCTCCTTTGAGAGACAAGAACTCCAAATGTCTGGACTTATAGTACCAACTCCTGAGTCCTCCCTGAGCTTAACTCGGTCCACAATAGATCATCTGCCCGTGCAGGTATCAAACCCACAACGTTTATGTCACAACCACCTTGCTCAAGCCAACTGAGCCCCCGGAACTACACTGGGCTGGAATATCTGGAGTGGACTCTCACTGAGTTAGTACATTAAGACATGAGTAGTATTTAAAACATCTCCCTGTTACCAGCCTTGTAAACACACCACACTGACATCCACTCTGTAGGGGAAAGAGGCAGCAGGGTACAGGATGGGCTCCCACTGGGGGTTTGGGTTAGCATTTCAGCGTCAGCCTCTGGCAGCTAGCCTACAGCAAACAGAGAGGCAGAGTAGAGAGAGAGTAGAGAGGTAGAGTAGAGAGAGAGAGAGGCAGAGTAGAGAGAGGTAGAGTAGAGAGGGGTAGAGACAGGGGCACAGTAGAGAGAGAGAGGGGGCAGAGAATAGAGAGAGAGGGGCACAGTAGAGAGAGAGAGGGGGCAGAGTAGAGAGAGGCAGAGTAGAGAGGGGTAGAGACAGGGGCACAGTAGAGGGAGGGAGGGGGCAGTGTAGAGGGAAGAGAGGGGGCAGAGTAGAGAGAGAGAGCGAGAGAGGGGGCAGAGTAGAGAGAGAGAGAGAGAGAGAGGGCAGAGTAGAGAGAGAGAGAGAGAGAGAGAGAGCAGATTAGAGAGAGAGAGAGAGAGAGAGAGAGAGAGAGAGAGAGAGAGAGGGCAGAGTAGAGAGAGAGAGACAGAGAGGCAGAGTAGAGAGAGAGGTAGAGAGAGAGAGAGAGAGAGAGAGAGGGCAGAGTAGAGAGAGAGGGCAGAGTAGAGAGAGAGAGAGAGAGGCAGAGTAGAGAGAGAGAGGGCGAGAGAGAGGGCAGAGTAGAGAGAGGGGGGGTGAAGAGTAGAGAGAGAGAGAGGGGGCAGAGTAGAGAGAGAGAGGGGGGGCAGAGTAGAGAGAGAGGGGGGGCAGAGTAGAGAGAGAGAGAGAGAGAGGGCAGAGTAGAGAGAGAGAGGGGCAGAGTAGAGAGAGAGAGAGAGAGAGAGAGGGCAGAGTAGAGCGAGAGAGAGGGGGAAGCGTAGAGCGAGAGATAGGGGGAAGAGTAGAGAGAGAGAGAGGGAGAGAGAGGGCAGAGTAGAGAGAGGGTGGGAGAGTAGAGAGAGAGAGGGGGCAGAGTAGAGAGAGAGAGAGGGCAGAGTAGAGAGAGAGAGGGGCAGAGTAGAGAGAGAGAGAGAGAGAGAGGGGCAGAGTAGAGAGAGGGTGGGAGAGTAGAGAGAGAGAGGGGGCAGAGTAGAGAGAGAGAGAGGGCAGAGTAGAGAGAGAGAGGGGCAGAGTAGAGAGAGAGAGAGAGAGAGAGAGGGCAGAGTAGAGTGAGAGAGAGGGGGTAGAGTAGAGCGAGGGGGAAGAGTAGAGCGAGAGAGAGGGGGAAGAGTAGAGCGAGAGAGAGGGGGAAGAGTAGAGCGAGAGAGAGGGGGAAGAGTAGAGAGAGGGGGAAGAGTAGAGAGAGAGAGAGAGAGAGAGGGCAGAGTAGAGAGAGAGTGGGAGAGTAGAGAGAGAGGGGGGGCAGAGTAGAGAGAGGGGGGTGATGGGTAGAGAGAGGGGGGGTGAAGAGTAGAGAGAGAGGGGGCAGAGTAGAGAGAGAGGGGGGGCAGAGTAGAGAGAGAGGGGGGGCAGAGTAGAGAGAGAGAGAGAGGGGGCAGAGTAGAGAGAGAGAGGGGCAGAGTATAGAGTGAGAGAGGGGGCAGAGTAGAGAGAGAGAGAGAGAGAGAAAGAGGGCAGAGTAGAGCGAGAGAGGGGGCAGAGTATAGAGCAAGAGAGGGGGCAGAGTAGAGAGAGAGAGAGAGAGAGAGAGAGAGAGAGAGAGAGAGAGGGGCAGTGTAGAGAGAGAGAGGGGCAGAGTAGAGAGAGAGAGGGGCAGAGTAGAGAGAGAGAGAGGGGCAGAGTAGAGAGAGAGAGAGAGGGCAGAGTAGAGAGAGACAGCGAGAGAGGGGGCAGAGTAGAGAGAGAGAGAGAGAGAGAGAGAGGGCAGAGTAGAGAGAGAGAGAGAGAGCAGATTAGAGAGAGAGAGAGAGAGAGAGAGAGAGAGAGAGAGAGGGCAGAGTAGAGAGAGAGAGACAGAGAGGCGCAGAGTAGAGAGAGAGGTAGAGAGAGAGAGAGAGAGAGAGAGAGGGCAGAGTAGAGAGAGAGGGCAGAGTAGAGAGAGAGAGAGAGAGGCAGAGTAGAGAGAGAGAGAGGGCGAGAGAGAGGGCAGAGTAGAGAGAGGGGGGGGTGAAGAGTAGAGAGAGAGAGAGGGGGCAGAGTAGAGAGAGAGAGGGGGGGCAGAGTAGAGAGAGAGGGGGGGCAGAGTAGAGAGAGAGAGAGAGAGAGGGCAGAGTAGAGAGAGAGAGGGGCAGAGTAGAGAGAGAGAGAGAGAGAGAGAGGGCAGAGTAGAGCGAGAGAGAGGGGGAAGCGTAGAGCGAGAGATAGGGGGAAGAGTAGAGCGAGAGAGAGGGGGAAGAGTAGAGAGAGAGAGAGGGAGAGAGAGGGCAGAGTAGAGAGAGGGTGGGAGAGTAGAGAGAGAGAGAGAGGGCAGAGTAGAGAGAGGGTGGGAGAGTAGAGAGAGAGAGAGAGGGCAGAGTAGAGAGAGGGTGGGAGAGTAGAGAGAGAGAGGGGGCAGAGTAGAGAGAGAGAGAGAGAGAGGGCAGAGTAGAGAGAGAGAGGGGCAGAGTAGAGAGAGAGAGAGAGAGAGAGAGAGGGCAGAGTAGAGCGAGAGAGAGGGGGTAGAGTAGAGCGAGGGGGAAGAGTAGAGCGAGAGAGAGGGGGAAGAGTAGAGAGAGAGTGGGAGAGTAGAGAGAGAGAGGGGGGGCAGAGTAGAGAGAGGGGGGTGATGGGTAGAGAGAGGGGGGGTGAAGAGTAGAGAGAGAGGGGGCAGAGTAGAGAGAGAGGGGGGGCAGAGTAGAGAGAGAGAGAGAGGGGGCAGAGTAGAGAGAGAGAGGGGCAGAGTATAGAGTGAGAGAGGGGGCAGAGTAGAGAGAGAGAGAGAGAGAGAGAGAGAGAGAGAGAGAGAGAGGGGCAGAGTAGAGAGAGAGAGAGGGGCAGAGTAGAGAGAGAGAGGGGCAGAGTAGAGAGAGAGAGAGGGGCAGAGTAGAGAGAGAGAGAGAGGGCAGAGTAGAGAGCGAGAGAGGGGCAGAGTAGAGAGAGCGAGAGAGGGGCAGAGTAGAGAGAGAGGGGCAGAGTAGAGAGAGAGAGAGAGAGAGAGAGAGAGAGAGAGAGAGAGAGAGAGAGAGAGAGAGAGAGAGATTGGGGACAGAGTAGACAGCGAGGCAGGCAGTGTTTGGGGGATTGTGACCTTGGCTACTTGTGTGATGTAGCAGGGTGTGATGAGACAGAAATGCAGCAAGGTCCCCAGGCACATCAGTAGCAGCCCTGTGTTCCTGTGAAATGAGTCTGTCATGCTGGATCAGTGACAAGCTCAACAGGCTTTGGTTTGGGTTTATATGGATTTTAAGGTTGAGTCATGGAATGACGCCTGTTTCTTCATGTCCGTCTTGTGTAATGTGGAGGTTCAGGGAGAGACACAGCTTAAATGCTTAGCTACACACACAATGTTTCTTTATTGTTATTCACACACTACATATTGCATTTCAGACTGCCTCCTCTCCCTTATACAGCGGAGCTTCGATGTCGAGCAAAACAACTCGCTAACGCGACTCTGTTGTCAATTTGCCTGAGGTTGCATGGGGTGTTACAGGACCCAAAGCAATCAGAATTACTTGCCTTCACTGATTAAGTGACAGTAAGAATTGGTTCTGGATCAGCCTCCTAACGTGATCAATGTCAGGAAGAAGATGGGGTTATCCTCAGGCTAGAGGATCTCATAAGCGTATGCCTCTACCACTCTCTCCTTTCCTTCCCATCTCTCACAGTCATTTTGTAATTCAGATCAGCCTGGAGTTGGCTGAGAAAGCGGTGCAACGCAGCACATCCCTGAGGTGTTATGCAAGTCCCTCACCTCTCCACATACAGAATAAATAACACAGCAGCTGACTTTCATCTCAGGATAATGATCCATGGAATCTGTTGATAGACCTGAATCATTCAGTACATCACCAACCTCACAGTAGCAGAGACTCAACACAAGACAAAGACCTGAATCTGTTTTCTATGTGTGTTGGAACTGCAGCTGTCTCACTCGCTATACACACTTTGTTTCTTTGAGTTGTGTTTAATAAATCATTGTCAGTTTTAACCAATCAGCATCCAGGATTAGATTAGAGCCACTCGTCGTATAATGTCAGCTAGCCCACTAGCCCAATAAAGAAAGGGACTGTATTCATGCTGCAAACTGGATATCCAAAGCCTTCGTGCATAGCGTTGCCTGTAACAGGGAGAGATAGCTGGACATTTAGAGCCAAACTCTGTTCAATTCACACAGGGTTTACAAAAGGCAATTCATGTTTGCCTGTCGTGATACGAAGCGAGTTTGTGGAAGTATTTACGGACTCAAGCCTGCCAGCACTGTGAATACCTTTCTGTAGTCTGTAAAAACATCAGGGAACCGTGATATCCTACTGTAGTAGCCAGAGAAAACCACCGCAGAATTTCATAGGGGAAGAACCTCATTCAATAGAATGAGTAGGGGCATTATAAAGAGTCCATTACAGTGTGTAGGAGTACCACCCAGCGATCACTCTTCATATTATGTGTGGTAGCAGAGGCCCCTAAAAGCAGCAGGTAGCCTAGTGGTTAGAGCGTTGGGCCAGTAATCGAAAGGTTGCTAGATCGAATCCCCGAGCTGACAAGGTAAAAATCTGTCGTTCTGCCCCTGAACAAGGCAGTTAACCCACTGTTCCTACGCTGTCATTGTAAATAACAGTTTGTTCTTAACTTACTTGCCCAGTTAAATAAAAATAAAAAGCCAATCATGGCACTTATTCCTGTCTGAAGGGATGAGGCATCTGAACTACGACTGCAGTAGTTTATAAGGAGAGGACAGTCTTTGAAAAAACTATTCCTAGCTCTTTGTCAGCCTCCGTGAAAAGTCTGCATTGCCTGGGTGTGAGAATGCCACGCTCAGGCAACCTGACCATGTGAGAAATGTGTTCATTAACAAGGTGACCAGCTCAACACTTTTGTTGCTGAACGCGACTCATTCTAAACAGTCTCTTACGAACTTGTCAGAGAGTGATAATTCAGTATGTTGTACCTTTATGAATGACTGAACCTGTCTGGGATGGTCTACCTTTATGAATGACTGAACCTGTCTGGGATGGTCTACCTTTATGAATGACTGAACCTGTCTGGGATGGTCTACCTTTATGAATGACTGAACCTGTCTGGGATGGTCTACCTTTATGAATGACTGAACCTGTCTGGGATGGTCTACCTTTATGAATGACTGAACCTGTCTGGGATAGGGGACAGTATGTTCTACCTTTATGAATGACTGAACCTGTCTGGGATAGGGGACAGTATGTTCTACCTTTATGAATGACTGAACCTGT
The DNA here is from genome assembly GCF_965601325.2 of Salmo salar. NCBI lineage: Eukaryota > Metazoa > Chordata > Actinopteri > Salmoniformes > Salmonidae > Salmo > Salmo salar. Next base: position 49,099,290 of record NC_138306.1, on the reverse strand, counting down.
CTGGGATAGGGGACAGTATGTTCTACCTTTATGAATGACTGAACCTGTCTGGGATGGTCTACCTTTATGAATGACTGAACCTGTCTGGGATGGGGACAGTATGTTCTACCTTTATGAATGACTGAACCTGTCTGGGATAGGTGGCAGTATGCTCTACCTTAATGAATGACTGAACCTGTCTGGGATGGGGGCAGTATGTTCTACCTTTATGAATGACTGAACCTGTCTGGGATGGGGGCAGTATGTTGTACCTTTATGAATGACTGAACCTGTCTGGGATAGGTGGCAGTATGCTCTACCTTAATGAATGACTGAACCTGTCTGGGATAGGGGACAGTATGTTCTACCTTAATGAATGACTGAACCTGTCTGGGATAGGGGGCAGTATGTTCTACCTTTATGAATGACTGAACCTGTCTGGGATAGGGGACAGTATGTTCTACCTTTATGAATGACTGAACCTGTCTGGGATAGGGGACAGTATGTTCTACCTTTATGAATGACTGAACCTGTCTGGGATAGGGGACAGTATGTTCTACCTTTATGAATGACTGAACCTGTCTGGGATAGGGGCAGTATGTTGTACCTTTATGAATGACTGAACCTGTCTGGGATAGGGGACAGTATGTTCTACCTTTATGAATGACTGAACCTGTCTGGGATAGGGGACAGTATGTTCTACCTTTATGAATGACTGAACCTGTCTGGGATGGGGGCAGTATGTTGTACCTTTATGAATGACTGAACCTGTCTGGGATAGGGGACAGTATGTTCTACCTTTATGAATGACTGAACCTGTCTGGGATGGTCTACCTTTATGAATGACTGAACCTGTCTGGGATGGTCTACCTTTATGAATGACTGAACCTGTCTGGGATGGGGACAGTATGTTCTACCTTTATGAATGACTGAACCTGTCTGGGATGGGGACAGTATGTTCTACCTTTATGAATGACTGAACATCATTCAGGATGCATTACTGATGAAAGTATTGGCTGTGGATCCATTATAAAAGGTTGAGGATGAATGAAGGGACTGTCTATGACTGTGCAAATGTATGATTTAACATGTTTATTTGTCTGTAAAAATGCACTAGAAGTGTGAATGTTGGTGTGTGATGGAAAGTGCACAAATTGAGCATGTCTGCAAGTGTGTATTGATGCTTGATTGACTAGTGTCCGTGTCCGTGCGTGTGTGTGTGTGTGTGTGTGTGTGTGTGTGTGTGTGTGTGTGTGTGTGTGTGTGTGTGTGTGTGTGTGTGTGTGTGTGTGTGTGTGTGTGTGTGTGTGTGTGACCATCACCACGCATTTCCATTTGCTAGAGAGGCAGGTTGGCGAGGACTATAGAGTTTTTGCACCTAGCATCCCTCTCTGCTTGACAGCCCTGCCCCGAGCTGCCTGGGAAAGGCCATTTGGACAGGCTGGCTGACTGAGCACCAGCACCAGAGAGGCCACTTGGACACAGCAGCTGACCTGAACACGGGGAGTCGGCACAACTCCATCCCATGCTCCACTGGCCAGGCTGCATTTAAAGACGCAGGGCCTCGTTTCCTTTTCAGATGGAGGAGCGTAAGATTATCCCAAATCTTTTGACAATAAACACCAAAATGTTGCATTGGCACAAGCATGATCAACTCACATGTACCATAAGCACTATTCATTCTAAAATGCTGAAATGTAATGAAGTACTGTATGTACAGCTTCCTCTGCTTCAACACAATGTTCAAGTGTGGGCTGAATTCTGAGTGGGCAGTTGGAGGTCTCAAGAGATGGCAGCGAGAGTCTATTTCACTGCAGCCAATCCTCATCTCCAACTGACAGGCTACAAACATGATTGGCAGGGGCCTGGAGTCATGGGAACTGAGTGAAACACAGGGTCAGTGTCTAGGGAGAGATGAGAGACACTGCAGCTTTCCCATGAAGTCATACTGAGTAGATTGACTATGTCACTTACTGACAATGACAATTCTATATACCTCTGCCAGTTGTCACAGCATGAAGTGGACTGGCTGAATTAGTGGTCTTTTGACAAATTCACCAATAATATGGATGGCTTGACCCGAATTATAATGATTGCTCATGTACAGAAAAGATTGATTATAATGAGGGTTCACCTCCTATGATAATGACTGTAAAACCGTTACTTATAAGATGCCATGACATGCACTGTCTATAATAACCAAGACTATTATACTGTAATTACATAAGCCATAGCTTGCATATCTCTGCATGCACTACTATAAGGGAAAGGTAAAGGTGGATACCTATTCAGTACAACTGAATTCCTTCAACTGAAATGGATCTTCTGAATCAGAGGTGAGGGGGCTGCCTTAATCAACATCCACGTCTTCTATTAGTGCTCCTTTGTCTGACAATCTGTGGTAAACTGTGTTATTACTGTGTTACTGCTTATGGAAGCTGTCGTTTCACACTTGAAACACTGTAGTAATGTGGTTTCTATGGCATCTGGCACGAGTCCCGGATTTTCACAGACACCCTAACAAAGAGGACCAGCTAATGGACAGTAAATCTTCACAGAGATTGAATATCCATATAACGACCAGGGAACAACTCTCACTTAGGGACAAAGGGAAAAATCTATTGTCTTTTACATCGTTTGCCTTGTATTTTATAATAACAATGGACATGATTTATGAGTATTGTTGTTCGTCTTGGCTTTCAGATGCAATTCACTTTTTTTCTTCATCAAAACAATACCTTTAAGTTTCATCTGTTGTCAAGGGTTGGGGGAAAGAAAACAGTCTTAAATCATTAGAATTAGGCTATAGTATGTGTTTAATACTGTAACAATAACATGTTGTACCAATACGGTTAGCTAGGTTCACTACATACCAAGTGTCAATCCCCAAGAGGTTACACTGTATAATGTTAAAAAATACATTTAAAAAACTACGGTTGATAGTTCCACTGGTGTTACATTTCATGATTCGAGTGACAGAAACAACATCTTAACGTTACCATTTTTATATCCAGTAGCCTACTTTCAAATTAAAATATGATCGCGAAGCAATTTCTAATTTGTTAGGCTCCATTCATGATGAAGTGACATAACATTGGTACATTGTATCTCACTTCAATGTTACATTTAGTAAATCAGCCCTAGCGCTAAAAGCCGCCCCAGTAACCAAAGTCAGGATAGCGTTTGAAGAATATCGTTGTAGGCTACCCTTTGTTGTCTTGAAGAAACAACGTGAGGTTACCGACCTTAAACAAAGACGAATGTGGCGACTCACCATAGTATGAAGGAGGAATGTCTGTCTTTCTAGCCATTGCACCTCAGACAGGAGATTCTGCACCGTCTTTGAGGTGGCATATGAGGCTTGAGATGTGAACAGAGCGTTTTAGTGGCCCAGTCTACTGAATAGAGCAGCTCCAGCCTTGGTTTGAGCTGTCTCCACCACGCAGCGGAGCGGCAGCGGAGCGCCAGCGGTGTTTACAGCACGATATATCGTCATCAACCGTGTGATTAAAACCCTTAAAGGCACACAGACACCAGGGCTGATCGCAATGAAAATGTTTTACATGAATCTCGATGTAGACCTGATTCACACTTGACACACAGTGGCAATCATCTATATTGTGAATTTATTAGTAAAATTTGAAAGTAATACAGTCACACTACAGTTGGTCATGCTTTATTTGGATAGTCTGGATAGTACATCTGTAGATGCTCTACCAACAAACGATCTGTTGATAAGCAACTCCATGCTAAGGTTACAGTTAGGGTTAGGATCAGAATAAAGGTTAGGGTAAGTATTGAGTTTAGGGTTAGGATAAGGGTTAAGGTTAGGGTTAGGGTTAGTAGCTAGTTGAAATGGTACTGATAGTCTGTAGAGCATCTACAGATGGAATATCCAAATAAAGTCAGCCTACTATATCCCTCTTTATAAAACGGGGTGGTACGAGCCCTGAATGCTGATTGGCTGACAGCCGTGGTATATCAGACCGTATACCCCAGGTATGACAAATCATTTATTTTTACTGCTCTAATTAAGTTGGTAACCAGTTTATAACAGCAATAAGGCGCCTCAGGGGTTTGTGATATATGGCCAATATACCACGGCTAAGGGCTGTGTCCAGGCACTCCACGTTGCATCATGCTAAGAACAGCCCTTAGCCGTGGTATATTGCCAATATACCACCCCTCCTCGTGCCTTATTGCTTAATTATGCTACTGTATATGTGACATTATGAATGTTTGCTACACTATGCAGTGTTTCCTCCTTCCAGTAACACGTCTGTGTTGTAGGCCCGGACAAACTCACCTTATTCAACTAAATTAGTTTGTAAGAGTACCACACAGCGATCATCAGTCTTTATATTACGTGTGGTAGCAGAGGCACCTAAAAAGCCAATCATGGCAGCTATTCCTGTGTGAAGGGATGACGCATCTCATTTAAGGTTTGATGATTAGTTGACAAGTTAAATCAGGTGTGTTTTTCCGGGGCCACAGCAAAAATGTGTACTGTTGGGAGGTACTGGAGGACTGGAGTTTGGAAACATTGGCCCATAGCTTTCTCTCAAACAGCTTTCACTATTTTACTGTGCAAAATCTCTTGAGTTTAACATGGACCCTTTGTGGAGAAACACTGTCCTCTGCAGGACTTCTTGTGACAGCACAGATCCTATCTATATTTTACAGCTACAGTGCCTTCAGAAAGTATTCATACCCCTTGACTTATTCCACATTTTGTTGTGTTACAGCCTGAATTCAAAACGAATTAAATAGATATTTGTTCTCACCCATCTACACACAATACCCCATAATGATAAAAGTGAAAACATGTTTTTAGAATTGTTGCCATTTTATTGAAAATAAAATACAGAAATATCTAATTTACTTAAGTATTCACACCCCCGAATCAATGCTTTGTAGAAGCACCTTTGGCGGCAATCACAGCTCTGAGTTGTCTTGGGTATGTCTGTATCAGCTTTGCATATCTGGATTTGGGGATTTTCTCCCATTATTTCTTGCAGATCTTCTCAAGCTCTGTTAAATTAGATGGGGATCAGTTGTGAACAGCAATCTTCAAGTATTTCCACAGATTTTCAATGGGATTCAAGTCTGGGCTTTGGCTGGTCCACTCAAGGACTTTCACATTCTTGTTCTGAATCCATTCCAGCGTTGTTTTGGCTGTATGCTTCAGATCCTTGTCCTGTTGGAAAGATCACCTGTACTCCACACACAGAGACACGTACAAGCTCTCCCCCGCCCTCCATTTGGTAAATCTGACCACAACTCTATCCTCCTGATTCCTGCTTAGAAGCAAAAATTAAAGCAGGAAGCACCAGTGACTCGGTCTATAAAAAACTGGTCAGATGAAGCAGATGCTAAACTACAGGACTGTTTTGCTATCACAGACTGAAACATGTTCCGGGATTCTTCCGATGGCACTGAGGAGTACACCACGTCAATCACTGGCTTTATCAATAAGTGCATCTGGAACGTCGTCCCCACAGTGACCATACGTACATACCCCGACCAGAAGCCAGGGATTACAGGCAACATTCGCACTGAGCTAACGGGTAGTGCTGCCGCTTTCAAGGTGCGGGACTCTAACCCGGAAGCGTACAAGAAATCCTGCTATGCCCTGCGATGAACCATCAAACAGGCAAAGCGTCAATACAGGGCTAAGATTGAATCATACTACACCGGCTCTGACGCTCGTCTTATGTGGCAGGGCTCGCAAACTATTACAGACTACAAAGGGAAGCACAGCCGCGAGCTGCCTAGTGACACGAGTCTACCAGACGAGCTAAATCACTTCTATGTTCGCTTCGAGGTAAGCAACACTGAGGCATGCATGAGAGCATCAGTTGTTCCGGATGACTGTGTGATCACGCTCTCCGTAGCCGACGTGACTAAGACCATTAAACAGGTCAACATACACAAGGCTGCGGGGCCAGACAGATTACCAGGACGTGTGCTCTGGGCATGTGCTGACAAACTTGCAGGTGTCTTCACTGACATTTTCAACATCTCCCTGATTGAGTCTGTAATACCAACATGTTTCAAGCAGACCACCATAGTCCCTGTGCCCAAAAACACAAAGGCAACCTGCCTAAATGACTACAGACCCATAGCACTCATGTCCGTAGCCATGAAATGCTTTGAAAGGCTAGTAATGGCTCACATCAACACCATCATCCCAGAAACTCTAGACCCACTCCAATTTGCATACCGCACAAACAGATCCACAGATGATGCAATCTCTATTGCACTCCACACTGCCCTTTCCCACCTGGACAAAACGAACACTTATCTGAGAATGCTATTCATTGACTACAGCTCAGCGTTCAACACCATAGTACCCTCAAAGCTCATCACTAAACTAAGTATCCTGGGACTAAACACCTCCCTCTGCAACTGGATCCTGGACTTCCTGACGGGCCGCCCCGCAGGTGGTGAGGGTAGGTAGCAACACATCTGCCATGCTGATCCTCAACACTGGAGCCCCCCAGGGGTGCGTGCTCAGTCCCCTCCTGTACTCCCTGTTCACCCATGACTGCATTGCCAGGCACGACACCAACACCATCATCAAGTTTGCAGATGACACAACAGTGGTAGGCCTGATTACCAACAACGACGAGCCTATAGAGAGGAGGTCAGAGACCTGGCCAGGTGGTGCCAGAATAACAACCTATCCCTCAACATAACCAAGACTGAGGAGATGATTGTGGACTACAGGAAAAGGAGGACTGAGTACGCCCCCATTCTTATCAATGGGGCTGTAGTGGAGCAGGTTGAGAGCTTCAAGTTCCTTGGTGTCCACATCACCAACAAACTAGAATGGACCAAACACACCAAGACAGTCGTGAAGAGGGCACGACAAAGCCTATTCCCCCTCAGGAAACTAAAAAGATTTGGCATGGGTCCTAAGATCCTCAAAAGGTTCTACAGCTGCAACATCAAGAGCATCCTGACTGGTTGCATCACTGCCTGTTACGGCAATTACAGAGGGTAGTGCGTATGGCCCAGTACATCACTGGGGCTAAGCTGCCTGGCATCCAGGACCTCTACACCAGGCAGTGTCAGAGGAAGGCCCTAAAAATTGTCAAAGACCCCAGCCACCCCAGTCATAAACTGTTCTCTCTACTTCCTTCCACATGGCAAGCGGTACCTGAGTGCCAAGTCTAGGACAAAATGGTTTCTCAACAGTTTTTACCCCCAAGCCATAAGACTCCTGAACAGATAATCAAATGGCTACCTGGACTATTTGCATTGTGTGCCCCCCTCAACCCCTCTTTTACACTGCTGCTACACTCTGTTTTTCCTATATGCACAGTCACTTTAACTGTACATTCATGTACATATGTACATACTACCTCAATTAGCCCGACCAACCAGTGCTCCCGCACATTGGCTAACCAGGCTATTTGCATTTTACTGTAAGGTCTACTACACCTGTTGTATTCGGCGCACGTGACAAATATACTTTGATTTGATTTTGAAATCTTCGCCCCAGTCTAAGGTTGTTGGCATTCTGAATCAGGTTCTCATTAAGGATTGACCTGTATTTGGCTGCCTTCATTGTTCCCTCTATCCTTACCAGTCTCCCAGTCCCCATAGCATGATGATGCAACCACCATGCTTCACGGTAGGGATGGTGTTAGATGGGTGATGAGCTGTGCTTGGTTTTCACCAGACATAGCGCTTTGCATTCAGGCCAAAGAGTACAATTTTTGTATCATCAGACCACAGGATCTTTTGCATTATGATCTCAGAGTCTTTCATTACTTTCTGCAAACTCCAAGTGTGCTGTCATGTGCCTTTTTCTCAGGAGTTGCTTCCATCTGGCCACTCTCCCATAAATCCCAGATTGGGGAAGTGCTGTAGAGACTGTTGTCCTTCTGGCAGGTTCTCCCATCTCAGCCAAGGAACTCTGTAGTTCTGTCAGATTGGTCACTGGGTTCTTGGTCACCTCCCTGACCAAGGTCCTTCTTGCCCGGTTGCTCAGTTTGGTCGGACGGCCAGCTATAGGCAGAGTCTGGGTAGTTCCATATTTTTTCAATTTCCCAATGATGGAGACCACTGTGTTCTTGGAAATGTTCAACACTCTAGAAATGGTTTTGTACCCTTTTCCAGATATATACCTCATGACAATTCCATCTTGGAGGTCTACGGATAGCTCCTTTAACTTCCTGGTATAGTTTCTGCTCTGACATGCACAGTCGGGGCAATAGCATACATAATAGTATCATTCGCATATAGATGAAGTTTACCATTTAACCAGCTTCAGTTAGCTTCACATTCCAGCTCAGGCTTCATCCGTACTAGGAAGGTGGATATTGTTTGTCCTCCTGCCGCTAACTCTAGCAGGCTTGTAACTGCGCATGCATGTTGCACATGGCTAGTCAAACTCTGAGCTCTTCACTAACCCTCCTGTTCGTTTCATGTTAATTAGTTCTGTGTTCCCGGTCCAAAATGAACGCCCTATTATGGCTGATTATAAATCCATAATAATACATATACTATCACCAAATGTTGTGCTAGATCTTTTTATCAATTTACGTTCTTGTGAACATTACAAGTTTTGAACTTCTATTTGCTATTTATGCCTTGTAGGCCTCATTGACCTGAGCTCATACATCTCGTTTTTGAGTAACAAACGCATAATATATGGATTATTTTGACTATAACAAATACTCAGATGAAACATATTGTGCTATTTATCACAGACTACTTTGTGTCAAAGTTTAAACAAGGACTCTCTCCTCCTCACCAGTGTCATGATCAAAGATATGATCAAGAGACTCACATACAGTATATTGTTTGGTCATTGTTGTAAGGTTCTGCTTTTCTTTTCTAGGTTCTGCTTTTCTTTTCAACCTTGTGTTCTTGAACGTAGCCCTGTTTCTTTGTGTTCTTGAACGTAGCCCTGTTTCTTTGTGTTCTGGAACGTAGCCCAGTTTCTTTGTGTTCTGGAACATAGCCCTGTTTCTTTGTGTTCTGGAACATAGCCCTGTCTTTCATTTTTGTTCATTGATTTCACCTGTGTTTGTTTCTCACCTGGTCTCATCCGCTCCCTATTTAGTTCAGTTCTTTCTGTTTGTATGGTTGTGAGGTGTTGTTTGTTTTTGACTACCTACCTGTGACCATGATTCCTGCCTTCTGCGAAGGCTTAATAAACATCTGCACATCTTTTTCTCCCTGAGTATTCATTACAATTGTGCTGCCACAGAATGAATTTTGAACAAAGCCTCAAAAAAGCTTTATATACCAGAGCTGCAAGAAAAGTTATATATATTATTGAAACAAAGTTGCGATTGTTTGAGAATGCCAACAGGTGTGGTTCCCATGGGGGAAAGATTCTATTGGGGAAAGGTTACATTACATTACATTACATTTAAGTCATTTAGCAGACGCTCTTATCCAGAGCGACTTACAAAAAAAAAGGTTCCCATGGGGGTTGCCATGGAAGCCAAGAAGGGGAGTGAGGTGTGTGTGTGCTCAAACACACATGCACGTGGGGGTCTGGGAAAGGAAGTGTGTCCATCTGATGAATGGGCATGTGCCTGAACTCAATTTTATACACTAATTGTAGTTTCACCCATTCATTTCTAATGACCGGTCAGTTTTGACCGGGAACACCACAGGTGTACAAAGCTACATGGGGCGGCAGGTAGTGTAGTGGTTAGAGCGTTGGGCAAGTAACTGCAAGGCCAATGGTATTCCAAGGTGCATTCTCAGTGCATGCGCAAAACAACTGGTAGGCATATTCACAGTTATTTTCAACCTCTCCTTGTCCTAAGTTGAGTACCATTATTCCTGTTCCCAAGAACTCTAAGGCATCATGCCAAAATGACTACCGCCCTGTAGCACTCACTGTAATCATGGGGCTTTGACAGGCTTGTCGTTGCCACATTAACACCATCATCCCAGACACCCTAGACCCACTCCAATTTGCACACCGTCCCAACAGATCCACAGATGACACAATCTCAATCGTACTCCACACTGCCCTTTCTCACCTGGACAAATGGTACACCTATGTGAGAATGCTGTTCATTGACTACAGCTCAGCGTTCAACACCATAGTGCCCACAAAGCTCATCACTAAGCTAAGGACCCTGGGACTTATTAACACTTCCCTCTGCAACTGAATCCTGGACTTCCTGATGAGCCGCACCAGGTGGTAAGGGCAACAACACATCTGCCATGCTGATCCTCAACACTGGGGCCCCTCGGGGATGCGTGCTTAGTCCCCTCCTGTACTTCCTGTTCAACCACAACTGCGTGGCCAAGCATGACTCCAACAATTTGTGTCGTAAGTTTGCTGACAACGATGAGACAGCCTACAGGGAGGACGTCAGAGACCTGGCAGTGTGGTGCCAGGACAACAACCTCTCCCTCAATGTGAGCAAGACAAAGGAGCTGATCATGAACTATAGGAAAAGGAGGGCCAAACAGGGCCTGATTAACATCAACAGGGCTGAAGTGGAGCGGGTCGACAGTTTAAAGTTCCTTGGTGTCCACCTCAGCAAAGAACTATCATGGTCCAAACACACCAAGACAGTTGTGAAGAGGGCACGACAACACCTTTTCCCACTCACAAGACTGAAAAGATTTGGCATGGGCCCCCAGATCCTCAAAACGTTTTACAGCTGCACCATCGAGAGCATCCTGCTCGGCACCTGACCGTAAGGCGCTACAGAGGGTAGTGCGTACGGCCCAGTACATCACTGGGGCCAAGCTTCCTGACGTCCAGGACCTATATAGGCGGTGTCAGAGGAAAGCCCAAAAAATTGTCACGCCAGTCAACCCTAGTCATAGACTGTTCTCTCTGCTACCGCACGGCAAGCGGTACCGGAGCGCCAAGTCTAGGACCAAAAGGCTCCTTAACAGCCATAAGCAGTAAGACTGCTGAACAATTAATCAAATGGCCACCCGGACTATTTACATTGCCCGTCCCCCCCCCCCCCCCCCCCTTGGTTTTTACACTGCTGCTAGTCGCTGTTTATTTATGCATAGTCACTTTACAAACTAACCTGTACCCCCGCACATTGACACGGTACCGGTACCCCCTGTATATAGCCTCGTTATTGTTATGTAATTTTTACTTGAGTATATTTAGTAAATATTTTCTTAACTCTATTTCTTAAACTGCGTTATTGGTTAAGGGCTTGTAAGTAAGCATTTCACAGTAAGGTTGTTGTATTCTGTTGTATTCGGCGCATGTGACAAATACAATTTGATTTGATTTAACTCCTCAAACCTGCTTAGTAGAATACCCATCAGGTGTGGCCAATTATTAGGTGTGGCCAACACACCTGAACACACTCAAATTGGTCTATGTTCTAGGTTAGTGGTTTTCTATGTTCAGTCTAGTTTTCTACTTCTATGTTTAGGGTTTGTTGATTGACCTTCAATTGGAGGCAGCTGTTCCTCGTTGCCTCTGATTGAAGGTCCTATGTATAGGGGTGTTTTTGTAATGGGATTTGTGGGTAGTTGTTTCCTGTTTTGTGTCTGTGCACATGACAGGACTGTTTAGTGGCGTTCGTTGTTTTGTATACGTGATTTGTTTGTTTGTCCTTCTTTTGATTTAAAGAGGATGAGTATACGCGTTCCCGCTGCACCTTGGTCCAATCCTTACGACGCCCGTTACAGAACTACTGACTGTTGAGAATGAAGTTGATGGTAAATGTATACATATATGGAAAGGTTTGAATAATAAAACACAGTTTTGGGTCCAATTAAAACAAATTTAAAACACACATTTAAAATGTGTAGGTGAAGATGCATTGAATTCAAAGACATGCCATCTTCTTTCTCTCACACACACACACACACACACACACACACACACACACACACACACACACACACACACACACACACACACACACACACACACACACACCACACACACACACAGGCTACATTAGATGGGCATGGCCAGGGAGTGGCAGCAGAAGGTAGAAAAAGCCATAGAGTATACATACTGTAGTAGGCTATAGGCTTGATCCTGGATGTAGTGTGTGACGAACTTTAACATAAAATACAATGACTTCATCATTATTTTACAACCTATGCCTAGTCATCAAATAAGAGGGAATCTGTTTTAATTCCACTATGATTATTAAAGTGCAATTGTTATTTGATACTAGACTAATCAACTCCAAGTGGCTTAGCAACCACCAGATCACCGTCCCTGATTATGTGGCCTGATTACCAAAGCATTTACACCCAAAACTGCTTTCTCTCTCTAATGCTGCTGTCGATGAAACTCATTTAAATTACTCAAGTTGCCCAAGGGCAATCATTAAAAAGGGATTGACTTCCCCCAGGCAGATAGAATGGTGATTTACTGATTTTCTGCACTGAAATGAGGAGTCGTTTATGGAGATGAAAATTGTAGTAACTGTTTTCTGCTTTACAGATTATACATCTTGATTAGTCCTGGAGATCAGAATGCATTCAATGCAGTTTGAGATATTGAATTCCCTCAGAAATATACACTATAGCTCTGGTATTAACGATGACATCCAATCCACTACAGTTTTATTGACCTAAGTTGCTCATGCAATCTCTTGTGATGCCTTTCTATGCTAAACTATAAGTGGTGTATATACAGTACGTACTTGGCTGTAGATTGCATTTGGATTACTGTTACAGTGCTATTTGGGTTGTTAATTGGACTTGTTCTGACATTTCTAGATTTCTTTGTAAAAATAATATATATATATATATATATCACTGTATATATATGTATATATATATATACAGTCCCAGTGAAAGGTTTGGACACACCTACTCATTCAAGGGTTTTTCTTTACTTTTGCTGTTTTCTACATTGTAGAATAATAGCGAAGAAATCCAAACTATGAAATAACACATATGGAATCATGTAGTAACCAAAAAAAGTATTAAACAAATCAAAATATATGTATATTTGAGATTCTTCAAAATAGCTACCTTTTGCCTTGATGACAGCTTTGCACACTCTTGGCATGCTCTCAACCAGCTCCATGAGGTAGTAAAGATACCTTAGTTGAAAATGACTCAAGTAAAAGTGAAAGTCACCCAGTAAAATGTTACTTGAGTAAAAGTCTAAAAGTATTTGGTTTTAAATCTACTTAAGTATCAAAAGTAAATGGAACAGCTAAAATGTACTTAAGTATCAAAAAAAATGTATGGAGTACATTATTTTCTTAGTACAATATGCATAAGACCAACATGCAAGAAATAAAATAATAATATTAACTATTATTATTATTATATTAACACATGCTTATTAAATCAAAAAACAGTTTATTGGTCACTTACACAGTTTAGCAGATATTATAGCGGGAGAAGCAACATGCTTTAGTTACTAGCTCCTAACAATGCAGTAAAATGTCAAATATTTGTGAACTTCCCACTTCAACTCTATATCAATTATCCAACAAGTTAACATACACTTCGGTTGGTGTCATTAAAACTCCTTTTTCAACCACTCAACAAATTCTTGTTAACAAACTATAGTTTTGGCAAGTCGGTGAGGAAATCTACTTTGTGCATGACACAAATCATTTTCCAACAATTGTTTACAGACAGATTATTTCACTTATAATTCACTGTATCACAATTCCAGTGGGTCAGACATTTACATACACTAAGTTGACTGTGCCTTTAAACAGCTTGGAAAATTCCAGAAAATTATGTCATGGCTTTAGAAGCTTCTGACAGGCTAATTTACATACTTTGAGTCAATTGGAGGTGTACCTGTGGATGTATTTCAAGGCCAACCTTCAAACTCAGTGCCTCTTTGCATGACATCATGGGAAAATCAAAACAAATCAGCCAAGAACTCAGAAAAAAATGTGTAGACCTCCACAGGTCTTGTTCATCCTTGGGAGCCGAAGAACACCATCCCAACCGTGAAGCACGGGGGGTTGCAGGATCATGTTGTGGGGGTGCTTTGCTGCAGGAGGGACTGGTGCACTTCACAAAATAGCTGGCATCACGAGGAAGGAAAATTATGTGGATATAATGAAGCAACATCTCAAGACATCAGTCAGGATGTTAAAGCTTGGTCGCAAATGGGTCCTCCAAATGGACAATGACCCCAAGCATACTTCCAAAATTGTGGCAAAAAGGCTTAAGGGCACCAAAGTCAAGGTATTGGAGTGGCCATCACAAAGTCCTGACCTCAAACCTATAGAGAATGTGTGGGAGCAAGGAGGCCTACAAACCTGACTCAGTTACACCAGCTCTGTCAGGAGGAATGGGCCAAAATTCATCCAACTTATCGTGGGAAGCTTGTGGAAGGCTACCCGAAACGTTTGACCCAAGTTGAACAATTTAAAGGCAATGCTACCAAATGCTAATTGAGTGTATGTAAACTTCTGACCCACTGGGAATGTGATGAAAGCTGAAATAAATCATTCTCTCTACTAGTATTCTGACATTTCACATTCTTAAAATAAAGTGGTGATCCTAACTGACCTAAGACAGGGAATTTTTATTAGGATTAAATGTCAGGAATTGAGAAAAACTGAGTTTAAATGTATTTGGCTAAGGTGTATGTAAACTTCAGACTTCAACTGTATTATACCAACCTGGTCTCAGCTATGCAAGTATGATATGTTCTGTTTCGTATGGTATGTATTAGTTTGTAGATGTCCATCACCCATTTAATTTAATATGATGAGAATTACAATTCGTATAATACTATACATTTCAGAAAGTATTCCAACCCCTTGGCTATTTCCACATTTTGTTGCGTTACAGCCTAATTCTAAAATTGATTAAATTGTTTTTTTCTTCATCAATCTACACACAATAGCACATAATGACAAAGTAAAAACTGTTTTTTAGAAATGTCACATTTACATAAGCATTCAGACCCTTTACTCAGCACTTTGGCAGCGATTACAGCCTCAAGTCGTCTTGTGCAGGACGCTACAAGCTTGACACACCTGTATTTGGGGAGTTTCTCCCATTATTTTCTGCAGATCCTCTCAAGCTCTGTCAGGTTGGATGGGGAGTGTTGCTGCACAGCTATTTTCAGGTTTCTCCAGAGATGTTCGATTGGGTTCAAGTCGGAGCTCTGGCTGGGCCACTCAAGGACATTCAAAGTCCTGTCCTGAGGCCACTCCTGCGTTGTCTTGGCTGTGTGCTTTGGGTCGTTGTCCTGTTGGAAGTTGAACCGTTGCCCCTGTCTGACATCCTGAGCGCTTTGGAGCAGGTTTTTATCAAGGATCTCTCTGTACTTTTCTCCGTTCATCTTTCCCTCAATCCAGACTAGTCTCCCTGTCACTGAAAATCATCCCCCCAGCATGATGCTGCCACCACCATGCTTCACCGTAGGGATGATGCCAGGTTTCCTCTAGACGTGACGCTTGGCATTCAGGTTTTTATCAAGGATCTCTCTGTACTTTTCTCTGTTCATCTTTCCCTCAATCCAGACTAGTCTCACTGTCACTGAAAAAATCTCCCCAGCATGATGGTGCCACCACCATGCTTCACCGTAGGGATGGTGCCAGGTTTCCTCCAGACGTGACGCTTGGCATTCAGGCCAAAGAGTTCAATCTTGGTTTCATCAGACCAGAGAATCTTGTTTCTCATGGTGTGATAGTCCATTAAGTCCCTTTTGGCAAACCCCAAGCGGCCTGTCATGTGCCTTTTACTGAGGAGTGGCTTCCATCTGGCCTCTCTATCATAAAGGCCTGATTGGTGGAGTGCTGCAGAGATGGTTGTCCTTCTGGAAGGTTCTCCCATCTCCACAGAGAAACTCTAGAGCTCTGTCAGAGTGACCATCGGGTTCTTGGTCACCTCCTTGACCAAGGCCCTACACCCAATTGCTCAGTTTGGCCAAACGGCCAGCTCTAGGAAGAGTCTTGGTGGTTCCAAACTTCTTCCATTTAAGAATGATGGAGGCCACTGTTCTTGTGGTCCTTCAATGCTGCAGAAATGTTTTAGTACCCTTTCCCAGATCTGTGTCTCGACACAATCCTGTCTCGGAGCTCTACGGACAATTCCTTCGACCTCATGGCTTGGCTTTTGCTCTGACAAGAACTGTCAACTGTGGGACCTTATATAGACAGGTGTGTGCCTTTCCAAATCATGTCAAATCAATTGAATTTACCACAGGTGGACTCCAATCAAGTTGTAGAAACATCTCAAGGATGATCAATGGAAACAGGATGCACCTGAGCTCAATTTGGTGTCTCATAGCAAAGGGTTTGAATACTTAAGTAAATAAGGTATTTTTGTTTTTATTTGTAATATATTTGCACCCACATTTTTTTAAAATAATATTTGATATAATGGGATATTTTGTGTAGACTGATGAGGATTAAATATACACTGCTCAAAAAAATAAAGGGAACACTTAAACAACACAATGTAACTCCAAGTCAATCACACTTCTGTGAAATCAAACTGTCCAGTTAGGAAGCAACACTGATTGACAATAAATTTCACATGCTGTTGTGCAAATGGAATAGACAACAGGTGGAAATTATAGGCAATTAGCAAGACACCCCCAATAAAGGAGTGGTTCTGCAGGTGGGGACCACAGACCACTTCTCAGTTCCTATGCTTCCTGGCTGATGTTTTGGTCACTTTTGAATGCTGGCGGTGCTTTCACTCTAGTGGTAGCATGAGACGGAGTCTACAACCCACACAAGTGGCTCAGGTAGTGCAGCTCATCCAGGATGGCACATCAATGCGAGCTGTGGCAAAAAGGTTTGCTGTGTCTGTCAGAGTAGTGTCCAGAGCATGGAGGCGCACCCAGGAGACAGGCCAGTACATCAGGAGACGTGGAGGAGGCCGTAGGAGGGCAACAACCCAGCAGTAGGACCGCTACCTCCGCCTTTGTGCAAGGAGGAGCAGGAGAAGCACTGCCAGAGCCCTGCAAAATGACCTCCAGCAGGCCACAAATGTGCATGTGTCTGCTCAAACGGTCAGAAACAGACTCCATGAGGGTGGTATGAGGGCCCGACATCCACAGGTGGGGGTTGTGCTTACAGCCCAACACCGTGCAGGACGTTTGGGATTTGCCAGAGAACACCAAGATTGGAAAATTCGCCACTGGCGCCCTGTGCTCTTCACAGATGAAAGCAGGTTCACACTGAGCACGCGACAGACGTGACAGAGTCTGGAGACGCCGTGGAGAACGTTCTGCTGCCTGCAACATCCTCCAGCATGACCGGTTTGGCGGTGGGTCAGTCATGGTGTGGGGTGGCATTTCTTTGAGGGGCCGCACAGCCCTCCATGTGCTCGCCAGAGGTAGCCTGACTGCCATTAGGTACCGAGATGAGATCCTCAGACCCCTTGTGAGACCATATGCTGGTGCGGTTGGCCCTGGGTTCCTCCTAATGCAAGACAATGCTAGACCTCATGTGGCTGGAGTGTGTCAGCAGTTCCTGCAAGAGGAAGGCATTGATGCTATGGACTGGCCCGCCCGTTCCCCAGACCTGAATCCAATTGAGCACATCTGGGACATCATGTCTCGCTCCATCCACCAATGCCACATTGCACCACAGACTGTCCAGGAGTTGGCGGATGCTTTAGTCCAGGTCTGGGAGGAGATCCTTCAGAAGACCATCCGTCACCTCATCAGAAGCATGCCCAGGCGTTGTAGGGAGGTCATACAGGCACGTGGAGGCCACACACACTACTGAGCCTCATTTTGACTTGTTTTAAGGACATTACATCAAAGTTGGATCAGCCTGTAGTGTGGTTTTCCACTTTAATTTTGAGTGTGACTCCAAATCCAGACCTCCATGGGTTGATAAATTGGATTTCCATTGATTATTTTTGTGTGATTTTGTTGTCAGCACATTCAACTATGTAAAGAAAAAAGTATTTAATAAGATTATTTATTTCATTCAGATCTAGGATGTGTTGTTTAATTGTTCCCTTTATTTTTTTGAGCAGTATATATTGTGTATATATATATATATATATATATATATATATATATATTTATATATATAATTATTTTAGATTAAGGCTGTAATAAAATGGCCGTAATAAAAGGCCATAAAAGGCTGTAATAAAATGTGGAAAAAGGAAAGGGGTCTGAATATTTTCCAAATGCACTGTATGTTCCGAATTTGAAAAATATACAATATGTTAGGAATTCTCAAAACGTACTACATGTTACGAATTTGCGAAATGTATGATATGAATTCTAGATAGGTGGCTAGGTGGCTAATGTTAGTTTGCTGGCTAAAGTTAGCTAGGCTAGGGGTTAGGGGCTAGGGTTAAGGTTAAAGTTACATTTAGGAGTTAGGTTAAAGGGTTAAGTTTAGGGGAAGGGTTAGCTAAAACAGTTAAGGTTAGTGTTAGGGGAAGGCTTAGCTAACATGCTAAGTAGTTGCAAAGTAGCAAAAAAGTAGTTAGTAGTTGAAACGTTGCTAATTAGCTAAAATGCTAAAGTTGTCCATGATGAGATTCAAACTCAAATCTTTTGAGTCGTTAGGCGTTCGTGTTATTCACCCACCCATCTACAGCTGTGCTGTCTTAATTTGACCTGTTTCTCACAGCAGGAAAATAATCCTGCAGCAACAGGAAATGTGAGTTATTATGTGCATTGTAATTCATGGAAATTTTTGTATGGGTTGATATATTTTATGTCAGGGCAAATCAAGTCTGACATTTTTAAGTGGAAATTACAAACCTTGGAAGCCTTTTTAAACACTACCTGCACCGCAGAAAAATTATCTGTGACAACAGAGTGATCTAATTACGATAGCAGATTAGTAATTGCACAGACATTGAAGTTGCATTAGGCAGATTGAAAAAGCCTGATTAACAAGAATCACTAAAATGTCCCGGAGTAGCACTTTGCCAAAAAGCTGCCTGTCGCACCATCTGACTGAAATAACGAGGAACAACCAACAGCTTGTTAATTGCATAATCTATAATATTAGTACATGCCAGATGTGACGGGTTACTGGTGTTCCCATCTCTCTCTTGTTTCCAGGCTGACGATTTGCTGCTGCTACACTATTTGCAGACACAATGGGTCATTTTCCATTTGCAATTTTAGAGCTGAAGTGAGTTGACAATCAGTGCGGGGACGGCAGGGCCATGCTTCTCTAGACTAGCTCTGTTTCTACTCAGCGGGTAATGAGGAACTGTGGTTGTAATCGACCCCAGTGACTCCCTGGTACTGAAACCCAACTAGTTCCAAAATAAGGAAGGGAAGTGATTCAGTAGAGTTCTCTCGGCAATGCTTTTGCTCTCGAAAAACAAACAAACAAACCAACAAAACAACGGGAAAAATTATCGCAATAACAAAACAAACTTGAGAGTATTCTGTTGTGAAAGATCAGGTCCATCTGAAAGAGGAAATTGCATCCACAAAAGGTATGATGGGTATTGCACTGGTAATACAGAGGCTTTCCTCAAAGATTAAGTTGTTATAGTGACTAGATAGTGACTATCTGGCATGAAGTATAGTCATGTGAAGTGTACAGTACACCTGCCGATAGAGAATTGACCATTCTACTCAGGTAGTAGTATCTTCTGTCAGATATCGATTCACTGGGAGATGCTGATATGTGGAGTCTCTTGGTAGTTGATACAGTCTCAGACCCACCGGGGACTGCAGAGTCAAAGCTCCCACCCAGAATCTGTCCAGAATAAATTAACATTCAGCAGCTTTGTCCATCCTATACTGTATCTTCCCTGTTATTGTCTGTTGGAGGTTGTGTTGTGTCTACTGCACTGCCTCCCATATAGCTCCTTTTAGTTTGTGTGGCTATCTATCCACATACCGCCTCCTATGCTTTTCTGCTAACCAATGTGTATTCCTATAAAATACCAGATAATACAATATTTACTGTGACATACTGTACTTTTTAAAAATGTTTTACAGGTAACTGGCTGCCAGTAAATTCCCTGAAGAAAAAAAACTGGAATGTGTTACAGTGTAGAATATGACACTTCAGAGTGCTGGACAATGGAGTGAGTGACAAAAATCATGAAGAATATCAAACAGATGCAAGCAGAGCTGCCTATTCCTCTTCTGTATTGTGTCTAGTGCAGCTTGGGCGAGCCGCCGTCTGTCGTTTTACTGTAAAGGAGAGCCTACTTAATTAAAAAACATTTTTTGTTCCACAGACAGCATTTGCTTCCTTTCTGTCACTGTGGTCCCCTAAGCTTGTAATATAATACACTGCTGAAAAAAATAAAGGGAACACTAAAATAACACATCCTAGATCTGAATGAATGAAATAATCTTATTAAATACTTTTTTCTTTACATAGTTGAATGTGCTGACAACAAACTCACACAAAAATAATCAATGGAAATCCAATTTATCAACCCATGGAGGTCTGGATTTGGAGTCACACTCAAAATTAAAGTGGAGAACCACACTACAGGCTGATCCAACGTTGATGTAATGTCCTTAAAACAAGTCAAAATGAGGCTCAGTAGTGTGTGTGGCCTCCACGTGCCTGTATGACCTCCCTACAACGCCTGGGCATGCTCCTGATGAGGTGGCGGTTGGTCTCCTGAGGGATCTCCTCCCAGACCTGGACTAAAGCATCCGCCAACTCCTGGACAGTCTGTGGTGCAACGTGGCGTTG
This sequence comes from Salmo salar, assembly GCF_965601325.2. Lineage (NCBI taxonomy): Eukaryota > Metazoa > Chordata > Actinopteri > Salmoniformes > Salmonidae > Salmo > Salmo salar. The sequence goes on along the minus strand of NC_138306.1, from coordinate 49,078,741 downwards.
GTGGATGGAGCGAGACATGATGTCCCAGATGTGCTCAATTGGATTCAGGTGTAGGGAACGGGCGGGCCAGTCCATAGCATCAATGCCTTCCTCTTGCAGGAACTGCTGACACACTCCAGCCACATGAGGTCTAGCATTGTCTTGCATTAGGAGGAACCCAGGGCCAACCGCACCAGCATATGGTCTCACAAGGGGTCTGAGGATCTCACCTCGGTACCTAATGGCAGTCAGGCTACCTCTGGCGTGCACATGGAGGGCTGTGCGGCCCCCCAAAGAAATGCCACCACACCATGACTGACCCACCGCCAAACCGGTCATGCTGGAGGATGTTGCAGGCAGCAGAACGTCTCCAGACTCTGTCACGTCTGTCACATGTGCTCAGTGTGAACCTGCTTTCATCTGTGAAGAGCATAGGGCGCCAGTGGCAAATTTGCCAATCTTGGTGTTCTCTGGCAAATGCCAAACGTCCTGCACGGTGTTGGGCTGTAAGCACAACCCCCACCTGTGGACGTCGGGCCCTCATACCACCCTCATGGAGTCTGTTTCTGACCGTTTGAGCAGACACATGCACATTTGTGGCCTGCTGGAGGTCATTTTGCAGGGCTCTGGCAGTGCTCCTCCTGCTCCTCCTTGCACAAAGGCGGAGGTAGCGGTCATGCTGCAGGGTTGTTGCCCTCCTAAAGCCTCCGACACGTCTACTGATGTACTGGCCTGTCTCCTGGTAGCGCCTCCATGCTCTGGACACTATGCTGACAGACACAGCAAACTTTCTTGCCACAGCTCGCATTGATGTGCCATCCTGGATGAGCTGCACTACCTGAGCCACTTGTGTGGGTTGTAGACTCCGTCTCATGCTACCACTAGAGTGAAAGCACCGCCAGCATTCAAAAGTGACCAAAACATCAACCAGGAAGCATAGGAACTGAGAAGTGGTCTGTGGTCCCCACCTGCAGAACCACTCCTTTATTGGTGGTGTCTTGCTAATTGCCTATAATTTCCACCTGTTGTCTATTCCATTTGCGCAACAGCATGTGAAATGTATTGTCAATCAGTGTTGCTTCCTAAGTGGACAGTTTGATTTCACAGAAGTGTGATTGACTTGGAGTTACATTGTGTTGTTTAAGTGTTCCCTTTATTTTTTTGAGCAGTATATATGCCATTTAGCTTGGACACTTCTATCCAAAGCAATTTACAATCATGCACGAATACATTTATTTTAATGTATGGATGGTCCTTGGAATCGAACCCACTACCCTGCCGTTACAAGCGCCATGCTCTACCAGCATAATACCTCAGGAAGCTATCTAATTAAACATACAGTATATACTGTCTGCTGGAAACACTGGGGAATAGTCAGCTAATCCATCCAAGCATGGTCTTTCACTTCAATAAAAAAATAATCAGCCCGTAGTTATACTCTGCATTATCCAACAGTACAGTGAATCGACCTGTCATTAAATAGTCTCCCTAGGCGAACAGGTTGCCCCCCCAACCCCCTATGTAAACAATGTTCCAGCATAGGTCTGGGATTTCCGAGACTAGTCGTTGGCAATCATGAATTCCCTATTTGGTATATATTGTTAGGGATGTGTGTTGTAAAGACAAATATATGATATTGTCACAGTCAGTTTGAAGAATGATGTTGTTTTGCTGCACAAACATGTGAATATGTCAGAGAGAGAGAGAGAGAGAGAGAGAGAGAGAGAGAGAGTGTGTGTGTGTGTGTGTGTGTGTGTGTGTGTGTGTGTGTGTGTGTGTGTGTGTGTGTGTGTGTGTGTGTGTGTGTGTGTGTGTGTGTGTGTGTGTGTGTGTGTGTGTGTGTGTGTGTGTGTGTGTGTTTATCTTCTACTTCACAGCATTGACTGTACTCTTGCCCCATATGACCCTATCAGGGAGATGCAGAGCCAGAAAGCGTAGTGGAATAGAACTGGGAATGCAACCCATTTGAGATCAATAAGCCCAAAGCATGGTCTCTCCCTGTAGATTTTCTTGTGTGCTGCATGTTCATGTGGCCTTGAAGGACCTTGAAACCGGTGTGGTATAATTTATTCCCACCCAATTGAATACAGTGCCTTGCAAAACCCTCCTTGGATTTCTTCACATTTTATTGTGTTACAAAGTGGGATTAATATGAATTGAATTGTAATTTTTTTGTCAACACTCTACACAAAATACTCTGTAATGTGAAAGTGGCAAAAAATAATATTTTTTAAGATTAACCGAAATGTTATAAGTAAAATATAGGCGTTGCATAAGTATTCAGCTCCCTGAGTCAATGCATGTTAGAAAAACCTTTGGCAGCGATCACAGCTGTGAGTCTTCTTGGGTAAGTCTCTACGAGCTTTAAACACCTGGATTGTGCAATATTAGCCCATTATTATTTTCATAATTTGTCAAGCTCTGTCAAGATGTGTCTGTTGGAAAGCAGACTGAACAAGGTTTCCTTTAGGATTTTGTCTGTGCTTAGCTACATCCTGTTTCTTTTTATCCTGAAAAACTCCCCAGTATTTGCCCATGTCAAGCATACCCATACCATGATGCAGCCACCACCATGCTGGACAATAAGAAGGCAGTTACTCAGTGATGTGTTACATTGTGTTAAATTTGCCCCAAACATAAGGCTTTGCATTTAGTCCAAAATGTGTACTCCTTTGCCATCTTTTTTGCAGTATTACTTTAGTGCCTTGTTGCATACAAGATGCATGTCAATCAAGTCATTATTGTGGAGTTACTACAATGTTGTTGATCCATCCTGAGTTTTCTCCCATCACAGCCATTGCTCTGTAATTGTTTTTAAATCACCAATGGCCTCATGGTAACATCCCTGAGCCGTTTCATTCCTGTCCTGCAGCTCAGTTCAGAAGGATGACTGTATCTTTGATGTGTCTGGATGGTTTAATATATAATCCACAGCATAAGTATTAACTTAACCAGGCTTAAAGACATATTCAATGTCTGATTTGTTATTGTTACCCAACTACCAATCACTATCCTTCTTTATGAGGATTTTGAAAATCTCCTTGGTCTTTATAGTTGAATCTGTGCTTAAATTCCAATACTTAACTGATGGTATAGGGGACAGAGGAAAGGTTAGTCATTCAAAAATCATGTCAGCCCCTATTATTTCACACAGAGTGAGTCAATGTCATTTATTATGTGATATGTCAAGCCAAATTTTACCCCCTGAACTAATTTAGGCTTGCCTGAGCAAAGGGGCTGAATACATATGCAATTACTATATTTTAGTTGTCAAATTTTTAGAAATAAAAAATATATATAATTTTTCTTCCACTTTGACATTACAGAGTATTTTGTGTAAATCTAATAAAATCTATTTGAATCCCACTTTGTAACACAATATAATGTAAACAAATCCAAGGAGTATGAATACTTTTGCAAGGCACTGTATGTCCCCACTGGGCACACACTGGTTGAATCAACGTTGTTCCACATCATTTCAATTAAATTACGTTGAACCAACGTGGAATAGACATTGAATTGACGTCTGTGCCCAGGGGGTCAATTGTTGAATTGTTTTCTGATGTGACAGTGTCCCTGTGGCTTGCCAACAGCTAGCCAGGACAATAGCTTTTCACAGGAAGAATGAACAGTATTTTTCACTTCCTGCAGTGACATCTTCTCCATTAACCTCTACCAGTCTCTCTCAGGTCCTATTCATGAGGTTCGTTTTGGGTAATTTTCATGTGCCCTTATACACCCTTTCATCATTAGTCATAGTGGAATGAGTGCAGTGTTAAACCAGTTTGAATTAGCTATGCGTACAACACACTGGAGCCATATCCCTTCCAGACCAAATGTCCTTAGACATATCAAAAGATATGAAATAAAATGAATGTGTGCATGTGAATATAAGACTTTGAATAGTACTAATTACACTAACCCCATGCCGATTACACTAATTAGGGCAATGATATTATTAAAATGTACATCTATAAGCCAAACTGAAAAGAGACCAAACAATGACACACACTTTTACTACTTTAACTTAGGCTAATGCATTGTTTTCTATTGATATTTAAAATGACGTTGTTTGCCAGTGGCACCTCCCTCAAGCTGAAGGCCACTGTATCTTCAAACTTAGGTGAGCAGCTTCAGACTAGAATTCAGCTTCTAGCAAATCTGCTCTCCCATGGGGATCTCTGCTCTGGTTACCACATTTAGATGAGAAGATGGTATGAGGCTATACAAATTAAATGTATTATCATTATTATTGTATTATCATTTATCTATTCACATTGGGGCTCCCAATGTATTTTGCATGGCAACACTTGGCAGGTGACTGGAAATGTGTACTCTTGTTGAGACTACTCACAGACAAGAGGTCAAGACATTTATGGCACAGGTAGTAGTGGACACACAGGTGGTAGTGGACACACAGGTGGTAGTGGACACACAGGTAGTAGTGGACACAGGTGGTAGTGGACACACAGGTGGTAGTGCACACACAGGTGGTAGTGGACACACAGGTGGTAGTGGACACACAGGTGGTAGTACACACACAGGTGGTAGTGGACACACAGGTGGTAGTACACACACAGGTGGTAGTGGACACACAGGTGCTAGTGGACACAGGTGGTAGTGGACACACAGGTGGTAGTGGACACAGGTGGTAGTGGACACACAGGTGGTAGTGGACACACAGGTGGTAGTGGACACACAGGTGGTAGTGGACACACAGGTGGTAGTGGACACGCAGGTGGTACCACAGAGTTGCTAGTTCAAGTCCTGCCCATGGTGCTCTCCCACTACCTTATGCCTTATGGTTACATAATTAAATAAATAAGAATAGCTAGTGTAAAGTATAGTGTACCTATTACCTATTATGAAATAGTATCCCACAATCTGGTTGTTTGGCTATAATATAAAATGAAAATGAATTAAATAAACATGATTCTACATATTTCCATAGCCTATACATTACATACCCTACACCTATTCAATTTCATTATTCATCCTTCTTTAAAACCACTTCATTAACTGTAATTAATAGCACATAAACTCTTTGTTAATACTGACGTTTTTATTTGACCTTTATTTTAGCAGGGAGTCCCATTTATATCAAGGTCTATTTTATAAGGGAGCACTCCATACACAATTTCCAAATACAACATAATACAAATATACAAGATTTCAAACACACTCAAGAGAAACAATCACATTCCTCAGTAAAGAGGTCCCCAATCAATAATTTGAACTATAGGAAATTGTACCATACTTGAACCCTGCGTTCATTATGACCATGCGGAGTTACCGACTGAGCGCTCTGGATTCTGCGAGAGGGAAGAGAAGTGATTACTGTATCAGCGCTAGCGCTAATCCGCTACATTGAGGCATGCGCTCCTTGTCACTGGTAGAAAGTCAGGTATTATTTGGCGCAATCGTGGACGGGCTGCAACGTTTTCAGCAACGTGGATGCTCGGGCTTCTAAACCGTGATGTAAAGTGGACAATTTACTGAGGACATCCACAAAATGAAGACACTAGTGGTAGGTTTTTTTTTAAACTCTTGGAAAGATCGAAGTTAAGGGGAAAATAGACATTTAGCCTACTTCTACAGTATCGTGCTGCTAGTCTTGTCTACTGTACTCTCCTGTTTAAACATTTTCCTGTCTCTCTGTAACAATGGGTTGGATGATGGATTTAAAGATTATAATTTAAAGAGTTCCAGAGTGCACAGCTGTCATTGTTTTTAAATCATAGAGCGCATCTGTTGTTTTGAGTAGGCCTAGTGGATGAGATGAGAAATATGAAATGTAATCACAGAAAGAAGATATATGCTGTTATTTGTCATCACACAACCATTTTTCTAAGCTGTTAACAGAGTTTAAAATGTCTCATTTGTCATTATATTGTACAATAGAAATGCTATAAATAAGTCACTAAAGCTGCGATATGTAGCTTTTTGGGGACCGGACAAAAATGAACATAGAAATATGTGATGGATCTGTCATTCTCTTTCAAAGCAAGTCTAAGAAGTGGTAGAGCTGTTCTGTGTGCACTATTTATATGCATCACGTTCTTAAATTGAGTTATTTTTCGGTTTTCTTTAGGCCTAACAGCTTCAAACAGCTGAAAATACAATATTTTTGGTTATTGAAAATATATTTCACAGCTGTTTAGATGGTACAATGAATCTCTACACTATACATTGACTTGTTTTGTCACATAAACTGAAATTAGGCGAACTAATAGTATAGTGCTTTTTTTTCTTCTTCTTGCAAACCGGTGGAGTACCTCATGATTTTACCAATTCCCTCCATATTATAGTGCCATGGGGTTATCGGCATTATCGTTATTACCATGGGTACCATTCTTATGGTTGTGTACAACAACAGCTTCGCCGACACGTCAGAGTTTCACTCAGAGAAGCCCGGGAAAGCGCAAGCTAAACCACTAAGAGTCCTATCATCAACTCTAGAGGGCTACACTGGACTCATCAATCAACAGGTAAGCAGTAGGCTGACTATTAGGGCTGGGTGATATGGCCAAAATATCATATCACTATATATATATATATATATATATATATATATATATATATATATATATATATATATATATATATATATATATATATATATATATATATATATATATATATATATATATATATATATCTTTTTTTAATTACAGTATTGTGGTATTTGGCAGTATTTTATGTTTTTGAATAATAAAAGTTCTAAATATTCTTTATGAGTAGTTCATGACCCTAGGGTGGAAATTCTAAGTGATTTCAATAGGGCTTTCTCCATCCTGAATGTTTTATATTGTTCAATCCAACTTCAAACCAAAAAAACGTTCAGCATTTCAATACATTTCTGCAGTTCCTGCACTTTTGTTATCATTTCCACACTGTACCCCACAGAGATGCATAATATGGGCAAAACGATCTAGGTTTACTTAATTGGTGAACTATTGGAATCATGGAAATAGAATGTTTAATCTAATTCTATAGTTGGAATATAGTGGGAAGCACCTTAAATACAATGTTTGACATGACAACGAATGAATACACCAGGAAGGAATTATTGACAGTGTCAGAGCTAAAGTGTTGGTCAGTGTTTCCAGGGAAACCTAATTAGATATTATATGACATGTTTTCTTACCTCATGTAGCTAGGTAACATACTCATGCTTCGACTACTCCTCTCTGATTTGGAAGATACCATCGCGCAAAAAAACATGCTTATCTAGGCCTACACCAGCACGGGTACCAGGCTGTATTAGCTAGATACGTTTTCTCTGACTTAGTTCATTTAGCAAGCTAACAATTTATTCTAGACAGAACTTGCTAAGAAAAGACAAACAAGCAGACAGTAGTTTTCAGACAGTAAGATACACAAACGAATAGTGTCATTATAGAACGCTTGTAGAAAGCAGCATCGTTGTCACCAACGTCTTTCTGCATCTGACCATGCAGACGGCAGAATGAATGACAAGAGAGTGCTCTCTCTTTGAGTGACAAGCGGCGGGGCTTGGTGTGGGATGCAAGCGTGCAGCAGGAGAGGGAGAAAGAAGACTCAAGTAACAAACGGAGTAAACCATAAAAACGTCCGTTACATACGCCTGATTTGCATATCACATTTAACAAAACAAACATTGAAATACCGTTATGCAAGGTAAAGTAAAAACCCAAACAGGTTCCTGCATCAATACTGGTATATAGTAAAATAAGGTACACTGCCCAGCCCTACTGACTAATAATGTGGTTTTCTGTAGAAAGAATGTATGGACAACCAATGCTGTCAGCAGACAGAGGTTGTTGCATGTATCATTTATTCCAAAGGCTTTGTAGCCTAGATATTTCAACATTTTCGGTATTCAGTAAATCCTATCTTCCAAAGCACTGTTTACCGCATGATCACTAGACTTTTCAATTCCCTGAGGCCCTTCGTTGCCACACACATCTTCATACAGTCTGTTTAAGGTTCAATCAATTGGTATTGGTGTTTTGGTATTATATTAGGAGTCCGATTAGCTGTTGCAATAGCAGCATCTACTCTTCCTGGGGTCCACACAAAACATGAAACATGAATACAGAACATGAATAGACAAGAACAGCTCAAGGACTGAACTACATACATTTAAAACAAACTAAGACGAGGGCTAATCGATTCCGTGTCTTTTGAGTACAGTTGTTATCTGTGGCCTTACCCGATATGTTGGGCATCAGGCACCTGAGAGGCACATTGATTGCTCTAGTGATGTTGTGCATTTATAATTCATGCTGCTCCCCCTGATATGTATTCAGTTGTCGTTCAGGTAATGCTGGCAGGTCAGCTCACATGAATATGAATAGCCCAGGTACTGTAGGCTACACTTGAAATGGCTTCTTGCTAAAGCTTTGGGGAATTCCCTTGAGCCAGACTGACTGGGTATAGGCCTTTGATAATGGTAACCGTTTGCAGTGTGTTTGAGTTCTGTTTCCAAAGCAGTCAACTAGGATGATTGGTAGTCAGATTAATTGTATTTATTTGTCGTGAAAGCAATGCAATTATAACAGGTTGTAGATTATACAGGGTTTGGTTTGGGGCCAGTTTAGGGGCTGTCAGTGTACTTTGCTGTATTAGTGTACTTTAGGTCTATCTGTCCAATATACTATGTGTCATTTCTTCAACTATTTTCCTTTTTGATGTACAGGTGGAGTATCTTAATTTGGTTAATGTGTTGTCGCTGAGAATTTTTCTGCACTGCAGGAAATTCAAATGAGCCTTGTGATTTACATAAAGTCACTGAAAAGCTGCAGATCTCTTTCTCGCTCGCTTAAACACTAAAGCACAAGAGAGAATAACTGTCATATTACTGTAGATCCTACTTTGACATTACAATGTACAAAAATGTATTTGAAATGCAGCCGTACACATCAACAACCATTGTTTTATATAGCTTTATAACACAAGATAGATATTGATCTCCATTACGACATACAAGTGTACACCTAAACTATAGCCTATTGTAGCCTATCACAACTCATTTCATGTTAGAATAATTACTTTTTTATAATCAAAAACGAAACTGGTCAAATTAAGATCCTACATCTGAACTGTGCACTGTTTTGACCATCAGAATATATTTCAGCTATGCACTTTTTCTTCAATTCAGATGTGAATTACTTACTTTTAGTAGTTGTTATTTGAATTGGGAAACAAATGCATGACAGAACTGAATATATAGTTTTCTTTCTTTATGATAAGTACTTGAGTGTAGTCTAGACAATGTTGTCTCCTATATTACTGCAGTATTCTCTTCGAGCTTGGCCGTATAGGTCTCGACAGGGAAGCCCCATCTCCAAATTCTCTCTGTAGTTTAATACGCTTTCTCCAAATTCATAATTTATGCGTGTGCCTGACATAAAATATTTAATGAGAAAACGTATTTTAAGGAGAAGCATCCTGTGCATAAAAGCTTCCCAAGTAGTCTCATACAAGAGCTAACCTAACCTGTATATCATATACAGTAGCTTTATTCATATACTAGCCTACTTTTCATTTCTCATACTCACAGAGCTATGGCGGAGAACACAGTGTTGACCTTAAAGTGGATCAAAAGGCTCATGATGTGTTTTGGTAACCATCCCCTGTAGGAGAAAGCTATTGCTCCTTTAACTTCAGGCTGTATAACAATCAAGCTGTGTATTGTTCCAAAATATCAAATGAAGCCATTGATAGTGCCTTTCATAATGCTGTCTGATTAAGATGGCATCTGCCCTTTGAACAAACAAACACACACACACCAGCAGACCACACACACACACACACACACACACACACACACACACACACACACACACCCTCTCTCTCTCTCTCTCTCTCTCTCTCTCTCTCTCTCTCTCTCTCTCTCTGACATATTCACATGTTTGTGCAGCAAAACAACATCATTCTTCAAACTGACTGTGACAATATCATATATTTGTCTTTACAACACACATCCCTAACAATATATACCAAATAGAATGTCATTTTATGCCGTAGTTTTAAGATTTCCCTGCACTGGAACTAATGGGCGTAGCCCAAACCATGTAAAACAGCCCCGGGCCATTATTTCTCCTCCACCAAACTTTACAGTTGGCACTATGAATTGGGTCAGATAGTGTTCTCCTGGCATCCGCCAAACCCAGGTTCGTCCGTCGGACTGCCAGATGGTGAAGCATGATTCATCACTCCAGAGAACGCGTTTCCACTGCTCCAGAGTCCACTGTCGGCGAGCTTTACAAGCAAGCATCCCAGAAAAGTGATCAAAATAGCCCACGTTAACATATGTAGCTTAAGAGACAAGGTTCATGAAATTAATAACATGCTAGTAACAAATGACATTCATATTCTGACTATCTCTGAAACTCACTTAGACAATACCTTTGATGATACAGTGGTAGCAATACAAGGTTATAACAGAATGCCAGTGGTGGAGGTGTTGCTGTTTATATTCAGACCCACTTTCCTGTAAAGATTAGAGAGGATCTCATGTTCAATACTGTTGAAGTAATATAATACAGGTTCATCTGCCTCACCTAAAGCCCATTATTGTGGGAAGCTGCTATAAACCTCTAAGTGCTAACAGACAGTATCTGGATAACATGTGTGAAATGCTTGATTATGTATGTGATATCAACAGAGAGGTATATTTTCTTGGTGATTTAAATATTGACTGGCTTTCATCAAGCTGCCCACCTAAGAAAATGCTTCAAACTGTAACCAGTGACTGCAACCTGGTTCAGGTTATCAGTCAACCTACCAGGGTAGTTACAAACAGCACAGGAATGAAATCATTAACATGTATTGATCACATCTTTACTAATGCTGCAGAAATGTGCTTGAAAGCAGTATACAGATCCATTGGTTGTAGTGATGGCAATATAGTAGGAAAACCAATGTTCTAAAGGCTGGGCCTAATATAGTGTGTAAGAGGTCATACAATAAGTTTTGTAGTGATTCCTATGTTGTTGATGTAAATAATATTTGTTGGTCTGTGGTGTGTAATGAGGAGCAAACAGACATTGCACTTGACATGTTTCTGAAATTGCCACTCCTATTTGCTATAACTTCAATTTAAGCCTACTAGAAAGTATGTGCCTTCAGGCCTGGAGGGAAGAGAAAGTCATTCCGCTACCAAAGAATAGTAATGGCTCAAATAGCCGACCAATCAGCCTGTTACCAACCCTTAGTAACATTTTAGAAAAAATTGTGTTTTACCAGATACAAGGATAATTTACAGTAAACAAATTGACAACAGACTTTCAGCACTCTTATAGGGAAGGACTTTCAACAAGCACAGTACTTACACAAATAACTGATGAGTGGCTGAGATAAAATGATGGTAAAAGATTGTGGGGGCTGTTGTGTTAGACTTCAGTGTGGCTTTTGACATTATCGATCATCGTTTGCTGCTGGAAAAACGTATGTGTTATGGCTTTACATCCCCTGCTATATTGTGGATAAAGAGTTACATGTCTAACATAACACAGATGGTGTTTTTTAATGGGAGCCTCTCCAACATAATCCAGGTAGAATCTGGAATTCCCCAGGCTAGCTGTCTAGGCCCCTTACTTTTTTCAATCTTTAATAACGACACGGCTTTGAGTAAAGCTAGTGTGTCTATGTATGCGGATGACTCAACACTATACACATCAGCTACTACAGCGACTGAAATGACTGCAACACTCAACAAAGAGCTGCAGTTCGTTTCAGAATGGGTGGCAAGGAATACATTTGTCCTAAATATTTCAAAAACTAAAAGCATTGTATTTGGTACAAATCATTCGCTAAACCCTAACCTCAACTAAATATTGTAATAAATAATGTGGAGATTGAGCAAGTTGAGGTGACTAAACTGCTTGGAGTAATCCTGGATTGTAAACATGGTCAAAACATATTGATACAACAGTAGCTAAGATTGGGAGAAGTATGTCTATAATAAAGTGTTGTCTACTGTACCTTCTTAGTAGCACTATCAACAAGGCAGGTCCTACAGGCCTTAGTTTTGTCGCACCTGGACCACTGTTCAGTCGTGTGGTCAGGTGCCACAAAGAGGGACTTAGGAAAATTGCAATTGGCTCAGAACAGAGCAGCACGGCTGGCCCTTGGATGTACACAGAGAGCTAATATTAATAATATGCATGTTAATCTCTCCTGGCTCAAAGTGGAGGAGAGATTGACTTCATCACGACTTGTATTTGACATGTTGAAAGCACCGAGCCGTCTGTTTAAACGACTAGCATACAGCTCAGACACGAATGCATACCCCACAAGACATGCCACCAGAGGTCTCTTCACAGTCCCCAAGTCCAGATCAGACTATGGGAGGCGCACAGTACTACATACAGTAGAGCCATGACTACATGGAACTCTATTCCACATCAGGTAACTGATGCAAGCAGTAGAATCAGATTTAAAAAACAGATAAAAATACACCTAATGGAACAGCGGGGACTGTGAAGCAACACAAACATGCACACACACACACATAATAACATACGCACTATACACACACTTACACATGGATTTTGTGTTGTAGATATGGGGTAGTGGATGAGGGGCCTGAGGGCACACACTTAGTGTGTTGTGAAATCTGTTATGAATATATTGTAATGTTTTTACAATTGTTTAACTACCTTAATTTTTCCAGACCCCAGGAAGAGTAGCTGCTGCCTTGGGGATCCATAATAAATACAAGTACACCACTCCAGCCGTCGCTTGGCATTGCGCATGGTGATCTTAGACTTGTATGCGGCTGCTCGGCCATGGAAACCCATTTCATGAAGCTCCTGATGAACAGTTCTTGTGCTGAAGTTGCTTCTAGAGGCAGTTTGGAACTCGGTAGTGAGTGTTGCAACCGAGTAAAGAATTTATTTTGGTGCTACGCGCTTCAGAACTCGGCGGTCCAGTTCTGTGAGCTTGTGTGTTCTACTACTTCCTACCACTGTGAGCAGTTGTTTCTCCTAGACGTTTCCACTTCACAATAACAGCACTTACAGTTGACCGGGGCAGTTCTAGCAGGGCAGGAATTTGATGAAACTGACTTGTTGGAAAGGTGGCATCCTATGACGGTGCCACATTGAAAGTAACTGAGCTCTTCAGTAAGGCATTCTACTGACAATGTTTGTCTATGGAGATTGCATGGTTGTGTGCTCGATTTTATAAATCTGTCAGCAACGAGTTTGGTTGAAATAACCGAATCCACTAATTTGAAGGGGTGTCCATATACTTTTGTAGATACTGTATAGTGTATCATAATGCAGAAAAGATAGGTCTCCTCTGCCTGTCTTCCTGGCTCCCTCAGGGTGTGAGTGATACAGGAGTAGTGAACCACGGCACCGTGAAAGGACACTGCGTCTCTCAGGTGGCGCCGGACAAGGAGAGGCTACAAAGGACAGGAGTTGAGAACAGGATAAAATCAGGAGCTGTGTCTGGAGCTGTTCTGTTCACGGTTGAATGGTTACAAGCTTCAGAGAGTTTTGGCTGCTATTGTACTGTACATGTGCAGCACAACTAAGTCCTCTGTTCTTCCAGCTTCCCAAACTTTTCCAGAAAATCAGAAGCAATTTAAAGTCCACTCCCAGCCAAGAGCTAGAATGTGATGGATGAAAGAATTGAGTAACTTGGACTAAACAGGATAGAAATACGTTTTTGTGTTATATTTGGTCTAAATCCAAGAAAAGACAGCACAGTGAGCACATCTAGTTGTTGTTCTCATTCTCCCCATCTCATAATATTGTGTCTGACACACATGTAGGATCTTCATTTGAGTCAGTGTGCTACAGCAGGAAAAGAATCCCGCAGCAACAGGAAATGTGAATTATTATGTGGATTATATTTTATGGATATTTTTGTAGGGGTTGATACATTTTTCATAAGGGAAAATCAAGTCGGAAATTACAAACTTCAGAAGCCTTTTTTATACATCAAATACCCTACAGGTTTTATATTTCCTGCATTGAAGGAAAGTTCTCCTGCAACAGGGTGATCAAATTAAGATGCAACATCTGTATTTATTATGTATTGAAAAATCTTCCCTTTTGTTGTCCTCTGCCATCCTATTGACAGCTGGCAGTATAGCTGCATGATGTATGCTGTACTTCATCAATCGCGGACTGCCTTATCTCAGAGTCTGCTCTCCCCCTGTGGGGACTCTCAACTTTAGCTCTGTACTGTAGCTTCCATTAGATCCAGAAAATCACTATCTGGACTCAGAGTCTTTGAGCCTGGTATCAATCACTCTCTGCACTCAGAGTCTTTGAGCCTGGTATCAATCACTCTCTGCACTCAGAGTCTTTGAGCCTGGTATCAATCACTCTCTGCACTCAGAGCCATTGAGCATGGTATCAATCACTGTCTGGACTCAGAGTCTTTGAGCCTGGTATCAATCACTCTCTGCACTCAGAGTCTTTGAGCCTGGTATCAATCACTCTCTGCACTCAGAGTCTTTGAGCCTGGTATCAATCACTCTCTGCACTCAGAGTCTTTGAGCCTGGTATCAATCACTCTCTGCACTCAGAGTCTTTGAGCCTGGTATCAATCACTCTCTGGACTCAGAGTCTTTGAGCCTGGTATCAATCACTGTCTGGACTCAGAGTCTTTGAGCCTGGTATCAATCACTCTCTGCACTCAGAGTCTTTGAGCCTGGTATCAATCACTCTCTGCACTCAGAGCCTTTGAGCCTGGTATCAATCACTGTCTGGACTCAGAGTCTTTGAGCCTGGTATCAATCACTCTCTGCACTCAGAGTCTTTGAGCCTGGTATCAATCACTCTCTGCACTCAGAGCCTTTGAGCCTGGTATCAATCACTCTCTGGACTCAGAGTCTTTGAGCCTGGTATCAATCACTCTCTGGACTCAGAGTCTTTGAGCCTGGTATCAATCACTCTCTGCACTCAGAGCCTTTGAGCCTGGTATAAATCTCCAGACCCACCCAGAGACGGTTGGAATGGGCCTCTGCTGCAGGGATTCTTGATCACACACATACACACGCGTGTGGTGTACACAACCCCACAACTAACCCCAATACAGCCCCAGCTGCATGAGACATCTCTTTCAACCTGAGGACAGAGTTATACAGTATTTACTGAAGGAGTCTATTTATGACTCCTTAACTTATGTGCATACCTTCTTTCATTCCACTGAGCTGGGTGGTGGTGGTGGTGGTGTTGGTAATAGTGGTGATGGTGGTGGTTGTGGTGGTGATAGTAGTGGTGGTGGTGGTAGTGGCGATAGTAGTGGTGGTGGTGGTGGTGATAGTGGTGGTGGTGGTGGTGGTGTTGGTAGTAGTGGTGGTGGTAGTGGTGGTGGTGATAGTGGTGGTGATAGTAGTGGTGGTGGTGGTGGTGGTGGTGATAGTAGTGGTGGTGGTATTGGTGGTGGTGGTGGTGATTGTAGTGGTGGTGGTAGTTGGTAGTAGTGGTGGTAGTGGTGGTGGTGGTGGTGACAGTATTGGTGGTGGTAGTGGGGGTGGTGGTGGTGGTGATAGTGGTGGTGGTGGTGGTGGTAGTGGTGATGGATCTGTGAGCTAGGTGGTGGTGGTGGTTGTGGTGGTTGTGGTGGTAGTGGTGGTGGATCTGTGAGCTAGGTGGTGTTGGTGGTTGTGGTGGTGGTGGTTGTAGTGGTGGTGGTAGTGGTGGTGGTGATGGTGGTGGTGATGGTGGTGGATCTGTGAGCTAGGTGTTAGTGGTGGTAGTGGTGATAGTAGTGGTGGTGGTGGTGGTGGTTGTAGTGGTGGTGGTGGTGGTGGTAGTGGTGATAGTAGTGGTGGTGGTGGTGGTGGTGGTAGTGGTGATAGTAGTGGTGGTGGTGGTGGTGGTGGTTGTAGTGGTGGTGGTGGTGGTTGTAGTGGTGGTGGTGGTGGTAGTGGTGATAGTAGTGGTGGTGGTGGTGGTGGTTGTAGTGGTGGTGGTGGTGGTGGTGGTAGTGGTGATAGTAGTGGTGGTGGTGGTGGTGGTTGTAGTGGTGGTGGTGGTGGTGGTAGTGGTGATAGTAGTGGTGGTGGTGGTGGTGGTGGTAGTGGTGATAGTAGTGGTGGTGGTGGTGGGTGGTGGGTGTAGTGGTGGTGGTAGGTGGTGAGTAGGTAGTGGTGGTGGTGGTGTGGTTGTGGTGGTGGTGGTGGTGGTGGTGTTGGATATGTGAGCTCTAGCTTATTTATGTCTGATCCTGGAGGCTGATAAAGGCCACACATATTTTGGTATTTGTTTCATTAGTCCATTGTTAACATAGTTTCAAAATGTTTTCATTTTGCATCTTATGATGCTGCATTTTGCGTCATATGATGCAAAATGCATCAACGGGTATCATTTCTGTAGTTTGAAAGTTATATATCTTGAAAACTCGATTGATGATAAGCAAAACATTTTGGGACTATGTCAACAATGGACTAGTGAAACAAATACCACAAGATTGTTTTTGGGTTGAGTTTTCCTTTAATCATGATGAATAACAGGAGAGGTTATTCCTTTTTACCTCCTACGTACCACGTACCACACAGTTCCTGCCCCACTGTCTGTGCTTTAGAGCTTTAGAAAATGAATATGACGTGTTTCCTCTCTAAGTCCCAGGAAGCTCCGATTCAGACTTCCAATAGACAGCTCTGCAAGCGTTATAACGTCAAAATACGTTCATTACTCACCAAATACAGTATGGAGTTTCGATGAGCAACTATCTTCATTTACTCCCGTTTTGACCGGTATGTACATCCAAAAAAGTTCTAATACACATTTACAAGCTACCGAACAAAAATGCCTATTCAGCACCTCCAGTGTATTGAGCTGTTGTAGACTTCCGACCTGTGTGTGGCAGTAATGAATGATTTACATTGGAGGTGCAGGAATAGGCATCTTTTCAGATGCTTGTACATTTTTATTTCAACCTTTTTTTGGAAGTTCCACCTGGCCGTAACGGGAGTAAGTGAAGATAGTTGCTCATCAAATCTCCATACAAAGGTTGGACCTTAACTTGATCACTCTTTTGTTGCAGAGAATTTTCCTGCTGCTTCAGGAAATTCAAATGAGCCTTGTGAATCCCTGAAAATGAGCAGTTCTCTTTCTCTCCATTTCGGAGCAGTCGAGTCATTGGGATCAGTGCTAGCTATCAAAATAATTTTGTCTATCGCTCGCTCAAATGCTAGGCCTAGGTCCTATTACTGCAACATCCAAATATACAAAAATTCCCGACTCATGTCCGTTACGTACAGTACCAGTCAAAAGTTCGGACACACCTACTCATTCAAGTTATTTAAAAAAAAAAAAAAAATTCTACATTGTAGAATAATAGTGAAGACATCAAAACTATGAAATAAAACATATGGAATCATGTAGTAACCAAAAAAAGTGTTAAATCAAAATATATTTTACATTTGAGATTCTTCAAAGTAGCCAACCTTTGCCTTGCTGACAGCTTTGCACACACTTGTCATTCTGAGAGTCCAGCCCAACTTGAGTTGATTTACAGTGGCGTCCATAATTCAAACCATCAGAAATGAGAACAGGTATGCAACTATCTAATGACTATTTTAGCATTACAGTAATGTACTGTAAAATACGTATGACTGCATAGTATTGCATAAACATTTGTAACTCTAAGCCATCCATTTACTGCACTGCAATGGATGAATGAGGTTGGTTATCAGGCTGTACTACCCTTTTTTGTACATTGTTTACAGTTCCTATGCTGAACACATACTGTGTTTGAATTCTGTACAGAGTGGAAAGGCAAAGACATCATGGAGGACGAGGACGCTTGTTTACAGATGTACAAGAGACTGCAATTATAAATATGGTTTTGGCCAACAATGCAATTAGGATTAGAGTGATAAGAGAGCATATCTTGAATAATGACACCATATTTAACAACATCAATGCTGTAAGCCTGTCGACCATACAACGCATCCTCCAACGGCACCGAGTGACGATGAAACAACTTTACAAGGTGCCATTTGAGAGAAACTCTGACAGAGTCAAGAATATGCGACATGACTTTGTAGAGGTATGTATGCAACACTACTTCCAGTACTTCAGACATACCATATTTACTCATCTGTATATCCTTTTGTCTGTTACAGAGAGTATTGGATCTGGATGCCCATGTAATTCGCCATGAATTTATTTATGTGGATGAGGTTGGCTTCAACCTCACCAAAACCAGGCGCCACGGAAGAAATGTAATAGGACAGAGGGCAATTACCAATGTCCCTGGACAGCGTGGGGGTAATATAACTATGTGTGCTGCCATCACTCAAAACGGGGTCCTCCATCACAATGCCACACTGGGTCCGTACAACACCGGCTATACAGTATGCTCACTTTTCTGGATGCAATTTACACAATGCTTGTCCCTGATCCAGATCAGGAGCCTGCTAGATTTGTGGTTTTATGGGACAATGTTAGTTTTCACCGGGCTGTTCTGGTCCAAAACTGGTTTGCCACCCATCCATAATTTGTAGTTTTGTACCTACCCCCATATTCACCTTTTCTAAATCCCATAGAGGAATTCTTCTCAGCCTGGCGCTGGAAAGTGTATGATCGACAACCCTATGCCCGCATGCCCTTTCTCCAGGCAATGGAGGACGCATGTGTGGACATAGAGGTTGCCTCTGTCCAAGGTTGGATACGCCATGCTAGGAGATACTTCCCTCGATGTTTGGCAAGAGAAAACGTATCTTGTGATGTGGACGAAGTATTGTGGCCAGACCCAGCCCGGAGAAGAGATGAAGCGTAGCTTAGCACTGGTGACTGCCCCCCCCCCCCCCCCACCAATTCCTGGACAGCCCCCCCCCCCGGGACCCCACACACACAATTGAGTTCTTTACTGTATTCTAAAGAATATACTTTTGGTTTACATATGTTTATGGTTTTGTTGTATGCTACTGTATACAACACTAATGTTTGGCCTAATAAATATTTTCTGTTTCTACATTGCATTGGTGTTTACAGTGTACTTGTTACCCCTCTCAGCAGATTACTTTCACTGTAGAACATTGTATTGAAATGTAGATATAAGCCTATGAAAGACCAAAGAGCTTTAGATTTAGAACAACAGTGTTTACATGGTATATCCAAAAATGTACTATTATGAAAGCAGTGTTTGCCATTTGATGCAAATGCTTCATTCTGACATGTGTTTATGGCATTTTGAATGCAGTGTTACATTTTGAAGGAGATGTGAGGCATTTTGCATTTTGTGTGTGCAGTTTTGGGAATTGTGTATAGAGTTTTGAAAAAAGGAGACCAGTTTTGGAAACGTGTGTAAGCAGTTGGAAAAAACTGTAATCAGATGTTATAATTAATCGATGCTCCTCCCATTGTTATTTTTCTCCTCGTTCTCTCTGTTTGTATCTATCATTCTCCTCCACTGCCACAGTGCCTTCTTTTCTGAGAATATCCCTCCCTCTTGCTTTCTCAGCATTGACAATCTGATTATAGCTGCAGAGTATCACACACAAACAAGCATGAACACACACACACACACACACACACACACACACACACACACACACACACACACACACACACACACACCACACACACACACACACACACACACACACACACACACACACACACACACACACACACACACGGTAGACTAGATACATTTAGTGACAACATCACAGTTCCATCCTCTGACTCACCTCTTCTCTCTCCTATCCTCCCTCTCCCCCTCTCCTCCCCTCCCCCTCTCACCCCCCTCTCCCCCCTCTCCCTCCACCACTCCTCTGTTGCTTTGCCTGTTCCTGTTAAAGAGATGTTGACCTTTAAACAGTAGTGAGCAGCATCCATCTGCACTGGCCTTTACACATGGTAATCACAAAACCTGTCTTTTCTGTAAATCTCCCTGCTAACACGTGTGTGTGTGTGTGTGTGTGTGGTGTGTGTGTGTGTGTGTGTGTGTGTGTGTGTGTGTGTGTGTGTGTGTGTGTGTGTGTGTGTGTGTGTGTGTGTGTGTGTGTGTGTGTGTGTGTGTGTGTGTGTGTGTGTGTATGCGAGTCTTTGTGTGTGTGTCTTTGTGAGTCTGTGTGTGTCTTTGTGAGTCTATGTGTGTCCATGTGTGTTTTCGCACGTGTGTGTGCATGTGTGTTTTCACACATGTGTGTGGGTTCATGACTCATTATTCCAGCCTTTTTGAGGCTGTAATTATAAGAACTAGCCAGAAACATGTAGATAACCAAAGAAAACCAGAAGTGACTTATTGTTGAGACTCCCTGTCAGTGATGCCCTTTACCCGTTTTATAGAACGCCAGACAAAACTAGTACATGTAGAATTCCTAACAAAGAGAATCAGTGTATTCCTGCCTAAGATATCAATCTGATATCGTAGCCCTTTCCTGCAGTCAATGACCAAAAGCGCCCTCTTTGGCCTCATGGGTGGAATGTTAATATTTTTCCTTATTTCTTAATTAAAGATTTTAAAGATTATTCGTAAATTAGTAAAGATTATTAGTAAAGATTATTTTTTTAAACCAGACAAAAACCTGGTGTTTCTTTGTCAAACAGTTTTGTTATATTTCAGTCTTCTATGATGTATATAAAGTGTAATATTGGGGTGCAAACTCAAAATGTAAGACATTACAACTCTATGGTACAGGGGTCTTATTTTTTTAAGCCCTTAACCATGTGTGTGAGGTGTATACTTTTGTTTCAAAAGTAAATTTGTTTAAGACTACCAAGAATCACTCTTTGTGACTGTGATTTGGCCCACTGCAGGAAAAGGTTAACCACATAACCTAAAGGTCTAGACAGAGACTAGCTAGATCAATGCTCAACCGAACCACGGCTAACCTTATTGGACATCATCCTCTGGATGTCATTAACACACGTAACCCATTGGTTGTGCTGCTGCTGTACTTCCTCCTCACTGATAGACATTTTTCAAAGGATCCAGTCCTCATTAATCCAAGAGCACCACTTCTTCATGAACTGATAGATAGACGGGGCTGACAGGAAGCTGACAGGAAGCTGACAGGAAGCAATGAATATCATCAATTTATGAGAGGCAACTGTGTTCTCTATCTTGGATCTAAGTGGAAACCTGCAGTTTTTGTTTCAAGTTTTAATATCATGTGCACAAGCAGTGGTGTAAAGTATTTAAGTCATTTTTTGTGTAGCTGTTCTTTACTTGAGTATTTATATTGTTGACAACTTTTACTTTTACTCCACTACATTCCTAAAGAAAATGATGCACTTTTTACTCCATACATTTTCCCTGACAACCAAAAGTACTTTTTGCATGATGAATGCTTAGCAGGACAGGAAAATGGTCCAATTCATGCACTTATCAAAAGAACATCCCTGGTCATCTGATCTGGTGGACTCACTAAACACAAATGCTTTGTTTATGTCTTGGAGAGTGCCCCCGGCTATCCGTAAATTAATAAAAAACAAGAAAATTGTGCCGTCTGGTTTTCTTAATATAAGTAATTTGCAATGATTTATACTTTTACTTTTGATACTTAAGTATATTTTTTCAATTATATTTACTTTCGATACTTAAGTATATTTTTAAAACCAAAGACTTTTAGGCCTTTACTCAAGTAGTTTTTTACTGGGTGACTTTCACTTTTACTTGAGTCGGGAAAGTAAGAAGCTATATACAGGGTCTGTTCCAATACCATATTTACAATGTGTAGGGATGCTGGAGTGATAGAGGCAGATATGTATAGCGCTAAGGTGACTAGGCATCAGGATATATGATAAACAGAGTAGCTGCAGTGTATATGATGATTGAATGTGAGTGAGTGTGTAGACTCAGTATAAATGTGTGTGCATGTAATTAGTGTGTTGGAGTGTCAGTGTGCTTCTGTAGAGTCCTGTGAGTGTGCATTAAAATAAATAATACAATATAGTCTGTGTAGCCATTCTGTTAGCTATTTATCAGTGTTATCACTTGGGGATAGAAGCTGTTCATGAGCCTTTTGGTGTCAGACTTGATGCACCGGTACCGCTTGCCATGCGGAAGCAGAGAGAACAGTCTATGGCTTGGGTGGCTGGAGCCCTTAACAGTTTTCTGGGCCTTCTTTTCTACCGCCTGATATAGAGGTGGCCCCAGTGATGTACTGGGATTTCCCAATCACCCTCTGTAGCGCCATGCAAACGAGGGCAGTGCTGTTGCCATACCAAGCAGTGATGCAGCCAGTGATGCAGCCAGGAAGTACAGGAGGGTACTAGGGAAGACACAGCCGTGATCTGCCCAACGATGTCTTTGTTCCAGGTGAACTTAACGCATTTTATGCACGCTTCGACAATAACAACACCGTACCATACGTGAGGGCCCCCACCGACCCAGAGGACTGGGTGATCTCACTCTCCAAGGTCGACGTGATCAAGTCAACACTTGCAAGGCCGCGTTTTCAGATCATGCGTAGATCAGCTGGCAGGCAAATTGACAGTAATTTTCCCCATCTCCTTGTCACAGTCTGTGATGGCAATTTGAATGCACAGAGATACCGTGACGAGATCCTGAGGCCCATTGTCGTGCCATTCATCCGCAGCCATCACCTCATGATTCAACATGATAATGCACAGCCCCGTGGCGCAAAAATCTGTACACAATTCCTGAAAGCTGAAAATGTCCCAGTTCTTTCATGGCCTGCGTACTGACCAGACATGTCACCCATTGAGTGACATGTTACATTCTAACAACATACATGTGGTGAAGAGACATATTTATAAAAAGTCGAGGACAAAAGGAGTTTTGATTTAAAAATTTGAATTTTAAATGTATATGCAGTCAAAATGACTGCTTCTGTGTTTCTTGTGTTAATGGAGCTTTGAGAATGCATGTGCTTTGATCAAACGTTATGTATTACATTAGATTAGAAGAAACAACTGTATTAACAATTGCCAATCCATCTTAAAGGGACATTACAGTAAAACAATTTTGTTTGTCAGATCTTTTCAAACCTCAAAAGTGGTTTTATGTTGAGAGAAGTCCACGTCCCAGACCATCTGTTTTGTAGATCAAGCAATATTTCACAATAGCAAATTAATGGAAAAGATAAGTACCGTATGATTTCCAATTAAATTTCCCCCCTCAGTGCATTGTCTTCAAAGTCAAACGGCCTTCGCTGTTACACAAGTTCTGAATATTGCTATTTTTCTGAATTTTTCTTAATCTGATCTAAAACATATTGCTTTTTCATTTTTTTATTGAACCTTTATTTATCCAGGTTAGTGTCATTGAGATAACATCTATTTTTCAAGAGAGGCCTGGTCTAACCAAGACAGCAGCATAGCGGGGAACAATGTTTATTAAGACAAATATCAGACATACTGTAACAATTTACTGACAAAGACACCCCCCCCCCCCCACACACACATAAAAAATTATTTGATGTAGACACACATACATTTCAATTACATAAACATATAAGCGTCATAGATCAAACAAATCATAAAGGAAGGGCTCTGTGCTCTTAGTCTCACAAGTCAGACCATTGTTTCTGAAATATTACATGTACCAGAACTGCAAGACTGGAAATTGAGACATCTGTCTACCTCGGGTGCTGTGTATGAGTATTCTTGGAGGTAGCTAACGGTAGCTAGCTAGACAGAAAGAATGAGAGAAGCTTCAGTAAATGGATGGCGTCGTTCTCAAAGCAATTATGACCCTGGTTTCCTGGGTAGAGTAAGCAGGATGATAGTGACCAGTTGCTTTGTGCGTGGTAACTGACTGAGTGCTGTGAGCTCTGTGGTCTATGTATTGTAGCTCAGCTAATCTAATATACTCCACATTAGAGTTATATGAAGTCTGAACCTGCCAACGTCCCACTACCATGCTAACTCTGGGACTGTATCCTAAATGGCTCCCTATTTCCTATGGGACCTGGTCAAAAGTAGTGCACTATATAGGGAATAGGGTGCCATTTGGGACGTACAGTTTGAGTGAAATACGAATCGTTTCCTTTTATGAATGATGGGTGAGACAGACGGTCGTATTAGTCAAGTTCCTACTGCATACTGTAGGTTGGTGTGCTCATATTGAACATCATAGGAGGTTGGTGGCTCCTTCATTTGGGGAGAATGGGCTTGTTCTAGACTGGAGCGAAATAGATGGAATGGTATCAAATACATCAAACACATGGTTTCCAGGTGTTTGATACCATTCCATTTGCTCCATACCGGCCATTATTATGAGCCGTTCTCCCCTCAGCCAATCCTGTGATTGAAATTGGTTCATAATGTAACACATCTAAAACTAACATGTTGAAAATGCATCGATCTGCACAATTCTTATTACTTCCTGTTTAATTTCAAGGCTTCAATCAGGAAACTTCCATAATGATGAATCTATGTAATAACATTTGATTCAATAATGTGATGTTAGGTTCTAATCTTTTATGGTCCTGTGTGGCTCAGTTGGTAGAGCATGGTGCTTCCAATGGCAGGGTTGTAGGTTCATTTCCCACCGGGGACCTGTATGAAGAAAATGTATGTTCTCGCTACTGTAAGTCTCTCTTGATAAGAGTGTCTGCTAAATGATGAAAATGTAATCAGATATAGGTGGAGACTGACAAAACTAAAAACTGGAGTTATTCACCCAGCTGAATAGCAAAGTCACACAGTTCTTCCTATATAAAGGGAAATGGCCCAGGAAGGGCTCTATGGCTCTTCCTCTGCATCCTGATATTTTCACTTTGACGTTGACTGCATTCTCCCCGTTTCGTACAGAAACTGGAACTTGCTGTACAGTAACTCAACCGTGACTTTGACCTGAACCATCCACTTGTGCAAAACATGTTTATACAACCCTTGCAGACATACTGGCACGACAGAGACCATCTCCTTCTGTACTGTCCCATTCGTCTATTTGTAACACATAAGTTCAACCTAGCCCATAACAAGATGACTACTACTGATAAGCTAGTTGTACCGGGAAAAGGGCTTAGCTCACACAGATTCTCAACAGTGTTGTTTGAGAATACTTTTTGATGAGGTTTCCCCTCTTAAAGATTCTCAGTTTCAACCTTTTCCTCAGAGTAAAGGTTGATAAGTCATTGCTATTTCCGCGTAGAATCATTGAGCTGACAGAAGCTCTGGGCATAGACTGTCAAAGACAATTTAGTCTTCCTTGCAAAAACACTTAATACTGGGAGAATTTCCCTGATGCTCCAGGCCACAAGGACGATACATTAATAGAGTTGAATGTTCTTGCTTTTACGTTTAAAAAAATATATAAAAACAATTACATCATGTCAAATCCAAATATCAATCTTATATCTTGACTCGTCAGAGGAGAAATGAATGTGCTGGGAAATGTTGACAGATAAACATACTCAGTTCAGACAAAGACAGCAGCACAGCCTCAGAGATGCGAATAAGCTACCAGGAGAAAACTGTTGCGCTTCATCAGAAGTGACACGCATGTAGACCTACCGACAGTGAGAATAATGGAACTAAACCAACATGAATTGCACGTCTGCCATCATTTTCTTGTATTGCATTGTGCTGCATTAAGTATGGATTAGTAAAAATAGTGGTTTGTCTTGCCATGGGCAGTGTGTGTTCCATATCTGCAGACATTAAGAAGAAAGAAGATATGTCTTCCCTAGTTATTTTCGTAGCATGGCAAGAGATTGGGTAGGCTATAATTGTGTGGCGGGGCGTGTAATTCTTTCTTGTCTACTTGTAGGATGTTTGGCTAGCACAAAGGAACGATACATCCACACTATTGCTAGGAAAAAGGCTATAGTTTGAAGTTTGAAATTAAAATTCACATCCTGTGATGCATGTTACCATGATAGGAGTACCCTGATCACTCATCCGGACACATCGGGACAGAAAAGACAACCTTAGGCTGCAGGGATTTCATTATTATTATGTTTTTTAATATAGTACATTTTTATTATTATTATTATTTTATTTTTTATCGATATACAAACTTATACATACAAACAACAATTTACAGACAAACACAAACAATCACTACATCTCATCTACCCAGACCCACATGCTCATACCCCCATCCCTAATGCCTGCATTATTGTTTGCCACTTGGCCTTAAATTGTATCCATTTGTTTTTATTTGTCGTCCATGCTTTTTAAATATTTTAATAATAAATACTTCGGTGTTTCCATTGTGTTAATGATGGCGGATTGATTGATTTCCACTTTTTTAGTATACGTTTTTTCAAGATGGGTGATGAAGAGAATCATCCAGCCCATTTGGTATCTCACTAAACCTCCATATGCCATGTCTTGAAATATGCAGACAGATGGATTAAAAGTAAGTTTACATTGTAATATTTCTGAAAGCCAACTTTCTGGCTCCGCCCAAAACTTTTTTTCTTCTTCGTTATCTTCTGTCTTCGTTATCTTCTGTCTTCGTTATCTTCTGTCTTCGTTATCTTCTGTCTTCGTTATCTTCTGTCTTCGTTATCTTCTGTCTTCGTTATCTTCTGTCTTCATTATCTTCTGTCTTCGTTATCTTCTGTCTTCATTATCTTCTGTCTTCGTTATCTTCTGTCTTCGTTATCTTCTGTCTTCGTTATCTTCTGTCTTCGTTATCTTCTGTCTTCGTTATCTTCTGTCTTCGTTATCTTCTGTCTTCATTATCTTCTGTCTTCATTATCTTCTGTCTTCATTATCTTCTGTCTTCATTGTCTTCTGTGTCTTCACACACACTTCCCACATCGTGCTCAGGGCCATCTCCATTTCCTCTAAGTTTCCTTGGTAATTAATATGTGTGGAATCACAGCGATTAAAGGAAGAGATGTGTAAACAGTAGAATGGGATCAGGAGGCAGTGAGGCAGTGAAGTCGGTAATCTCACCTGTATGTATACAGTAGTATATGAATGTATGCACAAACCCCACAGCCCCACTCAAGCATGAAGTCCAGAGTACAGCTCTGAATGCCAATGGACCTCTGCATTAAGCCTTAGAATATTTCATGAGAGGGTCTCAGGGTTTTTACTATTAGAGATGGATGCCCTTTTGTCTAGCCTTCTACTCTGTACTGTTGAGGGTATTGATTGTGCTATTGGATTTTGGGAAGTACAGTTTTCCTCTTGGCAGGGAGATTTGAATCTAATGCCATGGATCTCACTCCTCCATGTGTCCATTGACCTCGATGACAGAGAGGGAGGATTGCATTCACTTTTAAACACTTGTAGTTATTTTGTTAAAGGCATAGGAAGATACTCAGGCAAAATGTCCTCAGTGAATATGGTCTCACATTCTATTGAATGATAATGGATTGTGTGATTCCTGTATAAGACCCTTTGTGTTTTGCTCAGCCCCAGAGAGTGCAGATTCTGTTTGAAAGCTTGAGCAATGTGGTGGGTACCGTGCTGTCACTTGTCCAATGGTGTTAGCCACAAAATTTCAGGGCAAGGAAAGAAGGAAGCATGCATTTTTATGTTGTTTAAGGGCCAGTGTAAACCCTGACCTCACTGTACTATACCATCTTTGACCTATTGACCTCCCCCCCAGCCTCTGAGGATGCACTGTAACTGCTGTGCCCTGGTGTCCAGCTCGGGCCATCTTACCGGCAGTAACCGAGGGGACGAAATTGACCGCACCGAATGCGTCATCCGCATGAACAATGCCCCGAACGGAAACAATTTCAAACAGGATGTGGGCTGGCGCACTAGCCTGCGCGTCATCGCCCACTCCAGCGTGCAGAGGGTGCTGCAGAGACGGCAGGAGCTACTCAACGCCAACCAGGACTGTGTCTTCCTCTTCTGGGGACCCACCAGCTCCATGCGGCGCGACGGCAAGGGCAGGGTCTTCAACAACCTGCGTCTGATCAACCAGCTGCTTCCCAAGCTCAAGGTCTACGTCATCTCCCCCCTCAAGATGCTGGAGTTTGACGTGCTCTTCAAAAATGAAACGGGAAAAGACAGGTAGGATTTTGACATTTTGACCATTGGGTCAATAATGTCATTGGGTTTCAACTTTGTGAGTCTGGCTGTCCAATTCTGGTCGAGGATGACATCTGAAGAATGCAGTCATTGTGTTTGAGAACTTGAATCAGGATTTGCCAGGGAAGCCGAATGCATTGTTTTCAGAGCTCTTGAGTATACATATTATAATATACATTTTAATACACATGCATATGCTAATACACATTTCAATACACATACACATTTAATACACATATATATATATATTATAATACACATTTTAATACACATACACATTTTAATACACATATATATATATTATAATGCACATTTTAATACACATGCATATTCTAATACACCATTTAATACACATACATACTCTAATACACATAATAATACACATATATAGTATAATTCATATTTTAATACACATACATATAATAAACATTTTAATACACATACATATAATACACATTTTAATACACATACATATTCTAATGCACATTTTAATGCACATATATATTCTAATACACATACAGTTGAAGTCGGAAGTTTACATACACTTAGGTTGGAGTCATTAAATCTCGTTTTTTCAACCATTCCACAAATTTCTTGTTAACCTGTCTGGGCCAGTGGGACATTTGCGTCCCACCCTAGTCAACAGCCAGTGGAATCGCGTCGCGCGAAATACAAATACCTCATAAATGCTATAACTTCAATTTCTCAAACTCATTACTATTTTACACCATTTTATAGATACACCTCTCCTGAATCGAACCACGTTGTCCGATTTCAAAAAGGCTTTACAGCAAAAGCAAAACATTAGATTATATTAGGAGAGTACCCAGCCAAAAATAATCACACTGCCATTTTCAAAGCAAATAGCATGCATCACAAATACCCAAAACACAGCTAAATGCAGCACTAACCTTTGACAATCTTCATCAGATGACACTCCTAGGACATCATGTTACACAATACATGCATTTTTTGTTCGATAAAGTTCATATTTATATATAAAAACAGCAATTTATATCGGCGCGTGACGTTCAGAAAATATTTTCCCTCAAATGCTTCCGGTGAATCAGCGCTACAATTTACAAAATTACTATTCGAAAACATTTTTAAAATGTAATATTGTCATTCAAAGAATTATAGATTAACATCTCGGGAATGCAACCGCATTGCCAGATTTAACTAACTTTACTGAGAAATCACACTATGCAATAAACAAGATGCTATGCTCAGAAAAATAGGCTAGGCGATACAGGTTAGCGCCATCTTGGAACCATCTAAAATCAAATATACTATTGTAAATATTCCCTTACCTTTGATTATCTTCATCAGAAGGCACTTCCAGGAATCCCAGGTCCACAACAAATGTACTTTTGTTCGAAAAAGTTAATAATTTATGCCCCAATAGCTCCTTCTTGTTAGCGCGTTCCGAAGGCTACTCATAATGTACGAGGCGCGCCGGACTTGCCGTCACGAATGTGCAAAAAAATATATATTTACGTTCGTTCAAACATGTCAAACGTTGTATAACATAAATCTTTAGGGCCTTTTTCAATCAGAGCTTCAATAATATTCAAGGCGGACGATTGCATTGTCTTACTAAACGTTTCGGAACAAAAGGGTACCCATGGGCGCCCGCGTTATAGTAGTAATGGCCCTCCCTCTATGACCAACTTTCCAAGCCTCCCAGGTTCCCAGACAGGCTAAGGACAACAAGGTCAAGGTATTGGAGTGGCCATCACAAAACCCTGACCTCAATCCTATAGGAAATTTGTGGGCAGAACTGAAAAAGCGTGTGCGAGCAAGGAGGCCTACAAACCTGACTCAGTTACACCAGCTCTGTCTGGAGGAATGGGCCAAAATTCACCCAACTTATTGTGGGAAGCTTGTAGAAGGCTAACCGAAATGTTTGACCCATGTTAAACAATTTAAAGGCAATGCTACCAAATACTAATTGAGTGTATGTAAACTTCTGACCCACTGGGAATGTGATGAAAGAAATAAAAGCTGAAATAAATCATTCTCGCTACTATTATTCTGGCATTTTACATTCTTAAAATAAAGTTGTGATCCTAACTGACCTAAGACAGGGAATTTTTACTTGGATTAAATGTCAGAAATTGTGAAAAACTGAGTTTAAATGTATTTGGTTAAGGTGTATGTAAACTTCCGACTTCAACTGTACACATTCTAATTTTAAAGCTGCTGTTGAGCATTTTTGAAGCTCTTAACAAAAGACTAATTAAGAAATCCCAACAACCACCAAACATATCACAGTATCATTAAATGGGATTTAGTTCAAAGCACTCTGAATATATGTTAATACTCAGGAGGATTTACTGTAGAGCCAATGGAATATGAGAGTCCAAATGAAGTGTACGATGCAGCTAGAGAGGGATTCTAAGACTATCTGAATGTACAATAACACTGTCCTGAATATAAAACAGTGGCTGGATCACGTTGGGAATGGAAGAGGTAGAAGAAGAAACAAGAACAACATTGAGACAACCTGTAGAGCCAATGTGCTGTTTTTACCTCAGCACAATGTTGCACACAATGTTGCGAAAAGTTAACAGCTACAGTGCATTGCAAAAGTATTCATACCCTTGGATTTCTTCACATTTTATTGTATTACAAATGGGATTACAAATGATTTAATCGTAATTTTTTGGGTCAACATTCTCCTCTAAATACGCTGTAATGCCACAGTGGAAGTTTATTTTCTATTTTTATTCAAACAAATTTGTTATCTAAAATATAGTGGTTGTTTAGTCAAGCCTAAATTAGTTCAGGAGTAAAATGTGGCTTAACAAATCACATAATAAGTTACATGGTGTCACGCCCTGACCATAGAGAGCCTTTCTATTTCTCTATTTGGTTAGGTCAGGGTGTGATTTGGGTGGGCAATCTAGTTTTCTTATTTCTTTGTTTGGCCGGGTATGGTCCCCAATCAGAGGAGGCTGTCTATCGTTGTCTCTGATTGGGGATCATACTTAGGCAGCCCTTTCCCCACCTGTGATTGTGGGATCTTATCTATGTGTGGTTGCCTGCGAGAACTACGTAGCTTCACGTTTCAGTTTTTTGGTGCTTTTTTGTTTTCTGTGTGTTTCACTTCTCAAATAAAAGATGATGGAACCATACCACGCTGCGCTTTGGTCCGACAATTCTTATATCGGACGTGACACATGGACTCACTCTGTGTAAAATAACAAGGGTTGAAAAAATCATAAAAGCCTGATAAAGAAGAGCAGTGATTGGTAGATGGGTAACAATAACAAATCAGACATTGAATATCTCTTTAAGCCTGGTCAAGTTAATAACTATGCTGTGGATTATGTATTAAACCACCCAGACAGATCAAAGATACAGTCGTCCTCCTGAGCTGAGCTGCAGGACAGGAATGAACTGCTCCATGAGGCCATAGGTCACAGTTACAGAGTTCAATGGCTTTGATGGGAGAAAACTGAGGATGGATCAACAACATTGTAGCGACTCCACAATAATGACTTAAAGGACAGCGTGAAAAGAAGAGTACAAATATACTGAATAGAAATATTACAAAACAAGCATCCTGTGTGCAACAAGGCACCAAAGTAATACTGAAAAAAAAGAAGAAAATAAATTCACTTTTTGGCCTAAGTGCAAAGCCTTATGTTTGTGGTAAATCCTATACAACACATCACTGAGTAATTGTCTCCTTATTTTCAAGTGGCTGCATCATGGTATGGGTTTGCTTGACATCGGCAAATACTGGGGAGATTTTCAGGATAAAATTAAATGGGATGGAGCTAAGCACAGTGAAAATCCTAGAGAAAAACCTGCTTCATCTGCTTTCCAACACACTGGGAGATGAATTCACCTTTCAGCAGAACAATAAACCTTCACACAAAGCCAAATAATCCCTGGAGGTGCTTACCAAGAAGACAGTGAATGTTTCTGAGTGGCGAAGTTACAGTTTTGACTTAAATCTGCTTGAAAATCTATGGCAAGATTTGAAAATTGCTGTCTATCCATGATCCCCAACATCTTGAAGGAGCTTCAAGAATTATGAGAAGAGTAATGGGCTGATACTGCACAGTCCAGGTGTGTAAAGCACTTAGAGACTTATCAAAGAACACTCACTGCTGTAATCGCTGCCAAAGGTGTTTCTAACATGTATTCACTCAGGGAGCTGAATACTTGTGCAACGACTATATTTTAGTTATTTAATTTCTATTCATCTTTAAAAACAAAATAATAATACATTTGAATCCCACATTGCAGCACAATACAATTTGAATACAGTTGAAGTCAGAAGTTTACATACACCTTAGCCAAATACATTTAAACTCAGTTTTTCACAATTCCTGACATTTAATCCTCGTATAAATTCCCTGTCAGTTAGGATCACCACTTTATTTTAAGAATGTGAAATGTCAGAATAATAGTAGAGATAATTATTTATTTCAGCTTTTATTTATTTATTCACTTTCACAGTGGGTCAGAAGTTTACATACACTCAATTAGTATTTGGTAGCATTGCCTTTAAATTGTTTAACATGGGTCAAATGTTTCAGGTAGCCTTCCACAATTTTGGCCCATTCCTCCTGACAGAGCTTGTGTAACTGAGTCAGGTTTGTAGGCCTCCTTGCTCGCACAGATGAACGTGGTACCTTCAGGCGTTTGGAAATTGCTCCCAAGGATGAACCAGACTTGTGGAGGTCTACAATTTATTTTCTGAGTTCTTGGCTGATTTCTTTTGATTTTCCCATGATGTCAAGCAAAGAGGCACTGAGTTTGAAGGTAGGCCTTGAAATACATCCACAGGTACACCTCCAATTAACTCAAATGATGTCAATTAGCCTATCAGAAGATTCTAAAGCCATGACATCATTTTCTGGAATTTTCCAAGCTGTTTAAAGGCACAGTCAACTTAGTGTATGTAAACCTCTGACCCACTGGAATTGTGATACAGTGAATTATAAATGAAATAATGTGTCTGTAAACAATTGTTGGAAAACTTACTTGTGTCATGCACAAAGTAGATGTCCTAACCGACTTGCGAAAACTATAGTTTGTTAACAAGAAATTTGTGGAGTGGTTGAAAAACGAGTTTTAATGACACCAACCTAAGTGTATGTAATCTTCCGACTTCAACTGTACATCCAATTGGTACGAATACACAATGTTGCTCTATATGTTGGGCATGTGCTATTTCAATGTCTGCTCAACTCTCCTCTGGCAAACTGTAGTTAGCTCAGTCAGTCAGATACTGCATCATAAGCTTGTAGCTAGCCTACCGTAAGTGACGCGCTTAAACATTTATGTCATGGGGAGCCAACCCAACGTACTAATCATTAATAGATGCTGACAGATTAGCTCTAGCAATCCAAATTAGCTCCAGCAGCTACATGACAGATACATATGCTGCGATGCTACAAGATAATTGGTGTCTTCATTAACTGTTGACAGGAAGTTACAGAAGCACTACGCTGCCTCACAAGATGATGTCACTGAGTCAGAGTTGGAAGCAGATACCGATTACAGGTCCTACCAGACTCTCACTGGCTGGCACTCACCCTGGCACTCTATCTGGCAGACGTTGCCAACAGCACACAGGATGAGCCCAGACAGGATTGGCTCCGCTGTCATCTGGGATATCCCCCAGTGAGGGGCTGGTATGGCCGGCAGGTGTGGCAGGTCCAGCCCCGATAATCTAGCCTTGACGGCTCAGTAGATGAGAGGGCTCCATATTACAGGGGGCACCGGTTTGATGGCTGTTTATCGGCCTTGAAACCGTCATTTCATGTCAAATCATGTAAATTAGGAATATGGCAGTGTGAAAACTTATGGTATTAAAAATGAACCAATAATTTGAGGGCCTTGGCCAGAACGGATGTCACTGCGAGCACTACATAGGGAGGTTTTGGCATGATTAACATTTAATTCTATTGAATCATGCAATACATTTTGTTGAACATGTCTTTTCTCCATTCACCTTCTCATCCAGGAAGACCTCTAACTCGTGGCTGACCACTGGCTGGTTCACCATGGCCATTGCCCTGGAACTCTGTGACAGGGTCAATGTCTATGGCATGGTGGCTCCGGACTTCTGCAGGTGGGTTGGGTTCTGCGAAGTGCTATCCGACAGCGATTATTACCCCAATTGTACTAAGAGATTATTAATAGGCATATAAGTTTGCAAAGGTAGGGTATATTACTGGAAACTTTCTAAGTTTACCAGCAAACTACCAGAATTTGGCAAACTTAACATTTTCTATTGGTCTTTTTGGGTACTTAAGACTATGACAAGTGGCTGTTATTATCTTTGGCCCTCTGTGTGGCCTTATCCTTAAAATAAACCATCAACTTAGTGAATACCATTGGTGTTTAATATAAGCGTTTCAGCATTAAATATCCTTAATATTTGGGTTACTTATTTTGCTATGTAAATATGTCTTTGTTATTAATGTTTTGGTTCCAAACTGCTGGCAGTTGTGAAAAAAAAGTAATTAATTGGAAGAGTTGCAGAGTTTATTGAAAATAGTGACATTGTTGATTAGATAGAGCACTTTTTTCATTAATTAGGCTATTTTCTCTTGAACAATATGGTCTATCCACTTGAAACTCATGGACAATATGGACACAGATATAAAAAATGAATACTATATACAGTATCAGTCAAAGGTTTGGACACCTACTCAATCAAGGGTTTTTCTATATTTTTACAATTTTCTAGAATAATAGTGAAGACATCAAAACTATGAAATAACACATGGAATCATGTAGTAACTAAAACAGTGTTAAACAAAACAAAATATATTTTATATTTGAGATTCTTCAAAGTAGCCACCATTTTCCTTGATGACAGCTTTGCAAACTCTTGGCATTCTCTCAACCAGCTTCATGAGGTAGTCACCTGTAATGCATTTCAATTAACAGGTGTGCCTTGTTAAAAGTACATTTGTGGAATTTCTTTCCTTCTTAATGCGTTTGAGACATCAGTTGTGTTGTGACAAGGTGGGGGTGGTATACAGAAGATAGCTCTATTTGGTAAAATACAAAGTTCATATTATAGCAAGAACACCTCAAATAAGCAAAGAGAAACGACAGTCCATCATTACTTTAAGACATAAAGGTCAGTCAATACGGAACATTTCAAGAACTACGGAAAGTTTCTTCAAGCGCAGTCGCAAAACCCATCAAGCACTATGATGAAACTGGCTCTCATGAGGACCGACACAGGAAAGGAAGACCCAGAGTTACCTCTGCTGCAGAGGATAAGTTCATTAGAGTTAACCTCTCATGGGTAGGGGCAGTATTTTGACATCCGGGTGAAAAGCGTGCCCAAAGTAAACTGCCTGTTACTCAGGCCCAGAAGATAGGATATATAATTGGTAGATTTGGATAGAAAACACTCTAGTGTTTCTGAAACTGTTAAAATTATGTCTGTGAGTATAACAGAACTGATATGGCAGGCGAAACCCCGAGAACAAACCATCCTCCCCCCCCAAAAAATCAGCCTACCTCTATTTTCAATGGCTATCACTTTAATTATAAGGCCAAGTCCTCCCAGATTGCAGTTCTTAGGGCTTCCACTAGATGTCAACAGTCTTTAGAAAGAGTTTCAGGCTGGTTTTTGGAAAAATGAGCCAGAAATTGTAGTTTCTCTAGGTGGCTCCCATTTTGGCTGTACTTTTTCCAAGCGCGTGGAAGAGAGCGCGTTCTTTGGTATTTT
Source organism: Salmo salar (assembly GCF_965601325.2). Taxonomy (NCBI): domain Eukaryota; kingdom Metazoa; phylum Chordata; class Actinopteri; order Salmoniformes; family Salmonidae; genus Salmo; species Salmo salar. The sequence goes on along the minus strand of NC_138306.1, from coordinate 49,043,173 downwards.
TCTCCGGTAAAGACAATAACGATTCTCCGTCTTAAATTTGATCGTTTATTTACATATTAGGGTACCTAAGGTTTGATTATCAACGTTGTTTGACTTGTTTGGAAAAGTTTATTCGTAACATTTGGGATTCATTTTCTATGCATTTTGATAGATGGAAACTGGGTGGATTATTGACTGAAGCGTGCCAGCTAAACTGAGTTTTTATGGATATAAAGAAGGACATTATCGAACAAAAGGACCATTTGTGATGTAACTGGGACCTTTTGGAGTGCAAACAGAAGAAGATCATCAAAGGTAAGGCATTTTTTATATTGCTATTTCTGACTTTTGTGTCGCACCTGCCGGGTTGAAATATGTTTTTCATGTGTTTGTATGCGGGGCGCTGTCCTCAAATAATTGCATGGTTTGCTTTTGCTGTAAAGCCTTTTTGAAATCTGACACCGCAGCTGGATTAACAAGAAGTTAAGCTTTATTTTGATGTATTACACTTGTGATTTTATGAAAGTTAAATATTTATAATACTGTCGTTTGTATTTCGCGCTCTGCAATTTCACCGGATGTTGGCCAGGTGGGACACTACCGTCCCACCTGCCCATAAGAAGTTTTAACTGCACCTCAGATTGCAGGCCAAATGAATGCTTCATGGAGTTCAAGTAACAGATACATCTCAACATCAACTGTTCAAAGGAGACTGCGTGAATCAAGCCTTCATGGTTGAATTGCTGCAAGGAAACCACTACCAAAGGACACCAATAATAAGAAAAGACTTGCTTGGGCCAAGAAACATGAGCAATGGACATTAGACCAGTGGAAATCTGTCCTTTGGTCTGATGAGTCCAAATTTCAGATTTTTGTTTCCAGCTGCCGTGTCTTTGTGAGACGCAGAGTACATGAACGGATGATCTCCACATGTGTTGTTCCCACCGTGAAGCACGGAGGAGGAAATGTGATGGTTCTTTGCTGGTGACACTGTCAGTGATTTATTTAGATTTCAAGGCACACTTAACAGCATTATGCAGCGATACGCCATCCCATCTGGTTTGCGCTAAGTGGGACTATCATTTGTTTTTCAACAGGACAATGACCCAAAACACACCTCCAGGCTGTGTAGGGGCTGTTTGACCAAGAAGGAGAGTGATGGAGTGCTGCATCAGATGACCTGGCCACAATCACCCGACCTCAACCCAATTGAGATGGTTTGGGATGAGTTGGACCACAGAGTGAAGGAAACGCAGCCAACAAGTGCTCAGCATATGTGGGTACTCCTTCAAAACTGTTGGAACCGCATTCCAGGTGACTACCTCATGGAGCTTCTTGAGAGAATTCCAAGAGTGTGCAAAGCTGTCATCAAGGCAACGTGTGGCTACTTTGAAGAATCTTAAATATAAAATATATTTTCATTAGTTTAACACTTTTTTGGTTACTACGTGATTCCATATGTGTTATTTCATAGTTTTGATGTCTTCACTATTATTCTACAATAAAGGAAAACCCTTGAATGAGTAGGTGTCTCCAAATTTTGACTGGTATTGTATATTCATTAATATTATTTTTTGTTATTTGAGCATTAATTACTAAAATTATGGAACATTCCATAGCTAACTTTTACTACTATTACTATTTTTATAAATGTTTATGTTCTGGCAAATACAATGTACCTGCTTGTGTCCTGAATATCCTGACTAGAAATGTGTTGTTTTACAGGGTCAGCCGTAGTAATACAGCACCCCTGGAGCAAATTAGGTTTAAGTGCCTTGCTCAAGGGTACAGACAGATTTATCACCTTATCGGCTTGGGTATTCGAACCAGTGACCTTTGGTTACTGGCCCAATGTTGCTAGGCTGTCTGCCGCCTGTAGATTGATGGAGGATTACAGTAGCTTCAGATATTAAGCTGATATCCACAGGCAGGTCCATGGGACCATATCAAATGCCTTTGCTGTTTGAATGATTCATGCTGGCTCAAACGCCCCTCTGTCTGCTGGCTCAAACGCCCCTCTGTCTGCTGGCTCAAACGCCCCTCTTGAGGCCCAAGTCTACTGAGTGTAGTACTTTCAGGATCATCACAGGGATCATGGGACTAGCTTTGATGAGCACAGGGCTCTCATGGCTAAGAAATATTTTTATGATATCTCTCTCATCTCTCTGTCTCTCTTTATCCCTCTCTCTCCCTCCCTTGAACACTCCTCTCCCCATTCTTTCATTCTCTCGCTCTCTCTCACTCATGCATGCTCACTTTCCCTTTTTCTCTCTGTTAATTTATCTCTCCATCACTCCCCTGTCCATTCTCACTCTGTCTCCAACCTCTTCCATTTTCTCCCTTCGTATTCCCCTTTCTCCCTCTCTCTTCTCATCCTCTTTTCACAGTACTCCCTCTCATCTCTCGGTGCCGTATCATTACTATGAGCCCTCTGGCCCAGACGAGTGCTCCCTGTATCTCTCCCACGAGCACAACCAGAGCGGCGGCCACCACCGCTTCATCACGGAGAAAACAGTGTTCGCCAACTGGGCCCAGAAGTATGACATCCACTTCTACCAGCCAGACTGGAGCCCGTCCTCCACTCTCAAAGGAAGCAGCTCACACACACCTGCTCCAGCTGTCTCCTGATACCAGACAGACAGTCAGACAGACAGACAGAAAGGTCCACAGGACCAGTGGCGACCCGTCATTCACGGCAGGTGGGGAAGAGCCCCACCTGTTTTGAGCCCCACCTGTTTAGCAAAAAACGATTATAAAAAAAATGTTTTCCCTGTTTTGCATGGCATTAATACGTGTCACATATCAGTTTGTAAACAATCTAAAAAAAAAATCTGTTAATAAAGCCGCATACAAACTCTCTTTTTTGCTTTCTTGAGTCAGGTAGATCCAAAATTCAGGTGTTTCAGACTAGCTTAGTGTTTTCTCTGGTGGTGGGGCAGCCAGCGGAAAATACAGAGCATAGGGGTTGGTAATGTTCTCTAGTTGCACCGTGATTGGCTCAGTGTTCTGTAACTCATGGGGACACTACGTCACCACAAAATCATCTACACGTAGAATTCAAGCCCCTTGGGTGCTGCCATAGAGTTACATTAGAAGTGCCCATCTAAGAAGGCTCAAGGTCATTGGTCACAGATAGAATGACGTCAAATCACGTTATATGTACAGTAGCTTTGATTGGACTGATCATGTCTACATCATACTTTCAAAATCTTAGCTAGCAGTCATCATCATGAATCAAGTCAACAATCTACTGGCAAAACCTTTTTAATCCTTGTCTTATAAAGAGAAATAAGGAAGAGAAATGATAGATAAAATGTATCTGTGCTCATCGGCCATTGGACATAAACATTATACAACACGTTGGAAATCGCAAATTCAACAATGAGTGGTTTGGAAGGAATCGGGGGCTAACTGCAAGCATTGCAAAGTAATCACTAGCCTGCTATTCCGTGGAGTGTGTGTGTGGTCCAAGTCTGGGTTTAAGGATCTCTTTTCCAAGATTAAAATTCTAAACATTCAACATTGGCTATGCTATCAATCCAGCATGACTTCTGCCATGATTAAAACAGCTGGAAACTCGGAACTGGGAAATCTCAGACTTCAAGACAACTGGGAACTCGGGAAAAAACAAGCTCCAGTTTTGAACGGTCATCCGACTTGGAACTTTCTAGAGCTCCGACCTGAAGATCACTGACGTCATCATGATTCAACCTTCTTCTTTTTTCTTCAAGTTTCCCAGTTGTCTTTAAAGTACCATACATCCAGAGAATGCCAGACTTTGATGACAAAGTATGATGGCAAAATATGCCCAAGTGAGCACAGCACAACAAGGTGAGTCCAAAAATGTATTGTATGCTGTTGTGTAAATTATGTAATATTATGTAATATGCCAGGGTATACTGTAGCTAAGAAAGTAATACTAAGTGTATATTGTGTAGTAAGCTGTTAGTAATCCATGTGCCTCACCCTAATAATTTGGTCACTTTCCCCCCCATATTTAGCCTACTGTTCTGACTTGGTGGTGCACATGTAGCCTATAGCCTGTTTTAGAGAAATGTAATCATTGAAAATTGTAAAAGCTTTCATTGTCTGCTTATATGCCCCCTTTATTTATCCTACGGTTCTGACTTGGAGTACAGGGAGAATATTGTAAGAACGGCCCATGTTCTTAATTTTGTCACTGTACATTTCAAAGTGCTGAACAAATAATTATATTGACTACGTCCATCCTAGCTCCCTCATTAATGTCTTAACCTAAATTACGGATTGCCTCTTATCCACTCGTTGTCCCCTTATGCCATAGTTTGTACATCTCAATTGTCAGTAGAAACCACATTTGTTTAAGCAAATCAGCCATATCTGCTATGTGTTTTTAAAAGGCAGTAAATGAGGCTGAATGAACTGTTTTGCTGCCAGACAAGGCTCCGTTGATAGCCAGGTGTAGCAGTGATAAGGTGTTGGAACTGCTGTTGGGACAGCTTTATGTAGGCCCAAACAGTTTGTGGGCACCGTTTGACACCATTATAGTGCAAATAATGCATTATTTAGTGTTGTATTGTGTAGTGGCTTTGCTGGCATACATCAAAAAAAGTTTGCCCCACCAAGATGTACATGCTAAAACCGACACTGCCCAGGCACTGGGGAAGACATGGCTGTGTGTTTGGACTCCAACACTCTGATTTTCCCCATCCTCTCCCTGTGTCCCATATGGGAGTGTCTGGAAGAAGTGGAATGGTACAAGCTTCTGCTGGATAAGTAGACTTCAAGGAAGTGGGTAGCTGCTTTCTTAAGAAGTGGGTAGCTGCAAGTAAGATGAAGCCAACAGACATGGTAGTTCTGCTTATGGCTCCTAAGCAACTTTGCAGTATTTTGTTTTTTGTGTGTTATTTCTTACACTATTAGCCCAGAATGTTTTTTGTGTTATTACATACAGCTGGAAATAACTTTTGGATATTAGAGCGGGGGTAACTCCAGCATTACGACCAGGAATATGACTTTCCCGAATGTAATCCTTTGTTCGCACCCTCCCACGGCAATTTAACTTATCCCAGAGGCTGCTCCAAGACGCCGCTGGTGGAGAAGAGGTATTCAGAGTGGATTTGTAGTCTGACTCAAGAGGCGGGCACACCATCCACCACTTCTGACTATATTACTCGCTTATGTTCAGTCGCTGGACAATAAAGTAGACCAGATCAGGGCGAGGATCTCCTTAAGCAAACTTGAAACCACATATCCTGAGTCTGCATTTATTGTATCTGGGGATTTTAACAAAGCAAATTTTAGGAAAACGCTACTGTAGTTCAACACATCAACACATTGACTATAGTACTCGCTCTGGGAAAACACTCAACCACTGCTATTCTCCCTTCCGGGATGCCTACAAGGCCCTCCCCCGCTCTTCCTTTGGCAAATCAGATCATGACTCCATTTTGCTGCTCCCTTCCTATAGGCAGAAACTCAAACAGGAAGTACCCGTGCTCAGGTCTATTCAACGCTGGACTGACCAATCAGAATCCATGCTTCAAGATTGTTTTGATCACGCAGACTGGGATATGTTCTGGGTAGCCTCTGGTAATATCATTGATGTATACACGGACAATGTGACTGAGTTCATCAGGTAGTGCATAGGGGATGTTTTTCCCACTGTGACTATTAAAACCTAGTCACACCAAAAATCGTGGATAGATGGTAGCATTCGTGCTAAACTGAAAGCATGAACCACCGCATTTAACCATGGCAGGGTGACTGGGAATATGGTCGAATACAAACAGTGTAGTTATTCCCTCAGTAAGGCAATCAAACAGGCAAAACATAGGTACAGAGACAAAGTGGAGTCGCAATTCAACGGAACAGACAGGGGCGGAAATCCCGGGGGGGACGGGGGGGACACGACCCCCCCATCCTGGGAAAAATATGATTTGTCCCCCCCAATATATCACTGAAACATAACTATGTAATTTAAATAATATTAATAATACGCAATGAAAGCAATTGTGCTGATTATAGACACTTAATAGCGCGTTTTTAAGTTTCAAAAGATTGCGACACCCCCACCCTTTGCCTCACAATGGTTTGATCCACTGCCAGTTCCTTAGCTTGCTCCATAACAGAGAGGTCATATCCACTGTCTGAAAGGCACTCAACGAACGTAACTGACGTGAGGTTAATCCAGTCAATCGCGCACACACACTAGCTGAATATGCAGAGCTAACGGGCAAATATTAACTATTAAGCTAGCTAGTACCTATTCCATTTATGTGGCCTCGTCAAATATGGAATATTTGCTATCGTCTATTTATTCCAAGATCAGCATGCAGATGATTTAATTTAGTGCTTCAAAGTCCCTGTGATAAGGTTAGCGATAAACTGAAGTCCAAACTGAACAGAACTACTACTTCTACCATTGTCTTAAATATATTTAATGGTCTCGTTGCAAAAGCTAGATTGTCGCTAGGGAACTTTTATTTATTTATTTTATTTCAACTTTATTTAACCCGGGTAGCAAAGATTATAGCAAACACCACTGAAACGGAATTGGTGCTCGCTAGCTTTGCAAATTCAGCTATTGTTGGAAGCCAGCCAATATGAAACAAACGATTAAAATTACAAAAGGATGCAGCATATGTTGTGTAAATGATGAACTCATACAGTTGTCAACTCTTATCATTTTAATCCGTTTCACATTTGCTAGCTACCTTTTAGATCGAAGTCCATATAGAATGATAGAAGATAAGATGATAGAAGCCCATCTCCTACTGTAAATAACCTACACACTGTGTGTGTGTGTAGCCAGCCAGGTAGAAAAATGGCAGAAAAAAGAAAAAAGACGGACATCAGAGTATTTTTCAGTACACCAAAACGCAAAGTAAGAACCCTAGTAGCCTAATATCTCAAAGACTAGTTGATAAAATGTTCATAAGAAAGAAGTGAAACGCTAATAGAAATGTTTCACATTGATGTCATTAGGCAGAGCAGGCAACAGATGGCACACAGACAGCAGAGTTGGGGACAGATATGCAGGGACAGACTGGCAGAGACAGGGAGTCTCAGGTAAGTTTGAGTCTTTGTTTGGCAACATTATGAAAGGTTCTAATTTTTTTAACTTGTAAAATAGGGACATAATTGGAAAATGCCATAGATACCCACACTCTCAACTTAAACTGGTGACTGAACTAAGATTTGTTTAAGGCAATGGTATTGCTGTTGTGATTAATTGTGTAGTTTTGGGTACCGTAGTTAGGAGTATGGCAAACACCTTATTTCTTTTCTAGGAGACAGACTGTGAGTCAGTGAGGGTGGTGAAAGGGAAAGAGCCAGGGAGAGAGACTTCAGAGGACAGTGTCACAGCCACGGCAGGACCAGGTGTCACCCTTGTTGCCAGCAGCACCAGTATAGGGGACAGTGGCACAGCATTGTCCAGTTACCTCAGTGATGGCACAAAACCATATCAGCCACACCCACAATTTATAGAAGCTCAAACTCTTGCCAACAGAGTGTTGACGTTTCAAGAGAGATGGTTTCGTGATTTCCCCTGGCTTCATTATAACCCATCAGTAAAAGGAGTGTTGTGTTTTCACTGTAGCCAAGGGTTTTCAAGCCAGCCATCTTTTGGCCAAAGAGCAGATGCTGCCTTCATTAGTGCAGGATTTAGGAACTGGAGAAAAGCCATTGAAAAATTCACAGCACATCAAAACTGCCAAACCCACCGCCACTTTGTAACTGTAACAGCACACCAGCTAAATCCAATCAGTGCCCAGTTATCCAGCGCGTGGGGTAAACAGCAGGAGGACGCAAGGCATTGCTTGATGAAAATTGTTAGTTCGGTGCGGCATGTAGTAAGACAGGGACAAGCCTTTAGAGGCCACACGGATGACAGTGGGAATTTATACCAGCTTTTGAAACTTAGGGCAGAAGAGGATGATCCCATTTTACTGAAGTGGTTAACAGAGCGTACCACAATGTACACAGGCCCCAAAGCACAGAATGAAATTCTGAACATCATGGCCAATACAGTCATTCAAGGCATTGCAGCTGAGATTAGGTCTCTTCCGATTGTACAATTTTCAGTAATTGTTGATGGTACTCAAGATGTCTCTGGTGCTGAACAGGAGAGTGTCTGCCTGACTTATGTTGACCATGACCTTGTCCCTCACAAGGAGTTTATTGGGCTATACAGGGTGTCGGAGACAACAGGCGAGGGCATTGCGAAAGTGGCAACTGATGTGTTGTTGAGGCACAATTTGCCCATGTCTGGCTTACGTGGGCATAGTTACAATGGTGCCTCAAACATGGCAGGAAAATACACAGGTGCACAGGCAATTGTGAGGAGGCAGCAGCCATTAGCCCTCTATGTGCATTGTGGAGCACACTGTGTAAATCTGATTACACAGGCTGGCTGCACAGCCTCCCCACTGATCCGGGATTCCCTTTCTTGGGTCCATCAGTTAGGTGTTCTCTATGGCCAGTCAGAAAAGTTTAAGAGCATGTTTGAATCAATTGCCACGTCCAAAGATACAAATCTGACCACCCTGAAACCCCTATGTCCAACGAGGTGGACTGTGCGGAATACTGCTATTAGAGCTGTGCTAGGGCAGTATGAGCGGGTACTAAGCAGCCTAGAGGAGATGGCAAAAACTGCATCCAAGAGCTTCAACTGCCAGTGGCTTATTCGAGCACTTCAGCAAAGGCAAGACTGTGTTGGGCCTCACACTTGCCTCTGCTGTTCTTGGAGAGCTTGAATGTCTAAACATTTCACTGCAGAAGAAAACTCAGACTGTCTCTGGTATGCAGGCTGCAGTCGAGTGTGTGCGGTCATCTCTTAGGGGCAAGAGAAATGACGAAAGCTATCTTGCACTGTATGAGAAAGCAACAACATTGATTGACTCTATTGAATCCATTGAATCCATTGAGACGCACTCAAGACGATTTGCTGGCAAAGCAGTGGATCACTTTAGGGCAGAATTTTTTTGTGTTGGATGGTGTGGAGGTTCAGTTTGGTGACCGTTTTGACCAGGACAGTCTAAACGTCCTGCAAAAGTTGGAAAGAGCGCTTCTCACGGGGGAGTTGGATGAGTCTCTAGATCAGTACCCAGAGCTGAACATAGATTCTCTTTCAGTGCAGATCCCTCTCTTTCACAACAAATACCCCTGTAGCAGCAGTGGAGAGGCAGCAGAGGTCCTCAGGAGGCTTCCAGTGGAGGTGCAGGGGGTTGTTTGACCAAGTTGAGGTGCTGATCAGAATTTTGTTTGTGGTGCCAGTGTCTTCATGTGAGGCTGAGAGGAGTTTCAGTGCACTCCGCAGGTTAAAGACTTGACTACGGGCTAGCATGGGCCAAGAGAGACTGAACGGCGTAGTTGTCTGTAATGTACATAAAGACAGGCTGGACAGTCTCAAGAGGGAAAATATCTGCCAGCAATTTGTTGGATCCATTGAAACCCGCAAACATATGTTCGGTTCTTTTGTTCAGTAGTGTGTATAGCAGTGAGGGGTACTAGAACCCCTGCATATTTTGAGGCAAGGCAGGCAAGGTTTTGAGCGGTCCTCAGGGACCTCCACCCACTCTATATTATATGTAAAGTTACTGGAAACCTTGTGGTACTGAATACGTTCATTACACTTTTTTATTTCACAGACCCCTTGCAATTACACCAGGGACCCCTAGGGCTCCATGGACCCCTGTTTGAGAACCCCTGGTGTATAGTATGATATTTATTATTTTGTTTAGTAGTTTTCAGTTTTTAGTACATGACAGTACACTTACTAATTATTTATTTCATGTTATTTTATTTAAAATTGCATACTTTGTGTGACATACTTGTCCATAGCTGCTGTTTGAAGAGTTGAGACACTGACTGAAGGATATTTTGGTTGATTTATTTGGGTTATTCATTGAAGTTGTCACGTCCTGGCCAGTCTAAGGGTTAATTGGTATTGTAGTTTGGTCAGGACGTGGCAGAGGGTATTTGTTTTATGTGGTTAGGGGTGGTGTGTTTGTTGTAGGGCAGTTGATTTAGGTATTCCGGGGTTTTTGGGCACTGTTTGATTTTCATGTATTCTATGTTGATTCTAGTGTGTCTGTTTCTATGTTTGGGTTCATTGGGGTTGGGACTCTCAATTGAAGGCAGGTGTTGTCTATTTGCCTTTGATTGAGAGTCCCATATATGAGGGTGTGTTTGTGTTTGTCTTTTGTGGGAGATTGATTTTGCACTGCGTTTTATATAGCCTGCAAAACTGTCATTCGTCGTTCTTGTTGTTTTCTTGTTTTCTCGTGTTCAACGTCATTTAATAAATTAAGATGATGAGCACCAACTCTACTGCGTATTGGTCCACGTTCTCAGACGACGATTTCTCTATATCATCGGAAGATGAAGAAAGCTGTGACAGAATCTCCCACCAACAAAGGACCAAGCAGCAGAGAAAAAGGGATGTCGAGTTGGACTGGCGGGAGAGATGGACCTGGGAGGAAGTTCTGGACGGGGCTGGACCTTGGCATCAGGCTGGGGAATACCGTCGCCCACGGGAAGAGATCGAGGAGGCGAAGGCTGAGAGGCGGCGGTTTGAAGCCATGGCGAGGAAGCCGGAGAGGCACCCCCAAGATTTGTTTTGGGGGGGGGCACACGGGTAGTTTGGCTAGGTCTAGGAGGAACCATAAGCCAGCTACCCGTGAGTACATGGTGGAGCGTAGGAGGTGGAGAGCGCCGTGTTTCACGGAGGTGCGCAATATCTCGCCTATACGCACGCACAGCCCAGTCCGCCCTGCACCAGCACCCCACTCGTGCAGGGCTACTAGTCTCATCCAGCCAGGACGGGCTGTGCAGGCGGTGCGATCACGGCCATCTGCGCGCCTCCATGGCCCAGTCTTTCCGGTTCCTGCCTCTCGTGCGGACCCAGAGGTGCGTCAGTCCAGTAAGACTCGTCCTGTTCCCGCTCCCCGCACTAGCCTGGAGGTGCGTGTTCTCAGGCTGATGACCCCAGTACCAGCACCACGCACCAGGCTGACAGTGCGTCGGCCCGTCAGTCAAGAGGCGCCAGAGCTGCCCGCCAGTCAACAGTCACCAGAGCTGCCCGCCAGTCAACAGTCACCAGAGCTGCCCGCCAGTCAACAGTCACCAGAGCTGCCCGCCAGTCGTACGTCACCAGAGCCGCCCGCTAGTCAGGAGCCGCCAGAGCCGCCCGCTAGTCAGAAGCCACCAGAGTGGCCAGACTGCCCGGAACTGCCAGAGTGGCCAGACTGCCCGGAACTGCCAGAGTGGCCAGACTGCCCGGAACTGCCAGAGCGGCCAGACTGCCCGGAACTGCCAGAGCGGCCAGACTGCCCGGAACTGCCAGAGCGGCCAGACTGCCCGGAACTGCCAGAGTGGCCAGACTGCCCGGAACTGCCAGTGGCCAGACTGCCCCGAACTGCCAGAGTGGCCAGACTGCCCCGAGCTGCCAGAGTGGCCCGACTGCCCCGAGCTGCCAGAGTGGCCCGACTGCCCCGAGCTGCCAGAGTGGCCCGACTGCCCCCCGGGTCTGCCAGAGTGGCCCGACTGCCCCCCGGGTCTGCCAGAGTGGCCCGACTGCCCCCCGGGTCTGCCAGAGTGGCCCGATTGCCCCCCGGGTCTGCCAGAGTGGCCCGACTGCCCCCCGGGTCTGCCAGAGTGGCCCGACTTCCCCCCGGGTCTGCCAGAGTGGCCCGACTGCCCCCCGGGTCTGCCAGAGTGGCCCGACTGCCCCCCGGGTCTGCCAGAGTGGCCCGACTGCCCCCCGGGTCTGCCAGAGTGGACCGACTGCCTGGAACGGCCAGAACCGGAGCCACCTCCAGATATAGGTGGGTTGGGGAGGGGGGGTGTAGCACAGTGGCGTCGTTGACGGCAGCCACCCTCCCTTCCCTCCCTTTAGTAGGGGGATTTTTTTTTGGGGGGGGGGGTTGTTGTTTTTCTTAAGGTGCTTCCGGGGTTAGCACCTTTAGGGGGGGTACTGTCACGCCCTGGCCAGTCTAAGGGTTAATTGGTATTGTAGTTTGGTCAGGACGTGGCAGAGGGTATTTGTTTTATGTGGTTAGGGGTGGTGTGTTTGTTGTAGGGCAGTTGATTTAGGTATTCCGGGGTTTTTGGGCACTGTTTGATTTTCATGTATTCTATGTTGAGTCTAGTGTGTCTGTTTCTATGTTTGGGTTCATTGGGGTTGGGACTCTCAATTGAAGGCAGGTGTTGTCTATTTGCCTTTGATTGAGAGTCCCATATATGAGGGTGTGTTTGTGTTTGTCTTTTGTGGGAGATTGATTTTGCACTGCGTTTCATATAGCCTGCAAAACTGTCATTCGTCGTTCTTGTTGTTTTCTTGTTTTCTCGTGTTCAACGTCATTTAATAAATTAAGATGATGAGCCCCAACTCTACTGCATATTGGTCCACGTTCTCAGACGACGATTTCTCTAGATCATCGGAAGATGAAGAAAGCTGTGACAGAAGTAGTTATTTTGCTTTTAGAACTGTACTAATTTTTAGATTTTTGTTCTTGTAAAGCTATTGTAGTAGACTCAGGCCAGTGGCACATATTTAATGACTTTATAAATGTATCAGAAAAAGTAGAATTAAAAGGTCAGTTCAATACGGAGAACAACTTTGTGATGTTACTCAATGGAGATTATTTTAGACGAGATCACACCATGTTCATTGTATTTACGAAAACTGCACCCATACAGTGTACAGTACCATTGCCACCTACTGGCCTTTCTTGGTATTGCTGGTTGTAAATACAAATACCTGCAGACATACTGGACTGATAAGGAACACTGCTATAACTATTATTAGTAGTAGTATTATGATGATTTAAACATTTGAACAAGTTGGGACAACCCTTCTGTTAACTACTGTACCTATCAATTATCCAGTAGTAGTAATTATGGTTCCTCAATATACATTTAACATATTACAACGTAGGCTATGTGTTACAGCACTACTTTTGGTGTCCCCCTCAGGAATTGCTCTTGAGAAAATGTAATGTTATTGTCCCCTCCAAAGTTGATGTCAGATTTTCGCCCCTGGGAACAGACATGAGACGTATGTGGCAGGGTCTCAAGGCAATCACGGATAACAAAGGGAAAACCAGCCACATCGCGGACACCGACGTCTTTCTTCAAGACAAGCTAAACACCTTCTTTGCCCGCTATGCGGATACCACAGTGCCATCGACGTGTCCCACTCCCAAGGACTGTGGGCTCTCATTCTCCGTGGCCGGCGTGAATAAGACATTTAAGAGTGTTAACCCTAGCCGCGTCCTCAGAGCATGTGCAGACCAGCTGGATGGAGTGTTTATGGACATATTCAATCTCCCCCTATCCCAGTCTGCTGTCCCCACTTGCTTCAAGATGTCCACCATTGTTCCTGTACCCAAGAAAGCAAAGGTAACTGAACTAAATGACTATCGCCTCGTAGCACTCACTTCTGTCATCATGAAGTGCTTTGAGAGGCTAGTTAATATCACCTCTACCTTACCTGACACCCTAGATCCACTTCAATTGGCTTACTGCCCCAATAGATCCACAAACGATGCAATCGCCATTGCATTGCACTGCACACTGCCCTATCCCACCTGAACAAGAGGAATACCTATGTAAGAATGCTGTTCATTGTCAATTGCTCAGCCTTCAACCACATAGTACCCTCCAAGCTCATCATCAAGCTCGGGACCTGGGTCTGAACCCTGCCCTGTGCAACTGGGTCCTGGACTTCCTGACAGGCCTCCCCCAGGTGGTGAAGGTAGGAAACAACACCTCCACTTCACTGATCCTCAACACAGGGGCCCCACAAGGGTGCGTACTCAGCCCCCTCCTGTACTCCCTGTTCAACCATGACTGCGTAGTCGCACACATCTCTAACTCAATCATCAAGTTTTCAGATGACACAACCTTAGTAGGCCTGATTACCAACAGCGCCTCTTCAACCTCAGGAGGCTGAAGAAATGTGGCTTGGCCCCTAACACCCTCACAAACTTTTACGGATGCACAATTGAGAGCATCCTGTCGGGCTGTATCACTGCCTGGTACGGCAACTACACCGCCCTCACCCGCAGGGTTCTCCAGAGGGTGGTGCGGTCTGCCCAACGCATCACCGGGGGCACACTGCCTGCCCTCCAGGAAACCTACAGCACTCAATGTCACAGGATGGCCAAAAAGATCATCAAGGACAACAACCACCCGAGCCACAGCCTGTTCACCCCGCTATCATCCAGAAGACCAGGTCAGTACAGGTGCATCAAAGCTGGGACCGAGAGACTGAAAAACAGCTTCTATCTCAAGGCCATCAGACTATTAAATAGCCATCACTAGCCGGCTACCACCCGGTTACTCAACCCTGCACCTTACAGGCTGCTGGTCTATATACATAAACATGGAATCACTGGTCACTTTAATAATGTTTACATACTGCTTTACTCATTTCATATGTATATACTGTATTCTATTCTACTGTATTTTTTTTACAAACATTTATCTATACCCGCAATAACATCTGCTAAATATGTGTGTGTGACCAATACAATTTTATTTGAATTTGACTTAATTTGACTTAATTTGACTTAAGTGTCTCGAAAATGTGTTTAGTATTAGGATGATAATTTGTGTGGTGTTTCATACCAGAACCATTCATTGGATGTTTAAAAAATAGCATGTTGTTACTGTATATTACCCAAAGACTAAAATGTACTGTATGTAAGGATAACATTTATTCATATGAAAATGTTATCTGTTCTATGGCTGCACAGTTTGAACATACTTCTTCTCTGGTTTTCAACGTCTTTTGGACGTCACAATTATAACCTAAAGGCACTTTTTGTATTGTACAAATATGAAAGGTTATTGTATTGTATGCATACATCTCTAGTATATCTCTTCAATATCCTTGTCTAAGGCATTGCAAGAGGCTACACAATTGCTGGGGCTTTTGAAGCAGATGGAGGCTTGAGAGAAGGGCCAAGTAGACCAGCATGGCAGTACTCTAAGCAATGAGTTGTCCTGTTTCTAAAGCCAAACTTCAAAACAAAAAGCCAAAGGCATATTAAAACAGTACAGAGCATTACTAGTTAATGGATGGTACAAATGAGCCGATCAAAGTGTTGAGAGCATACTATTCGATCCCAACCCTGCAGGTTGATTCACAGTAAAGGAGCCGCAGCATGCTATCTGTCCACTCCTCGGGGGTGAAAGAGCACAGTGCTTGTTTTAGAATTCCACCCAGGCCCTCCCGTGGCTCTCCTGTACCAGATGCTGCTGAGAGGATATTGGCCTCCTGCCTGCTCTGCTGTTCATGTTGTCTCTACACCATGAGAGCCAGTGCTGAGGTGGAATCCCAAAAAGGTTGGGGCCACAAAAACGACCCTTCAGATTTCATGCTATGTGCACCGCGTCCTCCTGAGTCCTGGAACATGTGCTCGGCACACCAATGACCATCCCTGGAGTGGAACGGTTGGATTGAAGGGCTTTAAAGGACAAGCTGGGTTTAAACAAGCCTGGTTCTCAATTTGTCCAGTCCCTGTAATCACACTCTCAGGCAACATGGTGATTATGTTTGACCTTACCTGGTCAAATACAGACGATAAACAAAGGTTGGGAAATATGGTGGAAATAAGGTTTTGGGTGATACAAAATACAGTTTGTGATTACAAACTGTATTTACAATCAATTCAGCTCTCTTTGTTCTTGTTGGAAAATGTTAGTATGAGTTTTATAGGACCAAAAGTGCCAAGGTGGTGTACTTGGTTCACAAATAATGAACAGTCTTGTCCTGCATATTTGACTTGGGAATCCTTTCAACAGTGCTGAACTTTCCCCCCTTAGAAAGCCTACAGTTTGTGGATGCGTTACAGTATGTGTCAGGATTTGAAACCTCTTTAAGTTGAGTCGGAGGAGAAACAGCCAATGTTCCATATCATAGTCTGACACTTTAATCTCCTGAGCAGCAATTTCTAGCATGACACAAATCCCCATTACTGACATAGATAAGCTCTGGCGCTAAATTACAGAAATTACAAATGTGGATAGACCCTGGTTGTAGGGGATATGGTTTTAAGATGTTTTGGTGGTGATTCTTAAAAATAACATCATCCTCCAGTGGAACCAAACTGTTTTCTACGATTCAGTATAGGAAAAGATTACATAGCCTACCCACATCCAATACTGAGCCTACCCACATCCAATACTAAGCCTACCCACATCCAATACTGAGCCTACCCACATCCAATACTAAGCCTACCCACATCCAATACTAAGCCTACCCACATCCAATACTGAGCCTACCCACATCCAATACTAAGCCTACCCACATCCAATACTGAGCCTACCCACATCCAATACTAAGCCTACCCACATCCAATACTAAGCCTACCCACATCCAATACTAAGCCTACCCACATCCAATACTAAGCCTACCCACATCCAATACTAAGCCTACCCACATCCAATACTAAGCCTACCCACATCCAATACTAAGCCTACCCACATCCAATACTAAGCCTACCCACATCCAATACTAAGCCTACCCACATCCAATACTGAGCCTACCCACATCCAATACTAAGCCTACCCACATCCAATACTAAGCCTACCCACATCCAATACTAAGCCTACCCACATCCAATACTAAGCCTACCCACATCCAATACTAAGCCTACCCACATCCAATACTGAGCCTACCCACATCCAATACTAAGCCTACCCACATCCAATACTGAGCCTATTGTTGTGGAAAACTCGATCCAAAGACTAAGGCAGACACTATTTAATGATATAATAGAAACATCTTTAATCAAGCAGCTGCAGGGGAGATCTATCTCTGATTTCACAGGGAATAACTCAAAGAGTAAATGGTTCCATGTCCCTTATATAGTGAGAGGTGACAATACAATCATATTGTTACACAACAGTTATTTATACAAGTAACAGTTCCAGAACACAATGGCCTTGTGATAGTGTAACTGGCTCTGTACCGGTACCTCTCTGTGTTGTGTTCTGGTAAGGTGTAGGTGGAAGATAAGGCTCTGGACACAATTCTGCCGGTTGTCTCTCTTTTAATGACTGAATGGAATGGATACAAATACAAGGCAAAAGTTACTGCTGCCGTCTGGACTCCACACAAGTATATTTGCCTCTCCTCATCACACTCTGAGCAAACTGAGTAGTAAAAGCATCAACAACAAAAATACATTGTACAAAATGTACATGTTCATCATTTCAAAAGACACATTTCGTTTTATAAATGTTGTACACCAATACACTAATAATTTGCTAATAAGTGCTTAATATTTCTTAGAGAGTGTACTATTGTACCATTATAACGGACAGGTAACAACATGAACGACAGCTAACTATGCACATTAAACATAAAATACAAATTCGTCACATTTCACAACATACCTGAGTGGAATGGATACTGTAATGAAACAGGCAGGGAGCAGGACTCGAACCCTCGACTGTCACGCCCTGACCTTAGAGAGACGTTCTATTTCCTCTAGTTTGGTTAGGTCAGGGTGTGATGTGGGGTGGGCAATCTAGTTGTTGTATTTCTTTGTGTTTGGCCGAGTATGGTTCCTAATCAGAGGCAGCTGTCTATCGTTGTCTCTGATTAGGAATCATACTTAGGCAGCCCTTTTTCCCACCTTTAGTTGTGGGATCTTGTTTTTGTATAGCTGTTAGAAGCCTGCAAGACTTTTCGTTCGTTCGTGTTGTTTATTGTTTTTTTTCTGGTTCACCTTAAATAAAATTATGATGAACCCAACTCACGCTGTGCCTTGGTCTCCTTAAGACGAACGTTACATCGACCTTCGATGAAAGCGCTATCGACTGTGCCGCAAAAGCATGCTCAAGCGGCAGAGTCGATATCCGCGCTTATAAACTCAGGGTCGTTACACTACTCCCTCTTTTCAAAGAGCGCGTCCTCGCGCTAGCTTGCGACTCTACGTCTTATAGGAACGCGCTCACTGGCCAAGCACACGCACTGTCGTGGATGCAAGGTCTGATCACTTCTGACACCAATGTAATGAAACAGCAGGGAGCAGGTCTCGAACCCTCGACCTTCTAGCCCGAAGTCCAGTGCGCTACTGACTGTGCCCCAAAAGTATGCTCCAGCGGCAGAGTCGATATTCGTGCTTATAAACCCAGGGTCGTTACAATACAAATACAAGGCAAAAGTTACTGCTGCCGTCTGGACTCCCATACAAGTATATTTGCCTGATAAAAGACAGTGCAGAATGCCCGTGAGAAAATCATCAGAAAACTCACGATGTCTGCACCTGAAAGAGACCCTCTCCCCTAACAATGCTAACAGTAGCTGAGCTAGCCTTGTAAAGTTGCACTCGAACATTGTCCCCATTCACATTAATATATATTCCTATAAACAGCAATGCAACACTAAATCAATGACGATATAACTTTTACTTGTCTTTTCCTGTGCATTTGTGAACATGTGCATTCAAAAGACTGGAGCATACATAACACATACCTCTCCTCATCACGCTCTGAGCAAACTGAGGAGTAAGAGCATGGCTCCCGTTGATGACATCACAGCATTAACACAATTTTGAAAATAAATACAATAAAATAGTTCACTCTTGAAAGTAATGTAATATATCTGAAAATAACCTTAAAATAATACATGTAAATAAATATGAAAGATTTTCGGTGAAATACACCAAGTATATTTTACACCTGTTACATTAGGATGTAGATATAACAGGACTATGAAAGGCATAACATCACAGTTCAACACAGAACATATGCCTTAAGAAGTTACAACAGCTCACCCTAAATTCTGCCACCACAATTCCCCATTTGTTGCCATGGAAACCGTAAGCATCACCATACATGATATATCTGAGCTGTTGTCAGACAGAACTTAAAGCTTTCTGGTTTCTGGGAAATTGGCATTGACATTTTACACAGAAAGGAGTGGTCTGAATGGAACTACTGAAGGTAACTTAATTAATAATAATAATCTGTGGAAAAGGGAGGTGCCCAAGAACACGAAGGTAACCTGCCTAAATGACAAGCGACCCATAGCACTCACATCTGTAGCCATGAAGTGCTTTGAAAGGCTGGTCATGACTCACATCAACACCATTATCCCTGAAACTCTAGACCCACTCCAATTTGCATACTGCCCCAACAGATCCACAGATGATGCAATCTCTATTGCACTCCACACTGCCCTTTCCCACCTTGACAAAAGAAACACATGCGTGAGAATGCTATTCATTGACTACAGCTCAGCGTTCAACACCATAGTGCCCTCCAAGCTCATCACTAAGCTAAGGACCCTGAGACTAAACACCTCCCTCCCCCTCAGGAGACTGAAAAGATTTGGCATGCGTCCTCAGATCCTCAAAAAGTTATACAGCTGCACTATCGAAAGCATCCTGACTGGTTGCATCACCATCTCGTATGGCAACTGCTCGGCCTCCGACCACAAGGCACTACAGAGGGTAGTGAGTACGACCCAGTACATCACTGGAGCCAAGCTTCCTACCATCCAGGACCTCCATCCCAGGCGGTGTCAGAGGAAGGCCCTAAAAATTGCCAAAGACTCCAGCCACCCTAGTCATAGACTGTTCACTCTGCTACCGCACGGCAAGCGGTACCGGAGCTCCAAGTCTAGGTCCAAAAGGCTTCTCAACAGCTTCTACCCCCAAGCCATAAGACTCTTGAACAGTTAATCAAATGGCTAACTGGACTATTTACATTGTCCCCACCCCACCCCCATTTTTGCGCTGCTGCCACTCTCTGTTTATTATCCATGCATAGTCACTTTACCTCTAGCTGCATGTACATATTACCTCAATTATCTCAACTAACCAGTGCCCCCTCACATTGACTATACCGGTACCCCCTTCATATAGCCTCGCTACTGTTATTTTATTGTTGCTCCTAATTATTATTATTATTTATTTTTACAAGTTTTTTATAAACTTCTGTTTATTTTAGTAAATGCTTTCTTTACACTTTTTTTCTTAAAACTGCATTGTTGGTTAAGCATTTCACTCTACACCTGTTGTATTCGGCGCATATGACAAATAAAGTTTTATTTTATTTTATTCATAGGGATCGAGGTCATGTCGATGGCAGTTTGCACTGTCATATCCAATAGGGCAATTTGGATCCCCAATAAAGGGTGAAACAGTGGCGAAATCCGTCGGGTCATTCAAGTTTCCTTCTGTGGCCATGACCATCTGAGGAGGAGGAGATACTGCTGTTTCGCATAATCTCCTCACCAATGTCATCAGGCATGAGAACAGACCGAGTGACCAGGGTTAGTAGACCTTGCAACATGAGAGTTCCAATGTTCCCCATGAAAACAGATCTCAACCCCAATCGTTATCTAGATTGTTTACAGTGGCTACCACCTACAGTATCTGATAGTTGCAACAGACTCAGAAACCCCATTGGAGGAATCCAGAATGTAAGTACAACATTCTGTCCCCATCACCACACATACCCCTCCATTATCCGCTAGGAGAATATCCAAAGCCTATCTATTTTGTAAAACCGATGTATGTGTAGCCACAAGTTCAGCAGTTAATTCTTCCAAAGCAGTGGCAGTAGCATTAACCATTCTTTCTACTTGATTGGCTAGTTCTTGAATGGAATCAGTCACAGTTGTCATGCCATAATTTGGAATTAATGCAGAGAAAAAAACATTTTGCAGGGCCAACTACAATGGTCCTTCTATACAATTGAAAGAGAGGGGGATTTGGGGGTACTGGGGTAGCACGCACAGCAGGAACAACATAGGAAGCATAGCAGGACCCTGACTAATTTGTAGGCTGATAATAGTACACTTTCCCCCTACACACATACTGTACATAGTTCCATTTACTGAGGAAGTAGGTTTAGCATACACACTGACATTCTTAAGTTTATAACGTATTCCCAATGACATGTTAGGAGGGAATGTTCCAGTTCTCAACAGTAAGGGCAGGGTTATGTTATTGTAGACAGAAAGGTTATACTTACACTGACTTTCCCCCAACTGGAGACCGGTTCCTTTTGCTATATAACACATAACCTGGGGGAGAGTAGGCCAGGGTGATGGGTTGCTTGGGCAGACAGGTGCGATTATTAAAATCGAATCTTCTCATATTAAAAACCTTATTCTCCACCCAATCAAGTTCTCTGTCTGTAAGATTACCTGCTTTGGTCCACATAAATGTTTCATAAGCACAGAGGGGTATCGATAGTAATGTCATAGTCTCAGCACTGTCTGGTAACAATCCACAAACCCAACAATCTGATGTTATAGTCTCAGCACTGTCTGGTAACAATCCACAACCCCAACAATCTGATGGCATAATCTCAGCACTGTCTGGTAACAATCCACAACCCCAACAATCTGATGTTATAGTCTCAGCACTGTCTGGTAACAATCCACAACGCCAACAATCTGATGTTATAGTCTCAGCACTGTCTGGTAACAATCCACAACCCCAACAATCTGATGTTATAGTCTCAGCACTGTCTGGTAACAATCCACAACCCCAACAATCTGATGTTATAGTCTCAGCACTGTCTGGTAACAATCCACAACCCCAACAATCTGATGTTATAGTCTCAGCACTGTCTGGTAACAATCCACAACCCCAACAATCTGATGTTATAGTCTCAGCACTGTCTGGTAACAATCCACAACGCCAACAATCTGATGTTATAGTCTCAGCACTGTCTGGTAACAATCCACAACGCCAACAATCTGATGTTATAGTCTCAGCACTGTCTGGTAACAATCCACAAACCCAATAATCTGATGTCATAGTCTCAGCACTGTCTGGTAACAATCCACAACGCCAACAATCTGATGTTAAAGTCTCAGCACTGTCTGGTAACAATCCACAACCCCAACAATCTGATGGCTTAATCTCAGCACTGTCTGGTAACAATCCACAAACCCAACAATCTGATGTTATAGTCTCAGCACTGTCTGGTAACAATCCACAAACCCAACAATCTGATGTTATAGTCTCAGCACTGTCTGGTAACAATCCACAACCCCAACAATCTGATGGCATAATCTCAGCACTGTCTGGTAACAATCCACAAACCCCACAATCTGATGTTATAGTCTCAGCACTGTCTGGTAACAATCCACATATCCAACAATCTGATGGCATAATCTTAGCACTGTCTGGTAACAATCCACAACCCCAACAATCTGATGTTATAGTCTCAGCACTGTCTGGTAACAATCCACAACGCCAACAATCTGATGTTATAGTCTCAGCACTGTCTGGTAACAATCCACAAATCCAACAATCTGATGTTAAAGTCTCAGCACTGTCTGGTAACAATCCACAACCCCAACAATCTGATGTTATAGTCTCAGCACTGTCTGGTAACAATCCACAACCCCAACAATCTGATGGCATAATCTCAGCACTGTCTGGTAACAATCCACAACCCCAACAATCTGATGTTATAGTCTCAGCACTGTCTGGTAACAATCCACAACCCCAACAATCTGATGTTATAGTCTCAGCACTGTCTGGTAACAATCCACAACCCCAACAATCTGATGTTATAGTCTCAGCACTGTCTGGTAACAATCCACAACCCCAACAATCTGATGTCATAGTCTCAGCACTGTCTGGTAACAATCCACAACCCCAACAATCTGATGTTAAAGTCTCAGCACTGTCTGGTAACAATCCACAACCCCAACAATCTGATGTTATAGTCTCAGCACTGTCTGGTAACAATCCACAACCCCAACAATCTGATGTCATAATCTCACCACTGTCTGGTAACAATCCACAAACCCAACAATCTGATGTTATAGTCTCAGCACTGTCTGGTAACAATCCACAAACCCAACAATCTGATGTTATAGTCTCAGCACTGTCTGGTAACAATCCACAACCCCAACAATCTGATACATTCTGTAGTACAGAGACATTACTAGCTAATTGTAATAAAGTGTTTGACACTGGGGGAAACCCCGTAATGTTCATTTCCTCTTTTTCTTCTCTTCAGGTAGGCGGGGTCACCAGGGTGCAGGTTCAGGTCAGTGTGGTCATCCCCCTGAGGAAACCAGTTCTCGTTGGAGCAGAGAGGTCGGGGAGAGTTTACAAGTATGTTCAGCTTACTAGTACGTTCTTGCTCAAAGTCTGCTACCACCCAGAGGATGCCCACAGCCCCAATGGTTGAGAGTCCTACGGTAAGCAGAGTACCCCTACTGGGTTGTAGGAGGTCCCAGGGTAAGCAGAGTACCCCTACTGGGTTGTAGGAGGTCCCAGGGTAAGCAGAGTACCCCTACTGGGTTGTAGGAGGTCCCAGGGTAAGCAGAGTACCCCTACTGGGTTCTATGAGGTCTCAGGGTACGCAGAGTGCCCCTACTGGGTTGCAGGAGGTCCCAGGGTATGCAAAGTGCCCCTACTGGGTTGTAGGAGGTCTCAGGGTAAACAGAGCGCCACTACTGGGCTGTGGGAGGTCCCAGGGTAAGCAGAGAGCCCGTACTGGGCTGTAGGAGGTCCCAGGGAAAGCAAAGAGCCCGTACTGGGCTGTTGGAGGACCCAGGGTAAGCAGAGAGCCCCTACTGGGCTGTAGGGGGTCCCAGGGTAAGCAAAAATCCCGTACTGGGGCTCTTTCTTCTGGCTCTGCTACTTGCTTATAGTGGGAGGCGTGGATCCAGGTGTCTTTCCCTAAGCACTTTACCACCGTTAGGGTGGTGAGGGCGATCTGATGTGGTCCTTTCCACCTTGGTTTTAAAGGTTTACCTCTGTCGTGCCTTGCTGGAGATGGTGATGTGGACGGTCGTCTGGGGGAGTTTGGGCAGCAGAGACCTGTGAGTGAACAGCTGGAATACAGTTAGTCAGAGCTATACTGTACTTCATCACAGTGTTATCTAACAGATGCAGATCTGGCACTGCAGCTGGTGGTGACGTGGGGGTCCTAATGGGATGGGCCATCAGTACCTCATGTGGACTACTGAGGCCAGTTTTCCTGACTGGGTAGAAACGCGTTGAAAACAAGGCGATGGGTAGCACATCCATCCAGGTAAATCCTGTTTGAGCACATATTTTTGCCATTTTATTTTTCAGATCTCCATTATAGTGTTCCACAAGTCCAGAACTTTCCGGGTGAAACGGTACATGCAAATTTCTCTTAACTTGCATCATGTCACAATACACTGTAGTTATTTCATTATCTTCAAACTTTGTGGTACACCGAATCGTGTAACAATGTCTTGTAACAAGCACTTAGCCACATTCTTTGCTTCCTCATTTGATGTGGGGAAGGCTTCAATACATTTCTAGTAGCTGTCAACCACTACCAACATATCTTTTTTTCTTTTACAGGCAGGCATGTGAACAAAATCAATTTACATATTTATTAAAGGTTCCCAGGGGACTGGTAGGCTAGACAAAGAGGTCAGTACTTGCTTTCATGCATTGTGGTCTTGACAAATTAGACATTGGGCACAGATTTGTGTGGCAATCATAGTACATTTGATTGCATACTATTCTTTTACTACAACCACTTACCATTCCCCCTTTGGACAATTTTTTTTTTTTACCTTTACTTAACTAGGCAAGTCATTTAAGAACAAATTATTATTTTCAATGACAGCCTAGGAACAGTGGGTTAACTGCCTTGTTCAGGGGCAGAACAACAGATTTTTACCTTGTCAGCTCGGGGATTTGATCTTGCAACCATTTCAGTTACTAGTCCAATGCTCTAACCACTAGGCTACCTTTCACCCCAATGTATTCCTCCAAAAAAAACACTGCCAGTGAAATAAAAATAAGCTAAATCTGAATAACAAATACAATTAGAATTACAACCCTTGATAACTCCATAAGGAAATCATTTTATACCATAAGGGAATTCAAGGAACCTTTGTACTTTCTTCAGGGGTAGCACCCTGTCTCTCTCCTTCTCGCAAATGATTTTGTTTGTGTGCCCTTTAAGGTGTGTCCTTTCTAACCGTGAAGAACCTACTAAACCCAAAGAGAAAAACCCCACACGATAAATCAGGCATGGTATTAACACCACTAACAAATATTCATATATATAGATGAGGGGGTTGTGTGTGTGTATGTTGTTGTGTGTGTGGTAAAAATGAAAGGGCAAAAACAAAGAAATGGCCAGGCCTTACTTATTTTGGGTGCTCCTGTAACAGCCAAGTACTGCAGAGTTTTACTAACTGCTCTCCCAAGGCACCTGCCTCAGGAAGAATTTCAAAGGGAGAGACAGAATCATTGTTAAACTCATCAGAAAACATGGTAGTGGACCATGAAGAAAACTTACTTATTCAGTCCTAAAAATGCAATATTCGGTCCTACTACGCCTATATTATAATCTTTCAAATTACTAAGATACTGCATTATTAGAGTGCTATCTGAAAGCCACTAATAACATATTACCATTCGCATACTGTCAGCACACATTCAATTTGATGACTGATAGTACCATGAATCGTTCAACTTGACTGTCTTTATCACTGTCTTTCAATGTTGCCTACTCACAAATTGGTTTAGAACTTAATCGTTGGGGATATCAATGAAAACTCTATCGGGAGTACAATAAGTTGTAGCCTTAAGTTTAGTTAACAAGTCTTTCCCTAGCAAGTTAAATGGCTGAGTGGGTGAATATAGAAAATCATGTTCAACATTCATTGGTCCTATTGAACAGGGCTTGTGTTTGTTTCAAAATGTATTGCTGAGGTTTGAGGAAACCCCATAAGCGTTTATAGTTTTGTTGGTTAGGGGTAGGTCAAGTCCTGTAACTTTACCAAACGTGGATGTAGTGGCTCCCGTATCTACCAACATCGGAATTTCTTTCCCTTGTATTTTTACCATAATGTTTGGGCCATATTGGTCTTCTTTTATCTGTGGGTATTGCTGTATTAAAGATGTTGTTTCCCCTGAGGGGCGTCCCTGTTCTGATCTGTGTCCTCGTCTTTGCGGTTCCAATCTCCTTGGACACTCATTTTTCCAGTGGGTGGGGTTGTGACAAAAGAAACAGCCCTCATTATCTCTACTCCTATTATCCCTACTCCTATCCCCTCTGGCTGCTCCGTTGTCACCACCCCAGTCACTCCGCCCGTGCCCACGACCCCTGGAGCGGCCACCAGGTTGAAAAGCCCCTGCCGTGTAAACCTGCAGCTGACCTGCCTGTAAACCACAGTAAATATTGGTGGATTTATCCTTAATAGTTTCTATCCAATGCTGAGCTAGGATAGCAATTCCAGTAGGATTTTAGCCTGTCAACCTGAAGTAATTTGTTTGAGTAGCTCAAAGGCCTTCTTTGGTAACCCACACACATATACTGATACCAGGGGGCAGTTAACTCCCTCTGCATCAGACGCCATTCCAGTGTGCTTGAACAATAAGTCATTCTGCTCGAGAAACCATGGGCATCTAAACCATCAGTCATAACACGGGATGTAATTTTGGTCTAATCTACTCAAGCAGGGTAGCGGTGTAACACTGCTGTTAGGGCTTGTATTTTCAGTGGAGGATACAAAACCACTGGTGGTGGGGGTTGAGGCTGTGTAGGAGGAGCTGGGGGAGGGGACGGTTTATCTGTACTCTCCGAGGGTTTACCACCCATCATTTCAAATTGTTTTCTTAGTCCCGTATTATTACACCGAATTACTTCAACTTTTTTGGCTTTCTCAGTTTTTTGATTGTTACTTTATCAAAACTCTAGTAAACCATTATATACACCTTTATCACTTAATCTCTCTTTATCCAACTACGTTTCTCAACCGACACAATTCTACCTGACCACTGGTCAATCACTTTCTCTCTATAATCAACACGTCTTAATACAAACCAAGCAATTACAGTAACATGCCTGTAATTACCTTCAACCTTCTCACTTACTTCTACCAACTTCATTAAACATGCTCAATCCTTCAATTCACTTCCTCTCATGTGTGCAAATTGGTTATACAGTAATATACATTTTACATTTTAGTCATTTAGCAGACGCTCTTATCCAGAGCGACTTACAGTAGTGAATGCATACATTTCATACATGTTTTTTATTTTATTTTCTGTGCTGGCCCCCCGTGGGAATCGAACCCACAACCCTGGCATTGCAAACACCATGCTCTACCAACTGAGCTACAGGGAAGGCTATATATTGTGCTTGTATTTAATTATATACATATTATGACTAGCATTTCATGTAAATCCGTTTCCTTAGATTTACTCCCTGGATCAATTTCCTTAGATTCCCCCGAACCAGTTTCCTTAGGTTTTACTCCCATTGATCAATGTCAACCCTGGATCAATTTCCTTAGATCCCCTGAACCAATTTCCCTAGGTTCTACACTTGATTTTAGGTCAATTCTGGATCAATTTCTTTAGATCCTACTGTTCACCGGTCAGATTCATTATTATAGGGAAATAGTTTTGCCAAATTGAACCCCAACATTTTGTGGATGAGGAGGACAAGAGATCTTTCACCATTAAGGCTTGGCTGGAAAACATACAGTCCCTCACAGAGATTTTTGAATAAGGTCTCTTAACTCTTACCTCACGACACCAAATGTTGTGGAAAACTCGATCCAAAGATTAAGGCAGACACTATTTAATGATATAATAGAAACATCTTTAATCAAGCAGCTGCAGGGGAGATCTATCTCTGATTTCATAGGGAAGAACTCAAAGAGTAACAGTTCTGGAACATAATGGCCTTGTGTTAGGGTGCAGACATAACAGGAGTCCATGAAATTCATTATATCACAGTCCAACACAGAATATATTCCTTGAGAAATTACAACAGCTCACCTCAAATTCTTCCACCACACTACCTACATCCAATACTGAGCCTAACCACATCCCAATACTGAGCCTACCCACATCCAATACTGAGCCTACCCACATCCAATACTGAGCCTACCCACATCCAATACTGAGCCTACTGTCATATCTTTGACATCATTAAAAGTGAAGACTGTTATTTTATCAAATCAATTCTCTGTAATTATTATGTGATTAAACTAATCATGTAAATGTAATTAATTAGGATGTCGGGGCACCAAGGAAAATCTTCAGATTACAAAGTTATAATTTTCAGAATATAACTCGATCAATTAGTTTTCTATTAATGAATTGTTCTTTACCTCACGTTGATCTCATTCCAAACGTTGTAAATCATTGGTTATCTGCACGAATCCAGCCTTTACTATAAATCATCCATACACCAATTGGCTTAATCATTTATTTACTAACTAACTAAATAATCACAGAAATGCATAAACAAACAAACAGTAGATTTTGGTTACTAACAATGATAGGGAAGATTCTCTAGTGGGCTAAACTGATATGACGGCTTGGTGGACAAAAGGAAGTTGGTGTGGACTGAGAAAGCGCGGGGAAGACAAAATGGATTCATTGCACAGTTTATAATTATATACATTGAAATGTTAATCCTTCGCACATAAACGGCCACTCATTCGAGAATATATTTACGGTGTATGTCATTGTGGTTTTCTCTGTTGGAATCCGGTCCGTCTGCTGGAGAGTTCATCCGAGTCTCTCTCTCTCTCTCTCTGATTCCCTGAAGATCAAAGTATTTCGTGGTTAGAATGGATACTTCAGAGTACCATTCAGAAATGTACAGTACTTCGTACCTAAGATTTGGTCTTATTCTGTAGGGATCGATAGTCTCAGAGTTTAACCATTTCCAGCCGTGTAGCCAAGGCTCCACGTGGTATGGTTAGGAATTCAATAACTTTTCACAATCACAGCTCACGCTGTGGGTTTGCTTAGTCTTGGTACTCAAACCTGTGCCACCTCAGTTTCCACCGAGGTACACATGGTCTGAAGAGGATTTCCTCAGGAGGGGTTTTTATTCGTAACAGTAGAAAGGGTGGTTCTATGACGCCTGATCATGTCTGTGCTCACGGGGGCGGGCAATGACTTAGTTAAACTTTAAAGGGAATACAATTCTCTCAAAATTAAAGGTTAACATCACGTTGCATCATTTCACAAATAGTTTCATCTTTACTTATTCATTTTATACAAGAATTAGATGCAAACACCATAATTGAGAAATGTACACACCCAGAGATGTAGTTATGTGTGTTTCCTGTCCTTCATGAGGTCACCAAATGAAACACACTCAACATAACTGTCCCTTAAGTGTCCACGGACCCTTCCCACAAGTGGACATATAGTTTCACTTTCCAATTTTGGGGATTTAAGAGTTCGGCCACGTGAAATCTGTGGTCTCTCTCTGCATGAAAACGGGGAGAGTCTACGCCAGGAATTTACGACCTGAGATAACAGAACCTGGGTATAGGAGAAAGTGAGGGAGGGGCAAGCCAAAATCTACACCCAGAAGGGCCACGTCATGACACTACCCACATCCAATACTGAGCCTACCTACATCCAATACTGAGCAGGTGCTGGAGATCAAATCATATCAAATCAAATTATTGTCTCCTTTTAAATGGAAGTTTATGAGGAGTGTTAGGAGATATTACTGTTGGTTTGCCCTGACACATAGTGGCCATTTGTGTCCTTCATCTGATGGGACTGGGGTCTGTGAGTTTGGGAGAAAGTTGAACAGTGACTATTTACATTTGATAAGATTGTGAGCAGGGACGGTCTGGGACGACAATCTTTTTCCTTGAGGCACCCACACCGGCTAATTTTTTCCCTTGAGGCCCCCATGATTATCCAGATAGTATTTGTGCAAAATACCCAAATGAGACAGTGTCATAACGTGGCCCTTTCTGGGCATAGATTGTGGCTTACCCCTCTCTCTCACTCTCTCCTACACCCAGGTTATGTTATCTCAGGCAATAAATTCCTGGCAGAGACTCTCTCCCCCTGGTCATGCAGCGAGAAAGACACAGAGAGTACAAAGGATTTCATGTGGTGAACTCCTAAATCCCCAAAATGGGAATATGAAAGAAAATGTCCACTTGTGAGAAGGTGGGAATGGTCCGTGGACACTTAAGGGACGGGTATGACAAGTGTGCTTCATTTGGTGACCTCAGAGAGGACAGGAAACACACATAACTATATTTCTGAATGTGTACATTTCTCAGTTATGGTGTTTGCATCTAAATCTTGTATAAAATTAATGAGTAAAAATGAAACTATTTGTGAAATGATGTAATGTGATGTTAAACCTTAAATGTGAGAGAATTGTACTTCCTTTAAAGTTTAACTAAGTCATTGGCCCGGCCCTGTGAGCACAGACATGATCAGGCGTCATAGAACCACCCTTTCTACTGTTACGAATAAATACCCCTCCTGAGGAAATACCCCTCTTCAGACCATGTATACCTCGGGGGAAACTGAGGTGGCACAGGTTTGAGTACCAAGACTAAGCAAACCCACAGTGTGAGCTGTGATTGTGAAAAGTTATTGAATTCCTAACCATACCACATGGAGCCTTGGCTACGCGGCTGGAAATGGTTAAACTCTGAGACCATCAATCCCTACAGAATAAGAGCAAATCTTAGATACTAATTACTAGTCTGCAGCTACAAATGATGTAAACCTGGAATGCGAATACCGACAACCGCCGAAACATCTATTCTATGTGAACATTTCTGAATGGTACTCTGAAGTATCCATCTAACCACGAAATACTATGATCTTCAGGGAATCAGAGAGAGAAAAAGAGACTTGGATGAACTGACTCTCCAGCAGATGGACCGGATTCCAACAGAGATCATGATGACACCTGGGCGTAAATATATATTGATTGCAATTATTCCCGAATGAGTGAGCGTTATGTGCAAAGGATTAGCATTTCATTTAATATAATTATCAACTGTGGGTAGTGACCCCTTTTGCATTTCCCGCTCTTGCTCAGTCCACACCCTCTTCCCTTTGTCCACCAAGCCATCATATCGTCTTAGCCCAGTAGGGAAGCTTCCCTATCCTTGTTAGTAACATATCTACTGTTTGTTTGTTTACGCATTTCTGTGATTTTTTTGTTAGTTAGTAAATAAATGATTAAGCCAATTGGTGTATGGATGATTCATAGTAAAGGCTGGGTTTGTGCAGATAACCAACAATTTACGTCGTTTGGAATGAGACTAACGTGAGCTAAAGAATAATTAATTATTAAGAAGACTAATTGATCAGATATTAAAATATCTGAAGAGGTATATTCGGAAAATTATAACTTTGTAATCTGAAGATTTGGTGCCCCGACTTCCTAGTTAATTACATTTACATGATTAGTTTAATCACGTAATAATAATTACAGAGAATTGATTTGATAAAATAACAGTCTTCACTTTTAATGATGCAAAAGACACGACAACAGGCCCACCTGCCAGATGGACAGTCCACCCCTGATTGTTGGCATAGTGGGACATTTTGCAGTGTGTGGGTGATCTATGGCCAACAATAGTTCCAAGTGCACCGGGAAAATGACTCCTTAATGATCAGTCAGTCGGCCAATCGCCTGTCGGCTAAGCAGTGGAAGGAGACCTCGTGCTTCCTCGGCAGGGGAGGCTACAGAGATGAAAGAGGAAGCGAGACATCTCACTCGCTCCTTTTGTCTGGTTTCATATAGTCAATGACTATTTTCTTCAATGGTAAACGGCCTGAGTGGGCCATCTTAATTTATCCACCATGTTTAGAGGCTATTGAGTTGAGGAGGACACTCTTCCGTTCACCTTTTAACGAATTGACACTGTCCTACACATGGCAGCCACTTTTCGGTTTCTGGGTCATGGAGGAGAGGAGGACGGAGGAGTCAAGGAGAGGACAGACTTTTTCCCAATTGAGAATCTTCCAATAGCTCATGGTGACAGTAGTACTTCCAAAGATGGTGGATAAATTAAGATAGTTCACTCAGGCCGTTTACCATTGGAAAAAAGGTAGGTCCCGGTCTACTTAACTGGTTGTGTCTCCCATAGATGCTAGAGCTCTGCTACCCGACCCCAGCCTGACAGGCCCCGACATTATATGTACAATGCGTTTCGACCAGGTAGGGCCCGTTTCTGCCATAGACCCTACTGTAGTGGTGATAACCGTGCTGTGTTCTCTGTTCATCAACAATAAAGGTATATTTTCAATCACCTAGTCTTTGTAATTTAGCCAGCCTACTGAGTGATGTTGATCTGTTTAGAAATGGCATCATATGGAACCGAATAAAATGTACATGAATAGATTTTTCCCATATGGGACAATGTCTCTGCAATTACATTTCAGAAGGATATGCATCCTTTTTTAATTAGTCCCCAAACAACTGGAGTGGAGATTGACACAAGCCTTTAGAGATAACTGGTTGAAGTGTGCTTCTTAAACCAGAAGATGGAGATGTTGTCCCAACCTTGAGAAAAACTCCCATAGACAGTTTGAAATGCTGGAAGCCCCGTACTTGAATTTACACCGACCTGTTTTTCCTCCCTTTTTTGAGTCGTTATTGGGTTTGACCAAATGGGAAGGAATCCTTGGAGAAGACAGAGCACATCATGTGGCTTACCACACCAGGGTCATGCTACAGACCATGCTTCACATAGTTATTTCACGAAAATTGCCCCTAGGTCCTGATCCTGCATTGACCACTAATGAACACACAATCTCAATGAATCTTATAATAACGGCAGGCGGGTGTGTCATGCAGTGGTGATTTCAGCATGAAAATCTTGGTGGGGCAAATAAAATGTGGGATGCATGCCAGCAAAGCCACTATACAACACAACACTAAACAATACATTAATTGCACTATAACGGTGACAAACAGTGCCCACAACCTGTTAGTGCCTACATTTTCATTTTTTATTTTTATTTAACCTTTATTTTAACAAGGAGTCACACTGAGATTAAAAATCTCTTTTACAAGGGAGTCCTGTACACATTCAAATAAAAACAGAATATTAAAACAACACACATGTCTATAAAACAATATAATTCAACACAATAAAAAATTTACATTTAATAAAAGCAATCACATTCAACTACATAGAGGTCCTCAATCAATAATGTAAACTGCCTGAGTGACACCAGCACATCTAACTGCAGTGAACTCTGCAGATTGTTCCACAAATTAGGGGCATAAAAACATAACGCAGACTTTCCCAAATCTGTGGAGACTGGAGGGATCTGTAGTGTTATCCATTCCTGTTTGGTAACTTCTGATTCTAATCTTAGTTAATGATGTTACATATAGAGTTTCTGTCAGATTGCTTTGTAAATAAATAAAAGAGAATGCAGCTCTTTTCTTACAGACAGAGAGGTCCATCCCACATTTTATACAGACTACAATGATGAGTCCTAAAATTGTCCCCCGTGATAAAACGTATTGCTGAATGGTAGACTGCGTCCAAGGGTTTTAAAACAGAGGCTGCCGCATGCACGTAAACAATATCCCCAAAATCCAATACAGGGAGAAGACTTGTTTGAACAATCTTTCTCCTATTTTTAATACTAAGTCATGATTTATTTCGATATAAAAAAAACAATCTAGGATCAGATTTTTTATATGCGTTACGAAGGACAACTTGTCATTAATCCAGACACCCAGGTTGTGAGGACAGACGCTGGGAGACGAGAAGTAAATACAGGGACTGTATAAATAACCGACATAAAACAAATAAGGACAGCGTCTGGACAGGGGAAACTTAACGACAATAATACTAACACAGGGATCAATTGAGGAACAGACAGATATAGGAGAGGCAATCAACAAAGTAATGGAGTCCATGTGAGTCCAAAGAAGCGCTGATGCGCTTAACGATGGTGACAGGTGTGCGTAGTGATGGGCAGCCTGGCACCATCGAGAGCTAAGGAGGGGGAGTGGGAGCAGGCGTGACACAGGCACTTATATTGAGAAACAAGCTCAATTTGGGCTCCATTTATAACGCAAATATGCAGGTCCTCAGGGTCAACATTTAGTGACCTAGAGAACAGCATGAGCTTGGTTTCACTTGTATTTAACACTAATTTAAGATCTGTAAGTGATTTCTGAATTGAATCACGGTCATGCTGAAGTTCACAAATGGCCTGCAGCACTGAGGTGGCACAGGAATACAGAACTGTGTCATCTGCATAGAGATGAATGTTATAAGTATTAACAGTGTTTCCTATGTCATTAATATACAAAGTGAACAATAATGGACCCAAAATCGAACGCTGAGCAACACCTTTTACCATCTATAAAGATGATCTGAGTTCTGTCACAAAGATCATTCTGAAACCATAAACAGGCTGTATATCCCAGGCCTACTCTTGATGATTTCTTCAGCAAAACAGAATGCTCAACAGTGTCGAAGACCTTTGACAGATCAATGAACAAGGCAGCACAGTTCTTTTTAGCATCCAAGGCATTGACAAGATCATGAACAACTAGCGTGGTTGCTGTGGTAGTACTATGCCCAGGTCTACAACCTGATTGATTATATTAAGAATAAAATGATCAGATAAAAAAGGAACAAAGTTGTACATTAAGCAAGGATTCAAGAATCTTAGCTAAACAAGGCAGTCTTGAAATGATGCGATAGTTGTCAAGATCATTTGTATCCCCACCCTTATGGAGTGGCAGCACATATGCGGATTTCCATGCGTTTGGACTTAAGCAGACCAGGCTCCAAATGATCAGCCCTTGTGGATTTTCTTTTTGTCTAATGTTAACAAAGCATCCAGGACTTCTTTATCAGTGAGTTTCCTAAAAGGAAACTCCTGACCAGCATTTTCAGTATCATTCAATAGATTTTCACCATCTACATCCAAACTACTCTTCTCAAGAGCTGGCTTTGAAATACATTCAAATATAAAGCCTGCAGAGATAAAATGGTGACTAAATGCATTAATGATATAAATGATGTCGGTAATAGGGCCAGCATCGAAATACATTTATTGGGGGAGAGAAGAGGAGACACAACCCTACATAAAGTTATCCCGACAGCAGAGTCCGAACAGCAGTCCCAACACCTTACCACTGCTGCACCTGGCTATCAGCTGAGCCTTGTCTGGCAGCGAAACAGTTCATTCAGCCTCATTTACTGCCTTAAAGGAGGAAGGTGGCGAGGCGG
This sequence comes from Salmo salar, assembly GCF_965601325.2. Lineage (NCBI taxonomy): Eukaryota > Metazoa > Chordata > Actinopteri > Salmoniformes > Salmonidae > Salmo > Salmo salar. The sequence continues at coordinate 49,008,213 of NC_138306.1, read as the reverse complement.
TCTTTTGTGGGCAAATTTTGTCATCAAACTTTGTCATCAAAGTCTGGGAATCTCTGGATTGATGGTGGGAACTCGGGGAAAAAACACACAGCCACTGAATAGCAGTCTACTGGTTGCTTTGCAATGCTTGCAGATAGCCGCTGATACCTTCCAAACCACTCATTGTTAAATTTACAATTTACAACTTGTTGTGTAATGTTTATGGCCGATGAGCATCGATACGTTTTATCTATAATTTCTCTTCATTATTTATCTTCATATGACAAGGATTAAAAAGGCATTACCAGTAGATTGTCAACTTGATTCATGATAATGACTGCTAGCTAAGATTTTGAAAATATGATGTTGACATGATCAGTCCAATCAAAGCTACTGTACATATAACGCGATTTGACGTCATTTTATCTGTGGCCAATGACCTTGAGCCTTCTTGGAAGGGCTATTCTAATGTAATTCTATGGCAGGACCAAAGGGCTTAAATGTTTGATGTCTACCCTTCCTAAGGACTGAGCCAATCTACCCTTCCTAAACACTGAGCCAATCAAGGTGCAATGCTCCGTATTTTCAACTGGCTTGCCCCACCACCACAGAAAGCACTGAGCTAGGCTGAAACACCTGCATTATGGAGCTGCCTTACTCAAGAAAACAAAAAAGAGACCATGTTTGTATGTGGTTTTATTAACTACATTGTTTGTTTTTTTACATTGTTTGCAAACTGATATGTGACACGTATTAATGCCAAAATAACATGCAAAATAGGTAATAAATATATGTATTTATTTATTTTTGCTAAAAATGTGGGGCTCAAAACAGGTCAGCACTGGTGTCACGTCAAGTATAGCTCTTTAAACCTATGTGAGTGAGTGCCCTCTCCCAACACTGACAGAAGCAGTGTAGGCTAGGTCCCTGTGCACTGTTTCTGCAATGTCCCTGTAATGTTTCTGCAATGTCCCTGTAATGTTTCTGCAATGTCCCTGTAATGTTTCTGCAATGTCCCTGTAATGTTTCTGCAATGTCCCTGTAATGTTTCTGAAATGTCCCTGTAATGTTTCTGCAATGTCCCTGTAATGTTTCTGCAATGTCCCTGTAATGTTTCTGAAATGTCCCTGTAATGTTTCTTGTTACTTATAACCATGTCCCCTTAACAAAAGATTGAAATCAGCATGTTTGCTTTTCTCCGAGGATCAGTCTGTTCCCTGTTAACGTTTTATAAACTCCTGACTGTTCTGACAGGTTAATGCGCAGCCTGCTGATACGGAGGTGGAACCACTGTGTACTTTGTGTGCTGTCTTCTATGTTTCTAACTGCAGCCATAGCTTCAACCGACAAATGTTGGAGTAGTTAACTAACTTTAAGGTTGGAATAGGTAGTCAAAACCAACATCGTTCAAGGTCGCAGCAGAGCATGATACCAGCAGAGAGGGGTATTTTTGACGACTTTTCTCCATCGATTTATTCTCTGCATAAAGATGGAAATGCATGCACCAATCTCATATATCATTCACCTAGCAGTCCTTCACCTGCTCTCTTTCTCAGTCTGATCATGTACACTGATAGGTTGACATAACCCGATCTGCTAGTCTCATTGACCTAGCTAAGTGCAGCCTGTGATATGAACATTTGCCTCTCTCAGTCCGCAAATTACCCCTTTCAAAGCAGTGGCATTATGGGAGAACAGGTGGGGTATTCGGGGTTCCCTGTGCGACAGTGGCAGCCTCTGTAGGCGAAAAAAGTGCCCTGGAGAGCATGGTGAGAGAACACAGGAGGAGAGGGGTGTGTTAGAGATGGGGGGTGGTTTGGATGGGAGTAGAGAGATGGAGGGAGGGGAGGATGGTGATAAAGAGATGAGGAAGGATGGAGGAGAGCACGTTGGAGCTGGAGATATGGTGTGAAAAGGGTGATGGGGACAGAGAGGTTTGGAGGGAGGGGAAGCTCAGACTGCCACTGGCGGGAACTCAACACTCCGTAATAGAGCCAGTAAAAACTGTTCTGATGCAGCCCGTCGAGACATGAGTGGCAAAGAGCTCGCATTACGGGCCATTTCCCAATTTCTCTCAATCCACTACAGTCTCCCAACCAGCTCTGAGTAGTCAGTATATTACAGCAGGCCCATTTGTTGGTTGGTGCAGGAGGAAAGCGAGTGTGATTAGCTTCCCTGTGAAGCTACCATGGCCACTGCTGATCCTGTGTTCTCACCGCACAGAGACAGAATGGCCTGCCTAGGCGCTGCTGCACATCATTACTTGCTGTTCACACCAGAGAAGCCCTCCGCTGCATCCCAAATGGCACCCTATTCCCTATATAGTGCACTACTTTTGACCAGAGCCCTATACCTGATCCAAAGTTTGGGCTCTGGTCAAAAGTAGTGCACTATATAGGGAATGGGGTGCCATATGAGACGTAGCCCATGCCTCTCTAAGGTGTCATGTCACTTATTCAGGTGTTATTAAGAGTCTGCTGCTGAGGAGGAGGAGGGAATACATCCGTCGCCCCACTGCACAGGATGTACAGAAGCTAGACTAGAGACTTGCTTTTGTACCCTGGTGATGACTGTCAAAACGTACTGTCCGTAATTTTACAACTTCTTATGGACTTTCAATACCTGCCGCATGCAGTTCGTCATGAGTCCAATGTCACACTAGTTGTCAACATTGATTTGTGATTAACGCAAAGGGTTTATAGACTATGTCAAAGGGTGTAGGCATTCATTATGGGGAAGAACATGGACCCAAAATTAGTGGTTTCATTATTGACTCATCTCTTCAGTAGGTCCTATAATTGAGTGTAGTCTTGCCCAGGGGTGCAAAGGTGAACGAAGGCACTGAAGTGACAAACCGCCCTCGCTGTCTCCGCCTGGCCGGCTCCCCTCTCTCCACTGGGATTCTCTGCCTCTGACCATATTACGGAGGCTGAGTCACTGGATTACTGGTGCTCATCCATGCCATCCCTAGGAGGGGTGCGTCACGTCGTGCCAGGCTTTTTCCCCCGCTATACTCGACTTGAGTGGGTTGAGTCACAGACGTCTTGCGCCCCCTCGGGCCCATGCGGTGGAGGATATCTTCGTGGGCTATACTCAGCCAGGGTAGTAAGTTGGTGGTCTGTTGATATCCCTCTAGTGGTGTGGGGGCTGTGCTTTGGCAAAGTGGGTGGGGTTATATCCTGTCTGGTTGGCCCTGTCTAAAAGTATCATCGGACAGGGCCACAGTGTCCCCCGAACCCCGTCTCAGCCTCCAGTATGTGTGCTGGGTCAATCTGTCTTACCTAGTGAAATTCTTCTGTCTTATCTGGTGTCCTGTTTGAACTTAAGTATTCTCCCTCTAATCCACAACCCCCCCCCCCCCCAGAGGACCTGAGCCCTAGTCCACCTGGTCATGCTGTGCTGATCCAGTTCTGCTGATCCAGTTCTGCTGATCCAGTTCTGCTGATCCAGTTGGGGGTCAGAGTTCTGCTGATCCAGTTGGTGGTCAGAGTTCTGCTGATCCAGTTGGGGGTCAGAGTTCTGCTGATCCAGTTGGGGGTCAGAGTTCTGCTGATCCAGTGGGGGTCAGAGTTCTGCTGATCCAGTTGGTGGTCAGAGTTCTGCTGATCCAGTTCTGCTGATCCAGTTGGGGGTCAGAGTTCTGCTGATCGAGTTGGTGGTCAGAGTTCTGCTGATCCAGTTGGGGGTCAGAGTTCTGCTGATCCAGTTCTGCTGATCCAGTTCTGCTGATCCGAGTTCTGCTGATCCAGTTGGGGGTCAGAGTTCTGCTGATCCAGTTGGTGGTCAGAGTTCTGCTGATCCAGTTGGGGGTCAGAGTTCTGCTGATCCAGTTCTGCTGATCCAGTTGGGGGTCAGAGTTCTGCTGATCGAGTTGGGGGTCAGAGTTCTGCTGATCCAGTTGGGGGTCAGAGTTCTGCTGATCCAGTTGGGGGTCAGAGTTCTGCTGATCCAGTTCTGCTGATCCAGTTCTGCTGATCCAGTTGGTGGTCAGAGTTCTGCTGTTATTTGGATTTTTACGAATTATCTTTGAAAGACAGGGTCCTGAAAAAGGGACGTTTCTTTTTGCTGAGTTTATATACATTTTACGGACACAGTCTAGTTTACATTAGTTATCTTTTGTTTGTTTTTAGTGCCGTCCTCAACCCCTCCCATCTATCTCTGAAGATCATCCAGTTTTGATTTCTAACTGCAATATATATTTCAACTGTGCTGTGATGTTTCACAAAAGTTCTGAACCTATTGACATTTTACGGACACAGTATATTTTACATTAGTTATCTTTTTAAAAATATATATTTTAAGTCCCACCCTTCAGTTCCCTTCAACCCCTCCCATCTATCTCTGAACACCATCCAGTTTTGATTACTATTTCTATTTACCGCTGGAAATCTGTCCTTTGGTTTGATGAGTCCAAATGTAACATTTTTGGTTCCAACCGCTGTGTCTTTGTGAGACGCAGAGAAAGGTGAACATATGATCTCCGCATGTGTGGTTCCCACCGATGAAGCACGGAGGAGGAGGTGTGATGGTGTGGGGGTGGTTTGCTGGTGACACTGTCGGTGATGTATTTAGAATTCAAGGCACAGTTAACCAGCATGGCTACCACAGTATTCTGCAGCGACATGCCATCCCATCTGGTTTGCGCAACTATCATTAGTTTTTCAACAGGACAATGACCCAAAACACACCTCCAGGCTGTGTAAGGGCTAGTTGACCAAGAAGGAGAGTGATGGAGTGTTGCATCATGATAATTGAGTGTCCATTTAGCTGTGCCATGATATTTGCACTGCTACTGAGTAAACCTCCAATTGTTCTCCACTATTCCACCCACTAAACCTCCCCCCATCCCAAGTTGGGTTGTCGTCCCAGTGACTGGCAGACCACCCCTGTCCACCTGGATCCCGTGTATGATGGTTGACAATGGCTGTGTCCCCAGTAGTCCCCGTGCATGATCGTTGACATTGGCTGTGTCCTCAAATGGCACCATATTCCTCTTTAGATTGCACTACTTTTGACCTGGACCCTGGTCTACAGGGCATTGGTACTCAACTACTATTTGAAACGGACCGGTCACGCAAATTTCCTAGGTGGCAGAGGTCCAGATGGATATTGTCATGTATCAGCGTAGTAAAGCTAATTTCCTGCAATTCTACACTTTCTGCCATGGGGCAGAGAGAAGTAAACCAAATTGCTGCAATTTTATATATTTGCAATGTCGAATGTGTGTTCATATGATATAGGTGAAAATCAATGAAGGCCCCCTGGGGGTCAAGGCACCTGGGCACGTAATCCAGTCATGATAACTACAAGATTTAGATAGCTGGTTAAATTACCTATCTAGCTAACATGGGCTAATAGTTGATCAACTGGAAATTTCTGACAGGTTGTAAATAGCTCTAAGTCTGTCAGTGAATGACATAACAAGAGGATAACTGCTCATGCACTACCAAATCTCAAAATTGCACCTTGTGCATTCTACCGATCATAACTCTCAATGGCAATAAATTGACAGCCCAACTGAGTTCCAGTTGAGTATGGCTGCTATAGAATAGAAATGGGGAATATACACTGAGTATACAAAAAATTAAGTACGCCTACTCTTTCAATGATAGACTCACCAGGTGAATCCAGGTGAAAGCTATGATCCCTTATTGATATCACTTGTTAAATCCTCTTTAATCAGTGTAGATGAAGGGGAGGAGACAGGTTAAAGAAGGATTTTTAAGCCTTAAGACAACTGAGACATGGATTGTGTATGTGTGCCATTCAGAGAGTGAATGGGCAAGACTAAAGGTGTAAGTGCCTTTGGATGGGTTATCGTAGTAGGTGGCAGGCGTAGGGATGTTGCGGTTTTTATGAAATCATTTTTAATCATAGCTAAAGTTTTTATTTCTATAGATTCCACAACACAGTTAGCTTTTACGGCTAGGACCTCAAGTTTGTGTTCTGGATACTTGTTAAGTAGCAGTTAGCTGCTAGCCATCATGAAAACTGAGCTGGCTAACAGTAGCAGTGCTAGCCCACCAGTGTTTTCTCCACGGCTGGGCACAAATGTTTTAGGTGGGAGATGATTTCCACACACTTACAAGATGAAGATAAGGTGGAACTGAACAATGGACAGGGATTTGTCTGCCCTAAATGAACCAGCATCAAGTAGCTTAGGGAAGAGATCCTCCGGTTGCAAGCTTGGCTGAAGGGATAACCTGCTTTCTAAGTACACCGGCATTGCTGTTGCCTAGGCAAACCGAATATCAGTTCTAAATGCCGCCCACAGCAAAGCTGTCGATGAGTCGGGCGGCGTTGATCTGTACCAATCCAACGGAAAGATGTTAAGCTCAACCCCTGGGAGACAGGACACTCACAAAGTTTAGGAGATTGGGGAGGCCGTCTGGCCCCCCTTTATCTAGCCGAGAAGATACAACCCAGCTCCAATATTGACACCATGGTCACTCACGTAGGTTTTAACGTCGTTAGCTTTAGGCGACCCTTGCTAGCACAAGGAAGAGAATAATTATCTCTGGCCCCCTCCCGTGGTATCGAAGGGTTTCAGAACATTTTAGCCAACTCGTTGCCGTAAACGAGTACCTGAAGAAACTTTGCCATGACAGCAATGTCTCTTTTTGTGACAACTTTGATTTGCTGTGGGAGCAACCAGCACTTTTTAAAAGATACAGGATTCACCCTAACCGCAGGGGTTCCATGATTATTTCCAGCAACATCGCAAACTGTTTTCGAATCTGACGGACAGGGTCTGATAGTGCTTCAGTCCTCCCTGTCATAAGCAACAGAGGATTTGGAAACCATAATCAACTTCTGTAGAAATGGCACTATGGTTATTGTGATTAACCTAATTTATGTTCCTCTAACTATACAAACTGTCATATCCTACCATTCTGATAGATTGAAGACTGTCAGAAAACCTGGCTGTAACATTCATAATTTGGTTGTTATTCTATTGGTTACTTTGAGGCAGATACCCCAGGAGCAGAGTGGCCCACACTCATTGAATAATAATAATTCACTTTAAAAAATGTGCGCAATCACTAGTAAAACCTTTCTCGTGAATGAGTGCAAGGTTGATTGCATGTTTCTCTCTGAAACATGGCTGTCTTCAGACTGTAGTGTTGCTCTTATTGAAGCCTCACCCCCAGACTACAGCTTTTCATACTCTATCAGAAAATTGGGAAAAAGAAAAAGGTGTGGGGGGGGGGGGGGCAGCCTCAATTTTTACTATTGCACTCAGCTGTAAGTACATTTCATTCAGCGACTTTGGGTCTTTTGAGCATCATGTTACTGTGTAAATGTCAGCCACCAGTGCTGGCTATAACACTGTATAGGCCACCAAAGCACTGCCCCACTTTCTTTACTGATCTCTCTGAAATATTGTCTATTGTTGAGAACTATGATAAAATCATTGTGTTGGGTGATTTTAATATTCATGTTGACAAAGAGACGGACTCCAAGGCCATTGAATTTATGAGTCTTCTGAGCTCTATGGACTTCATCCAACATGTTACTGGGCCCACCCATAACCACAGCCATACTTTGGACCTGGTTATACCAAAGGGGGTTCTATTGACATATCCCCTTTTGTTGATGTTGCTTTATCTGATCACCACTGTGAATGTTTTACTACCTTGTTACCCATAGTCAGTGTATGAACAATACACATCACCTATTCTCCCTTCCTCTTGTGCTGATTTAGTTAATAACTTTTATAGCAAATTAAGGGTAACCATTGCTCCAGTAAAGTTGAAAAAGGCCACATCCAAATGGAGAGCCCCTTGGATGAGTGAGGAAAAAAATCAATTAGAGACATTGCAGAAAGGCAGAGCGGAAGTGGATAAAGTCAAAATTGCAGGTCCATTAAGATATTCTGAGAGAGCAACTTGGCAGTTAGGCTAATTTTTCTAACTTGATCACTAATAATCAGAATTATTATGAGTGCTCTTCTCGACCATTGATGGCTTAATAAATCGTACCCCCGCAAACCTATGTGAACTTTCCTCTTCAGCTAAATGTGATGAGTTTGCGGCATATTTCAGAGATAAGATAACAAACCTTAGGCTAGGCATCAGTCAAGCAAGACCTGATGAGAAGCTTGATGATATGTGCCCTAGCCTACCATGCAAAGGCACTATAGAGTAATTTTCCCTGGTTGACACAGACATGCTCAGCAAAGTGATATAGCAACTTAAGCCTTCTACCTGTCATCTTCCTCCTATCCCCAACACCTTCTTCAAAACAGATTTTAATAGCATATATGAAGAAGTGCAGGCTATTGTTGATCACTCCCTATTCACAGGCAATTTCCCCACTGCACTAAAAACTGCTATGGTGAAACCACTTCTGAAGAAAAATCATCTAGATTCTTCATCTCTTAGTCATTTTTGGCCAATCTCAAACCTTCGATTCTTAAGCACAATTATGGAGAAATTGGTTTTCAAACAGCTAAATAGTATTTTAAGTGTCAACTGTATTTAAAGAAAAATCCAATCTGGTTTTCATGCCCACCACAGCACAGAGGCAGCCTTGGTTAAAGTAGTAAATTATATTAGAGCCAACACAGATGCCAAACAGCTCTCTGTCCTTGTACTCTAAAATTGAAGTGCTGCATTCAACACTGTTGACCATGATGTCCTTCTGCACAGACTGGAGAGGTGGGTTGGCCTCTCCAGTCCAGTCCAGTTCTAAGTTGGTTTAAGACCTATTTAATTGGTAGAGAGTTTGTCACCCTTGGTAAACATAACTCAGAGAAAATAGATATCACACGTGGCGTTCCACACGGTTTGATTTTGGGTCATGTACTGTTCCGTTTGTATATGTTACCCCTTGGCAGTGTTATCAGAAAGCATGGCATTGATTTCCATTGCTACGCAGACGATACAACTTTTCATTTCTGTGTCACCAGAGGATTTTAGCTCCACAGATAAATGATTAGACTGTATTAGTGATTTAAATACTTGGATGGCTCACAACTGTCTTTTTACTGTTGTTTTATTTCTTTACCTACCTATTGTTCACCTAATACCTTTTTTGCACTATTGATTAGAGCCTGTAAGTAAGCATTTTACTGTAAGGTCTACACCTGTTGTATTCAGCGCACGTGACAAATAAACTTTGATTTGATCTTCCTCCAGCTAAATCAAGAAAAGACTGAGGTACTTGTTATTCGAGCCAACGCACAGAGAGAGAATCTGGCTGCAATAATGGCAATAATGATAAAACACCAGGTACAAAATCTAGGTGTCATTTTAGACTCTATAGCTTTTTACCACCTGAGGAACATTGCCAAGGTGCAGCCGTTTCTATCTAAGACTGATACAGAGTCACGGTAATCTTCTCTTATGCACTCTGGACATGCTTTGGCAGTACCCAACTTGCTGATGACCATCAGGTCCTAATGGCCTCGTACTCAGGGCTCTATTGTCTCTCTAACCACTCTGACATCAATGCAAATGCAATTGAAAATCACATCAAACACATTATCCAAACAGTATAATGGGCTTTTATAAGTCACCTCACTGTGATGATCAATTTAAAGAAAGAAGTTCAACAGCAGGTTGAAACTGAGTGTAAAACATGGTCATTGTGGTTTTTGGTATTTTTTTGTTGGTATTTTATTAGGATCCCCATTAGCTATTGCAACCACAGCAGCTACACTTCCTGGGGTCCACACAAAACATGAAACATAAGACAGAATGACATAATACAGAACATCACTAGACAAGAACAGGTCAAGGACAGCTCATGCACACAAACTATCTAGGTCAAATAGGGGAGAGGCGTTGTGCCACAAGGTGTTGCTTTTTCTGTTTTTTTTAAACCAGGTTTGCTGTTTATTTGAGCAATATGAGATGGAAGGAGGTTCCATGCAATAAGGGCTCTATATAATACTGTACTCTTTCTTGAATTTGTTCTGGATTTGGGGACTGTGAAAAGATCCCTGGTGGCATGTCTGGTGGGATAAGTGTGTGTGTCAGAGCTGTGTGTAAGTTGACTATGCAAACAATTTGGGATTTTCAACACATGAATGTTTCTTATAAAAATAAGAAGTGATGCAGTCAGTCTCTCCTCAACTCTTAGCCAAGAGAGACTGGTATGCATAGTATTTATATCAGCCCTCTGATTACAATTAAGAGCAAAACGTGCTGCTCTGTTCTGGGCCAGCTGCAGCTTAACTAGGTCTTTCCTTGAAGCACAGGACCACACAACTGGACAATAATCAAGACTAGACAAAACTAGAGCCTTCAGAATGTGCTTTTGGCAGTGTGGTGTCAAAAAAGCAGAACATCTCTTTTTTAGCCAGACCTCTCCCCCATCTTTACAACCATTGAATCTATATGTTTTGACCATGACAGTTCACAATCTAAGGTAACGCCAAGTAATTTAGTCTCCTCAACTTGGCCAACAGGAACACCACTCATTACCAGATTCAGCTGAGGTTTAGAACTTAAGGAATGATTTGTACCAAATACAATGCTCTTAGTTTTAGAGATGTTCAGGACCAGTTTATTACTGGCCACCCATTCCAAAACAGACTGCAACTCTTTGTTAAGGGTTTCAGTGACTTCATTAGCTGTGGTTGCTGATGCGTATATGGTTGAATCATCAGCATACACTGACACACATGCTTTGTTTAATGCCAGTGGCAGGTCATTGGTAAAAATAGAAAAGAGTAGAGGGCCTAGAGAGCTGCCCTATGGTACACCACACTTTACATGTTTGACATTAGTGAAGCATCCATTAAAGAAAACCCTGAGTTCTATTAGATAGATAGCTCTGAATCCACAATATGGCAGAGGTTGAAAAGCCATAACACATACCGGTAGGTTTTCTCAACAACAGGTTACGGTCAATAATATCAAAGGCTGCACTGAAATCTAACAGTACAGCTCCCACAATCTTCTTCTTATTAATTTATTTCAACCAATCGTCAGTCATTTGTGTCAGTGCAGTACATGTTGAGTGCCCTTCTCTATAAGCATGGTGAAAGTCTGTTGTTAATTTGTTTACAGAGAAATAGCATTGTATTTGGTCAAACAACATTTTTCACAACAGTTTGTTAAGACCTGGCAGGGCGCTTATAGGTCTGCTGTTAGAACCAGTAAAGTTTGCTCTACCACTCTTGGGTAGAGGAATTACTTTTGCTACCCTCCAGACCTGAGTACAAAGCTGTTGTTTCAAAGCCTAACACAATGAAATGGACAGCTCTTTCTTAAGTGATGATGAATTCAAAACACCCATACACATTTTAGAGCTTATGCATATGCATAGGCTAATGAAGCCCAAGACCAAAGAAAGAAAACTGAATTAAAATTAGGATTGTGCTTTTATACAATACATAGTCTACTGCATATTATGCATTGCAGAAAAACAAAAAACAAACTGATTTAAGATGTCTTTGGAACATAATTGGTCTAGCCTATACTCCAACATTAAACAAATTAGAGCAATCGCCTTGGAGTGTGCACTACATAGCCAAGGGAGGTAGGGGTGCTGAGGGAAAAATAACATTTTTTATTTATTTTTTCCCCCCACAAAAGTAGTGCACTGGGCCTGTATTAGTGGATATATCCATCTGCATCACCAGCGCATATCTGCATCGCCAGCGCAGGCAAAATTATTTGTTGGTTCATTGATTGTGCAGGGAGGCTTACAGTTAGCCTCCAATTATAGCGAATTGAATAGCCTAGTAATATGGCATTTTTTATATTTTCATAATTAAATTGGGTGACACATTACCTTTAGCTATACAGAATATCTCACCAACGTGTTTCCATCTCCTCCTCTCTCTCTCTCTCTCTCTCTCTCTCTCTCTCTTTCATTCCTTTCTAGAGCGCGCAGAAGGGCTGTCCACAGTTTAGTGAAATATGTTTTGTTGTTAAAATGTGTTACTATTGATGTTTCCGAACAGATTTCACTTGGTTTCCGCAAATTAAGCACTGGGTAGCTGCAGTAACAGGTTTGGAGAGCCCATGGCATACAGAATTTGGCCAGAATATCACCTGTCGCGCAGCGAGAGCATGCTCCTCAAACAGTGGTTGACGCATGGAGTGAAATAAGTGTTAATATATTTATTTCTCAGCTGCTCTTTTTTAAGCACAGCTCCGCTATAAAACCGAAGTAGCCTACCCAGTATCATTTAGAAACTGACTGATGGGAAAGCCCACGGCCTCCATTCGATATTCGAGTGCATACAGATGACATGTATTTTTCCACCGTTCCTACCCATTTAATAATGGGCTATTCTAAATTGAAACAAATTGTACATATTAGTGAAGACAAGATGCAGTTGAGAATAGTCTGATGGGTGAAAATATGCTCACTTGACGAGAGAACAGCGTGTGCAGCCTGAAGCAAGGAACAGAGCGCAAGCTTTTTTTGGTGACTTTCTGAAATCATCAAGAGCCTATAGTCGCATCATGCAGCCCATATAGGTTTTAATTTTAAGGTTTGTGCCATTCATAATTAAAGTTGCCAAATAACTCAAAATCTAGCTTGTAGGACCTGTTTCAAACAATCACTTTTACGCTCAACATAGCCACTTCATATGCGCATTCGCTCCAGAATGGGAAATATATTCTTTCTAAATTATTCAGCTAAGTTCAATTATATTCTTCTTACTATAAAATCAAAGAGTATAATATAATGACATGGGACTTATAAGCATATCTTGTCAGCTAAATGAACAAGCCTATGGCATGGAGCATAGCCAGATAACATATAGTAAGCCGACTCATATTCTGTTTTTCTGAAATACATTTTCTTCATATCATAATTTTTCTTTAGACCTGACTAAAATAAATAATGGATTTATTGTGATGGTGTATATTAAATTGATTTATTATACTTTGTTTTAAATGTAGACATTCCAAAGGCACATATTAGTGGCCTGTATGCAGCTTTTATGTGTGGAGCCTGGAGGTGCTAAACATGTTTAAATAAATTAACGGTCAATTACGGTGAGACCGGCAGGCTTTTGCATGACAATAACAGGCTGACAAAATGTCATGACCGTCACAACCCTAGCCAGGCGCACAGGTTTGTGTCAAGAGCTGCAACACTGCTTGTCACATGTGTCGAAATGAGTAGAGCGTGGAATATGTTCATCTTGAGTTTAATACGGAAAAATGAACACTTTACAAATAAACAAAAATGACAGCAGACAGTTCCGTCAGGTACTCACAAAGAAACGGAAAACAACTACCCACAAATCCCAAAGGAAAAACAGGCTGCCTAAGTATGGCTTCCAATCAGAGACAACGATAGACACCTGCCTCTGATTGGAAACCATACCCGGCCAAAACATAGAAAACAAAACATAGAAATAGAAATCTAGAAAAAGCCCACATATAAACAGAAAACCCCAAACCACCCAAAACAACCACCTGTCACGCCCTGACCACTCTACTATGGAAAATGACCTCTTACAATGGTCAGGACGTGACACTGCTTGGGGTTTTTCCTGTGTGTATCAAGAATGGTCCACAATGCAAAGAGCATCCAGCTAACTTGACTGAACTGTGGAAAGCATTGGAGTCAACATGGACCAGCATCCCTGTGGAACGCTTTCGACACCTTGTAGAGTCCATGCCCCGACAAATTGAGGCTGTTCTGAGGGTAAAAGGGGGATGCAACTCAATATTAGGAAGGCATTCCTATTGTTTGGTCTACTCAGTGTAGTTAGGGAATAAATAGGGTGTCATTTGGGACACAGAAAAGGCACTCCTGATCATTCTGTCTCCATGAATCCATTGCCATCGAGTGGCTCTGTGGCCAGACAGGGGTCAGATGAGTGTTATGATGAACCAGACAGGGGTCAGATGGGTGTTATGATGAACCAGACAGGCGTCTGATGGGTGTTATGATGAACCACACAGGGGTCTGATGGGTGTTATGATGAACCAGACAGGGGTCAGATGGGTGTTATGATGAACCACACAGGGGTCAGATGGGTGTTATGATGAACCAGACAGGCGTCTGATGGGTGTTATGATGAACCACACAGGGGTCAGATGGGTGTTATGATGAACCAGACAGGGGTCTGATGGGTGTTATGATGAACCAGACAGGGGTCTGATGGGTGTTATGATGAACCAGACAGGGGTCAGATGAGTGTTATGATGAACCAGACAGGGGTCTGATGAGTGTTATGATGAACCAGACAGGGGTCTGATGGGTGTTATGATGAACCACACAGGGGTCAGATGGGTGTTATGATGAACCAGACAGGGGTCTGATGGGTGTTATGATGAACCAGACAGGGGTCAGATGAGTGTTATGATGAACCAGACAGGGGTCTGATGGGTGTTATGATGAACCAGACAGGGGTCAGATGAGTGTTATGATGAACCAGACAGGGGTCTGATGAGTGTTATGATGAACCAGACAGGGGTCTGATGGGTGTTATGATGAACCAGACAGGGGTCTGATGCTTGTAATGATTATGATATGAACCAGACTGGACAGAGAATCAATATCACCAATAATGACCTAATTGATTAGGATGCTGGGAGCTCCACTATTGACATCAGGCACAGCATCCCAGACCTCTGAATATGGATTATGAGTTTGTGTGTGGAAAAGGACATTATTCAAAACAGAAATGAGAAGATAATCAATTATGGGACTGTGTTATTAGGAGACAAAGTATATATTATGCAGTAATACATGTGACTCATTCATATTTCATAGCTTACAAAGCCAATTAGTAGAGAGGAAATTCCTTTGAGCTCACATTTCTCCCCTATTTTGTCATTGTATAAAATGCAATGAAACTGAAAGCGCTACAGCTCTCAAACGCTTCTTGTGTCAGATGCCCTGATTAGTGAGTGAGCCAGTGATAGGATCCTCTTAGATGTCTCACTAGTCCCTACTGAATCAGACTAATGACCTGATACTAAACATCCAGTCTAGAATACCTGTGTAATGTCAACTTTAAAACAAGCAGTAGAGGATCCAAAATGTTTCTCTCACCCTTTCATTCTTAAAAATCAGAGGAGAGAAGAAAATAAATAAATCACCTTTGTTTTGCGCATTCGTCACAAATTTAGCCAAACTCTGGAGTTATGAATAAGGTATTTATGATCTAGTATCAACGTTAAGGAATGCTACCTCTCATTTGGTATTTTACAGGGACACGCAGTGCTGTGCAAAGAAGTGAAGGAACATAAGGGCAGTGTTATTACTCAGAGAATAAGCACCCTGGAATGTAAGGGAGAGCGTTGACTCAATCCCGTCAGGAACAAGCCAACAGAACACAGAACTCCTGAAGACATGGCACCCTATTCCCTATATAGTGCACTACTTTTGACCAGATCCTATATG
Source organism: Salmo salar (assembly GCF_965601325.2). Taxonomy (NCBI): domain Eukaryota; kingdom Metazoa; phylum Chordata; class Actinopteri; order Salmoniformes; family Salmonidae; genus Salmo; species Salmo salar. The sequence continues at coordinate 48,992,904 of NC_138306.1, read as the reverse complement.
GCTCTTGTCAAAAGTAGTGCACTTTGTAGGTTATAGGGCGCCATTTGGGATGCACAACATGTTCCACAGGTTCACTGAAAACATAGTTATCAGACACTTCTTCGGGCTTGTGGTAAATCACTGCTATTTGATACATCTGTAAGTTTGTGTTAACAATGCCTCAATTTCTGATGATAAAACATGTAGATAGATAATTTAGATAGAGCAGTATGTACTGTACACTTTGCTGGAACATGTAATAGCAAAATAGGAACAATTAAAGTGTATTTTTTCAGAACATATTTAAACAGCGGAATTTTTTTTTACCATCAAGAATTTTGAGATAAAAAATATATTGTGAAAGGGTTTGGTATCAATGCATTATTAATAAACACATTTGTTAGGTTGGCACAAAGTTGCCCTTAGTTTACCCTTTGATCCCAAAATATATGACGACATTCCCTTTACAAGCTGTGAGTGTCATATGGCCACTACTCTCGTTTGTGTGGTAGTGCTACAGAGTTCATGATGCCAAGGACCATATCTCTAAGCCAGCCTTGCCAGGGCTGACACAGAGGTCGAACCACTGTGTACTTGAGTGGTTATTGCTAATAGAAACATCTTCAATGTTTCTATTAGCAATAACTTATTTGTAGAACTTAATTCTAGATTGATGTTGCGCTGTTCACAGAGCGCACTGTACACAGAAATATTGATCGGAACCAGTCCAGAACTGCTCAAGGACTTGAGTGGTTCTGGACTGGTTCCGACCGATATTTCTGTGTACAGCAGGTTCTGTGAACGGCGCAACATCAATTGCTTTACCCCTTAAATGCGCTGGTTGTTCCGATTCATATGCGCTATCGCAAGCAGAGCTGTGAGGTTCACACACAGAAAATCATATATTTGATTAAGGAGCAACACGTCACATTTTCTGGCCTATCCAGACAAAGGAATGATTTCCTGTGCCAGTGAACCTTCAGGTTTTCACTCCTCCCTTGTGATTGATGATTCGTTAGAAAATAACTCCCCTCACCTGGTTGTCTAGATCTTAGTAAGGAACTCCCCTCACCTGGTTGTCTAGGTCTCAGTAAGGAACTCCCCTCACCTGGTTGTCTAGATCTTAGTAAGGAACTCCCCTCACCTGGTTGTCTAGATCTCAGTAAGGAACTCCTCTCACCTGGTTATCTAGGTCTTAGTAAGGAACTCCTCTCACCTGGTTGTCTAGGTCTCAGTAAGGAACTCCCCTCACCTGGTTGTCTAGGTCTTAGTAAGGAACTCCCCACACCTGGTTGTCTAGATCTCAGTAAGGAACTCCTCTCACCTGGTTATCTAGGTCTTAGTAAGGAACTCCCCTCACCTGGTTGTCTAGATCTTAGTAAGGAACTCCCCTCACCTGGTTGTCTAGGTCTCAGTAAGGAACTCCCCTCACCTGGTTGACTAGGTCTTAATTGAAAGGAAAAAACAAAAACCTGCAGATACTAGGCCCTCCTTGGAATGAGTTGGAGGCCCCTGGTCCAGATACTAGGCCCTCCTTGGAATGAGTTGGAGGCCCCTGGTCCAGATACTAGAACCTCCTTGGAATGAGTTGGAGGCACCTGGTTCAGCGGATCCAACAAAAGCTGAAGTTGTAACAAGTCTGCATACATTTCATTGCCATCTCTCTGTCACTCAGTGGACGTTTGGCAGAACGGCATCAGTTGTCAGTTATATGAAATGTTGTCAACATTTTACTGTCATAAAGTATGATCTTATTTATTTTACAGTTATAAGAAAGGTTTAAGAAGAGGGCGCCGACAGACACTGTCACCCTGTTTCGAGCTACTAGCCAACATTGCTGTATTTTTTTGTTGTTGTGTTATTTCCTACATGATTTGCTCAGAATGTTTTTAGTATCATTACTTAAAATAACTTTTGGACATTAGATCAGCAGTCACTCACCAGAAATTCGAGTTCCTCAACCTGGATCCTTTGTTTGCACTTCCAGAGCATCTCCCATTCATCCGGAATGCTACACCAAAACATTGCCGCCGGAGAAGAGGGAGGAGAAGTGGGGTTCTATTCAGGCACAGGTGGCAAGCAAACCATCCATCGCTTCAGAGTGTATTACTCGCTAACGTTCAGTACCTGGACAATAAAGTAGACAAGCTCAGGGCGAGAATCTCCTTTCCAAAATTCTATCAACACATATCCTGTACTACACACGGAGAGAACATGCTTGACAATTGTTACTCTCCCTTTCGGGAAGGCTACAAGGCCCTCGCCTGCTCTCCCTTTGACAAATCAGATCACGGCTCCATCCTGCTCCTCCTTGCCTATAGTCAGAAACTTAATTAGGAAGTAACCGTGGTAAGGACTGTTCAACGTTGGGCTGACCAATCAGAATCTATTGTTCAAGACTGTTTTCATCACGCGGACTGGGCAATGTTCCGGGTCGCCTCTGGGAATAGTTTCGACGTATACACTGACTCTGTGACTGGGTTCATCAGGAAGTTCATAGAATACGTTGTTCCTACTGTGACAATTACAGTACTTATCCAAACCAAAAACAGTTGATAGATGGCAGTATTCACACAAAACTGAAAGCACGAACCACCGCATTTAAATACAGCAAGGTGACTGTGAACATGGATGTGTACAACCAGACCAGCTATGATGTCCGTAAGCAATCAAAGAGGCAAAACGACAGTACAGGGACAAAGTGGAGTTGCTATTCAATGGCTCAGACATGAGACGCATTTAAAAATATATATATATATTTCACCTTTATTTAACCAGGTAGGCTAGTTGAGAACAAGTTCTCATTTGCAACTGTGACCTGGCCAAGATAAAGCATAGTGTCACGTCCTGACCAATATTTAGGTATTAGTTGTATTATATTTGGTCAGGACGTGGCAGAGGTATATTTGTTTTGTATTATGGGGTTTTGTGTGTGGTGTAGTGGGGTGTGTTAGTGGTTGGTATAGGTTCTAGGGTTGTTTTTCTATGTATAGTTAATTGGGGTTGGACTCCCAATTGAAGGCAGGTGTGTTGAGTTGCCTTTGATTGGGAGTCCTATATAGTAGGGTGTGTTTGTCTTTGTGTTTCGTGGGTAGTTGTATTTTGCACTGCGTTTATTTATGCCTGTAAAACTGTCACTAGTCTTATTTCGTTTTCTTGTTTTCCCTCCGTGTTCACATTCTTTTAATAAATTAAGATGATGAGCACTAACTCCTCTGCGTATTGGTCCACGTTCTCCGACGACGATTTCGCTATATCGTCTGACGATGAAGAAATCTGTGACACATAGCAATTCGACACATACAACAACACAGAGTTACACATGGAATAAACAAAACATACACAAAGATAATTGTGTAGTTTAGAGTAATTAGAGTAAATATCGAGGCTAGCTATCTTCGTCATCCTAACGTAGTCAACACTGCTAGCTGCTAGCTAGCTAGTCATCACTGCTAGCTAGCCAACTTCTACCGACTAGCAGCACTGCAGAAACTATTACATTACAACGTAACGACTTGATTAGTGTGGTGTTAGTGTTAGTTAGCCAGCTACATAGTTGTCTTTGCTGTCTCTGTATCTAAGATAATTGTGTAGTTTGAGTAATTATCGAGGTGAGCTAGCCAGCCGCGACGCGGCGCCAGACGTAGTCAACACACCTAGTCATCATTAACCCACTGCTAGCTAGCCAACCGTTACCGACTAGCAGCACTGTAGATACTAATACTTTACAACGGAACGATTTGACTAGTGCAGTGTTAGCTAGCTAGCTACTTAGTTGTCTTTGTCATAGCTTGATAATTGTGTAGTTTAGTAATTACCGAGGTTAGCTAGCCAGCCATCGAGGTCAGCTAGCCAGCTATTTCCGTCCCCCGCGACGCCATTTTTCCTAACCCAGCCAACTATTACCGACGAGCAGCATTGTAGAAACTAAATACATTACAAGGAACGTCTTGATTAGTGTTATGTTAGCTAGCTAGCTACAAAGTTGCTTTGTATCATGACAAGGGGTAGTACTGAAACTATCGAGGTTACCTAGCCAGCTACACGTTCAAAGTCAACAACGCAGCCACTGCTAGCTAGTCTACTCCACCAGCCAGCAGTACTGTATCATTTTCGTCATTTTAGTCAATAAGATTTTTGCAACGTAAGCTTAACTTTCTGAACATTCGAGACGTGTAGTCCACTTGTCATTCCAATCTCCTTTGCATTAGCGTAGCCTCTTCTGTAGCTTGTCTACTATGTGTCTGTCTATCCCTGTTCTCTCCCCTCTGCACAGGCCATACAAACGCTCCACACCGCGTGGCCGCTGCCACTCTAACCTGGTGGTCCCAGCGCGCACGACCCACGTGGAGTTCCAGGTTTCCTGCAGCCTCTGGAACTGCCGGTCTGCGGCCAACAAGGCTGAGTTCATCTCAGCCTATGCTACCCTCCAGTCCCTAGACTTCCTGGCGCTGACGGAAACATGGATTACCACAGAGAACACTGCTACTCCTACTGCTCTCTCCTCGTCTGCCTACGTGTTCTCGCATACCCCTAGAGCATCGAGCCAGCGGGGTGGTGGCACTGGAATCCTCATCTCTCCCAAGTGGACATTCTCTCTTTCTCCCCTGACCCATCTGTCTATCTCCTCATTTGAATTCCATGCTGTCACAGTTACCAGCCCTTTCAAGCTTAACATCCTTATCATTTATCGCCCTCCAGGTTCCCTTGGAGAGTTCATCAATGAGCTTGACGCCTTGATAAGTTCCTTTCCTGAGGATGGCTCACCTCTCACAGTTCTGGGTGACTTTAACCTCCCCACGTCTACCTTTGACTCATTCCTCTCTGCCTCCTTCTTTCCACTCCTCTCCTCTTTTGACCTCACCCTCTCACCTTCCCCCCCTACTCACAAGGCAGGCAATACGCTTGACCTCATCTTTACTAGATGCTGTTCTTCCACTAATCTCATTGCAACTCCCCTCCAAGTCTCCGACCACTACCTTGTATCCTTTTCCCTCTCGCTCTCATCCAACACTTCTCACTCTGCCCCTACTCGGATGGTATTGCGCCGTCCCAACCTTCGCTCTCTCTCTCCCGCTACTCTCTCCTCTTCCATCCTATCATCTCTTCGCTCTGCTCAAACCTTCTCCAACCTATCTCCTGATTCTGCCTCCTCAACCCTCCTCTCCTCCCTCTCTGCATCCTTTGATTTCCTCTGTCCCCTATCCTCCAGGCCGGCTCGGTCCTCCCCTCCTGCTCCGTGGCTCGACGACTCACTGCGAGCTCACAGAACAGGGCTCCGGGCAGCCGAGCGGAAATGGAGGAAAACTCGCCTCCCTGCGGACCTGGCATCCTTTCACTCCCTCCTCTCTACATTTTCCTCTTCTGTCTCTGCTGCTAAAGCCACTTTCTACCACTCTAAACTCCAAGCATCTGCCTCTAACCCTAGGAAGCTCTTTGCTACCTTCTCCTGCCTCCTGAATCCTCCTCCCCCTCCCCCCCCTCCTCCCTCTCTGCGGATGACTTCGTCAACCATTTTGAAAAGAAGGTTGACGACATCCGATCCTCGTTTGCTAAGTCAAACGACACCGCTGGTCCTGCTCACACTGCCCTACCCTGTGCTTTGACCTCTTTGTCCCCTCTCTCTCCAGATGAAATCTCGCGTCTTGTGACGGCCGGCCGCCCAACAACCTGCCCACTTGACCCTATCCCCTCCTCTCTTCTCCAGACCATTTCCGGAGACCTTCTCCCCTACCTCACCTCACTCATCAACTCATCCTTGACCGCTGGCTACGTCCCTTCTGTCTTCAAGAGAGCGAGAGTTGCACCCCTTCTGAAAAAACTTACACTCGATCCCTCCGATGTCAACAACTACAGACCAGTATCCCTTCTTTCCTTTCTCTCCAAAACTCTTGAAAGTGCCGTCCTTGGCCAGCTCTCTTGCTATCTCTCTCAGAATGACCTTCTTGATCCTAATCAGTCAGGTTTCAAGACTGGGCATTCAACTGAGACTGCTCTTCTCTGTGTCACGGAGGCTCTCCGCACTGCTAAAGCTAACTCTCTCTCCTCTGCTCTCATCCTCCTAGACCTATCTGCTGCCTTTGATACTGTGAACCATCAGATCCTCCTCTCCACCCTCTCCGACCTGGGCATCTCCGGCGCGGCCCACGATTGGATTGCGTCCTACCTGACAGGTCGCTCCTACCAGGTGGCGTGGCGAGAATCTGTCTCCGCACCACGTGCTCTCACCACTGGTGTCCCCCAGGGCTCTGTTCTAGGCCCTCTCCTATTCTCGCTATACACCAAGTCACTTGGCTCTGTCATATCCTCACATGGTCTCTCATATCATTGCTATGCAGATGACACACAATTAATCTTCTCCTTTCCCCCTTCTGACAACCAGGTGGCGAATCGCATCTCTGCATGTCTGGCAGACATATCAGTGTGGATGACGGATCACCACCTCAAGCTGAACCTCGGCAAGACGGAGCTGCTCTTCCTCCCAGGGAAGGACTGCCCGTTCCATGATCTCGCCATCACGGTTGACAACTCCCTTGTGTCCTCCTCCCAGAGTGCTAAGAGCCTCGGCGTGACCCTGGACAACACCCTGTCGTTCTCCACTAACATCAAGGCGGTGACCCGATCCTGTAGGTTCATGCTCTGCAACATTCGCAGAGTACGACCCTGCCTCACACAGGAAGCGGCGCAGGTCCTAATCCAGGCACTTGTCATCTCCCGTCTGGATTACTGCAACTCGTTGTTGGCTGGGCTCCCTGCTTGTGCCATTAAACCCCTGCAACTCATCCAGAACGCCGCAGCCCGTCTGGTGTTCAACCTTCCCAAGTTCTCTCACGTCACCCTGCTCCTCCGCTCTCTCCACTGGCTTCCAGTCGAAGCTCGCATCCGCTACAAGACCATGGTGCTTGCCTATGGAGCTGTGAGGGGAACGGCACCTCCGTACCTTCAGGCTCTGATCAGGCCCTACACCCAAACAAGGGCACTGCGTTCATCCACCTCTGGCCTGCTCGCCTCCCTACCTCTGAGGAAGCACAGTTCCCGCTCAGCCCAGTCAAAACTGTTCGCTGCTCTGGCACCCCAATGGTGGAACAAGCTCCCTCACGATGCCAGGACAGCGGAGTCAATCACCACCTTCCGGAGACACCTGAAACCCCACCTCTTTAAGGAATACCTGGGATAGGATAAAGTAATCCTTCTAACCCCCCCCTTAAAAGATTTAGATGCACTATTGTAAAGTGGTTGTTCCACTGGATATTATAAGGTGAATTCACCAATTTGTAAGTCGCTCTGGATAAGAGCGTCTGCTAAATGACTTAAATGTAAATGTAAATGTATACAGTCAATAATACAGTAGAACAAAAGAAAACAAAAAGTCTATATACAGTGAGTGCAAATGAGGTAAGTTAAGGCAATAAATAGGCCATGGTGGCGAAGTAATTACTATATAGCAATTAAACACTGGAATGGTAGATGTGCAGAAGATGAATATGCAAGTAGAGATGCTGGGGTGCAAAGAAGCAAGATAAATAAATAAATACAGTATGGGGATGAGGTAGGTAGATATATGGGCTGTTTACAGATGGGCTATGTACAGGTGCAGTGATCTGTGAGCTGCTCTGACAGCTGGTGCTTAAAGCTAGTGAGGGAGATATGAGTCTCCAGCTTCAGAGATTTTTGCAGTTCGTTCCAGTCATTGGCAGCAGAGAACTGGAAGAAAAGACAACCAAAGGAGGAATTGGCTTTGGGGGTGACCAGTGAGATATACCTGCTGGAGCGCGTGCTATGAGTGGGTGCTGCTATGGTGACCAGTGAGCTGAGATAAGGTGGGGCTTTACTTAGCAGAGACTTGTAGATAACCTGTAGCCAGTGGGTTTGGCGACGATTATGAAGCGAGGGCCAACCAACGAGAGCGTACAGGTCGCAATGGTGGGTAGTGTATGGGGCTTTGGTGACAAAACGGATGGCACTGTGATAGACTGCATCCAGTTTGTTGAGTAGAGTGTTGGAGGCTATTTTATAGATGACATCAGCGAAGTCGAGGATCGGTAAGATGGTCAGTTTTACGATGTTATGTTTGGCAGCATGAGTGAAGGATGCTTTGTTGCGATATAGGAAGCCGATTCTAGATTTAATTTTGGATTGGAGATGCTTAATGTGAGTCTGGAAGGAGAGTTTGCACTCTAACCAGACACCCAGGTATTTGTAGTTGTCCACGTATTCTAAGTCAGAGCCGTCCAGAGTAGTGATACTGGACGGGCGAGTAGGTGCGGCAGTGATCGATTGAATAGCATGCATCTAGTTTTACTTGTGTTTAAGAGCAGTTGGAGGCCACGGAAGGAGAGTTGTATGGCATTGAAGCTCGTCTGGAGGTTAGTTAACACAGTGTCCAAAGAAGGGCCAGAAGTATACAGAATGGTGTCGTCTGCGTAGAGGTGGATCAGAGAATCACCAGCAGCAAGAGCTACATCATTTATGTATACAGAGAAGAGTCGGCCCGAGAATTGAACCCTGAGGCACACCCATAGAGACTGCCAGAGGTCCGGACAACAGGCCCTCCGATTTGACACACTGAACTCTATCAGAGAAGTAGTTGGTAAACCAGGCGAGGCAATCATTTGAGAAACCAAGGCTGTCGGGTCTGCCAATAAGAATGTGGTGATTGACAGAGTCGAAAGCCTTGGCCAGGTTGATGAATATGGTTGCACAGTAATGTCTCTACCTAGGAAAATGTCATTTAGGACCTTGAGCGTGGCTGAGGTGCACCCATGACCAGCTCTGAAACCAGATTGCATAGCGGAGAAGTTACGGTGGGATTCGAAGTGGTCGGTAATCTGTTTGTTGACTTGGCTTTCGAAGACCTTAGAAAGACAGGGTAGAATAGATATAGGTCTGTAGCAGTTTGGGTCTAGAGTGTCACCCCCTTTGAAGAGGGGGATGACCGCGGCAGCTTTCCAATCTTTGCGAATCTCAGACGATATGAAAGAGAGGTTGAACAGGCTAGTAATAGGGGTTGCAACAATATCGGCAAATCATTTTAGAAAGAGTGTAACGATCGTCGTAAGGAGGAGACCAAGGTGCAGCGTGGTAAGTGCTCATGTTTTCTTTTATTTAACTCAGAACACTAAACAAAATAATGAAAAAGGAAAACGAACCTTACGTTCTGCAGGCTTACACAAAGCTGTACAAAAACAAGATCCCACAACTGAAGGTGGGAAAAAGGGCTGCCTAAGTATGATTCCCAATCAGAGACAACGATAGACAGCTGCCTCTGATTAGGAACCATACTCGGCCAAACACAAAGAAATATATGACATAGAATGCCCACCCCATATCACACCCTGACCTAACCAAACAGAGAAAAACGTCTCTCTCAGGTCAGAGTGTGACAGAGAGGGTCAGGATTGTCTAGCCCGGCTGATTTGTATGGGTCCAGATTTTGCAGCTCTTTCAGAACATTAGCTATCTGGATTTGGGTGAAGGAGAAATGGTGGGGGCTTTGGCGGGTTGCTGTGGAGGGTGCCGGGCAGTTGACCGGGGTAGGGGTAGCCAGGTGGAAAGCATGGCCAGCCATAGAAAAATGCTTATTGAAATTCTCAATTATAGTGGATTTGTGGTGGATCAATTATAGTGGATTGGTGGTGGATCGGTGGTGACAATGTTTCCTAGCCTCAGAGCAGTGGGCAGCTGGGAGGAGGTGCTCTTATTCTCCATGGACTTTACAGTGTCCCAGAACTTTTTAGAGTTAGTACTACAGGATGCAAATTTCTGTTTGAAAAAGCTAGCCTTAGCTTTTCTAACTGCCTGTGTATATTTGTTCCTAACTTCCCTGAAAAGTTGCATATCACGGGGGCTATTCGATGCTAATGCAGAACGCCACACGATGTTTGTGGCATGTGGCAGGGACTCCAAACAATCACAAATTATAAAGGGAAAGCCAGCCCTAGTCGCTGACACAACGCCTTGCTCCCAGATAAGCCCAACACCTTTGCCCGCGCCGAGGAAAACAACACCGAGCTGCCAACGTGGGCCCCTGCCACTCACGAGAACTGTGTGCTCCTGATCTCCATTGCCGACGTGAGTAAGACATTCAAGAGTGTTAACCCTCCCGTGGCTTGGGATGTCATCTGGGCTGGCATCCCAAGTCAAGTACTCAGAGCATGTGCAGACTAACTGGCTTGAGTGTTGATGGACATATTCAATCTCTCCCTATCCCAGTCTGTTGTCCCCACTTGGTTCATGATGTCCACCATTGTTCCTATACCCAAGAAAGTGAAGGTAACTGAACTTAATGACTATCTCGGCATAGCACTCACTTCTGTCATCATGAAGTGCTTTGAGAGGCTAGTTAAGGATCATATCACCTCCACCTTACCTAACACCCTAGACCCATTACCATTTGCATACCGCCCCAACAGATCGGCGGACGACGCAATCGCCATTGCACTGCACACTGCCCTATCCCACCTGGACAAGAGAAATACCTACTTAAGAATGCTGTTCATCGAGAGGAATACCTATGTAAGAGGAATATCTATGTAAGAATACCGCTCAGCCTTCAACACCATAGTGCCCTCCAAGCTCATCACTAAGCTCAGGGCCCTTGGTCTGAACCCCTCCCTGTGCAACTGGGTGCTAGACTTCCTGATGGACCTACTCAACACGGGTGCCCCACAGGGGTGCATGCTGAGCAGCCTTCTGTAATCCCTGTTCTCCAACTCAATCTTCAAGTTTGCTGACGACACAACAGTGGTAGGCCTGATTATCAAAAACAATGAGACAGCCTACTGGGAGGAGGTGACAGCCCTGGCGGAGTGGTGCCAAGAAAACAACCTCTCCCTCAACGTCAACAAAACAAAGGAGCTAATTGTACACAACAGGAAACAGTAGAGAGAACAAGACCCCATCCACATCTACGGGGCCACAGTGAAGAGGGTCAAAAGCTTGAGAGTTCCTCGGGGTGCACATCATTTAGGAGCTGAAATGGTCCCTTCACACTGACAGCGTGGTGAATAAGGCGCAACAACTCTAGGACATCTACAGTATCCTGTGTCACAGGAAGGCCATGAAGATCATCAAGGACCTCAGCCACCCGAGCTATGGGCTGTTCACCCCGCTATCATCTAGAAGGCGGAGAAAGTACAGATGCATCAAAGCTGGGACCGAGAGACTGATAAAAAGCTTCTACTGTATCTCCAGACCATTAGACTGTAACCTGTTAGGGCTAGGGGACAGTATTGACACGGCCGGATAAAAAACGTACCCGATTTAATCTGGTTACTACTCCTGCCCAGTAACTAGAATATGCATATAATTATTGGCTTTGGATAGAAAGACCCTAAAGTTTCTAAAACTGTTTGAATGGTGTCTGTGAGTATAACAGAACTCATATGGCAGGCCAAAACCTGAGAAGATTCCATGCAGGAAGTGGCCTGTCTGACAAGTTGTTGTTCATCTTGGCTCTTTTTATTGAAGACTGAGGATCTTTGCTATAACGTGACACTTCCTACAGCTCCCATAGGCTCTCAGAACCCGGGAAAAAGCTGAATGACGTAATTCAAGCCCCAGGCTGAAACACACTATCGCGTTTGGCAAGTGGCCGATCAGAGTACTATGGCTTAGGCGCGTGCCCGAGTCGACCCCATGCTTTATTTTCTTTCGTCTGTTTACCTAAACGCAGATTCCCGGTCGGAATACTATCGCTTTTTTACGAGAAAAATGGCATAAAAATGGATTTTAAACAGCGGTTGACATGCTTCGAAGTACGGTAATGGAATATTTCGAATTTTTTTTGTCACGAAATGCGTCATGCTCGTCACCCTTATTTACCCTTTCGGATAGTGTCTTGAACGCACGAACAAAACGCCGCTATTTGGATATAACAATGGATTATTTGGGACCAAACCAACATTTGTTATTGAAGTAGAAGTCTTGGGAGTGCATTCTGACGAAGAACAGCAAAGGTAATAACATTTTTCTTACAGTAAATCTGACTTTGGTGAGTGCTAAACTTGCTGGGTGTCTAAATAGCTAGCCCTGTGATGCCGGGCTATCTACTGAGAATATTGCAAAATGTGCTTTCACCGAAAAGCTATTTTAAAATCGGACATATCGAGTGCATAGAGGAGTTCTGTATCTATAATTCTTAAAATAATTGTTATGTTTTTTGTGAACGTTTATCGTGAGTAATTTAGTAAATTCACCGGCAGTGTTCGGTGGGAATGCTAGTCACATGCTAGTCACATGCTAATGTAAAAAGCTGGTTTTTGATATAAATATGAACTTGATTGAACAAAACATGCATGTATTGTATAACATAATGTCCTAGGGTTGTCATCTGATGAAGATCATCAAAGGTTAGTGCTGCATTTAGCTGTGGTTTGGGTTTATGTGACATTATATGCTAGCTTGAAAAATGGGTGTCTGATTATTTCTGGCTGGGTACTCTGCTGACATAATCTAATGTTTTGCTTTCGTTGTAAAGCCTTTTTGAAATCAGACAGTGTGGTTAGATTAACAAGAGTCTTGTCTTTAAAATTGTGTAAAATAGTCATATGTTTGAAAAATTGAAGTTTTTGCATTTTTGAGGTATTTGAATAACGCGCCACGGGATTACACTGGCTGTTGAGTAGGTGGGACGCAAGCGTCCCACCTAGCCCATAGAGGTTAAACAGTTGTGACGGCCCCTCACTGCTCTGTTTACTGGGTTTCGCTGTGCTTACTTCCTGCATGAGATTGGTGGGCAGAGTAGGAGAGATGGGGGCGGAGATGGGAGGGTCGTCAGTGCTGATGGGGCACACCTGTGAAAGCACAACTGTGGGGGGGTTAACCCGAACTGACACCCAAACGGCGCCAGTCCAGTGAACCAGTTTGGCAGTGTGTTATGAGCATACTCTGCCCAGATGAGGAACTTTCTCCAGTTGCTGGCCCGAGTGGAGACAAAGCAGCAGAGGAACTTCTCCAGCTCCTGGTTTGCCTGCTCAGTTTTCCCATTCGACAGAGGGTGGAACCCCGAGGAGAGACTCGCCGATGCCCCCTAACAGGGAACTGAAGGCCTTCCAATACCATGCTGATGAACTAGGGCCCACGATCTGAGACAATGTCCTGGGGAAGTCTGTGTAGTCGAAAGACATGGATTCGCTGAAGGCAACTTGGGTTACGGTGATGAAATGGGCTGCCTTGGAGAACCGATCGGTGACCACCAGGATAGTGAACTGTTAAAACCTGAACCTGTTAAAAGACAGCCCACTTAGCCTGGCGAGCATTCAACCTCATGGCTTCTTAAATGAAGACCAAGTTCTTATGGTCCATCCAGATCACAAAAGGACGAGGTGCCCCCTCCAACCAGTGTCTCCACCCCTCAAGAGCCCACTTAACTGTCGGTTGCCTACATCGTAGTTGTGTTCCGCTGGCGATAACCACTTGGAGAGAAAGGCGCATGGGTGCAGTTTCTTGTCCTCCTCGTTCCGCTGTGAAAGGACTGTCCCTGCTCTTGTGTCCGAGGCGGCGACCTCCACCACAAAGGGACGAGTCGGATCAGGATGAATGAGGATGGGTCCAGATGAATGAGGATGGGTCCAGAGGTGAAACCCCTGTCAGCCTCGGGGGTCCAGCAAAAACTGGTCTGGGACTTGTGGTTTAAGACTGTGAGAGGCGCTGCCACGCATCAAAGTTGAGTGTAAAATGCCTGTAAAAATTTCCGCAGGATCACAGTACACTTGAAAAATCAACAAACACTAAGTCTCAAACTCACTCAGGAAACAAAAGTACACAGTAAACAATTCAAGCTTGTGCAAAGGAAACACAGAATACACACCTCTTTAACAGGGACACAATCATGAAATAATAAGACACACCTGAGTCCAAAACAAGTCTCTAGGGCGGTCTCTGCCGCCCTCTGGTGCCAGGAGGAACTATGACAGCCTGAATGTCTTTGAAAGCATCAGAGCCGGTTCCAGGCAAAAGTGACATAAGTGACATTCGGGCCCCCATGTTATTTTTTACTTTTACCCCTTTTACTACCCAATTTCGTGGTATCCAATTGGTAGTTACAGTCTTGTCTCATCGCTGCAACTCCCCTACAGACTCGGGAGAGGCAAAGGTCGAGAGCCATGCGTCCTCTGAAACACGACTGTACCAAGCCGCCCTGCTTCATGACACAGTGCTCGCTTAACCCGGAGGAGGAAACACCGTCCAACTTGTGTCGGAGGAAACACCGTCCAACTTGTGTCGGAGGAAACACCGTCTAACTGACGACTTAAGCCAGCTTGCAGGCGCCTGGCCCACCACAAGGAGTTGCTAGAGCACTATGAAAGAAGGATATCCCGGCTGGCCAAACCCTCCACTAATCCGGACGATGCTTGGCCAATTGTGCGTTGCCTCATGGCTCTCCCTGTCACGGCCGGCTGTGACACAGCCTGGGATCGAACCCGAGGCTGTAGTGATGCCTCAGCACTGCGATGCAGTGACTTAGACCACTGAGTCACTCGGGAGGCGGGCCCCAAATTTTTGGATTGGAAGTTAGTCTAGCCAGCTATCTAAGCCTGTGGTAATCGTGGACCAATACCGACCAGGCACACAGGGCAAGTTACCAGGGGCCGTGACATCCAGGGATCCACATTGATTTTGTCAGTCATTCTCACTCAGATATCATATTAACATGGCATAAGTCATTGCAAAATGTGTAGAATTGCAGGAAATTGGTTTTAGTACTGCAAAATGTATCCCTACCCCATGGCAAAATGGGTAGAATTGGGTAGAATGTGTTATAAAATTGCAAAGTTTTCTCTCCGCCCCATAGCAAAATGTGTAGAGTTGCAGAAAACTTGCTTTAAAGGTCCAATCAGGCGTTTTTTATCTCAATATCAAGTAATGTCGGGGTAACAATTAACTACCTTACAGTGATTGTTTTCAATTAAAATTGTAAAAAATAAACAAAATATTGCTTCTTAGCAAAGATACATTTTTCAAGCAAGCTTTTTGCTAGAAATGTCTGGGAGTGGTCTGAGTGGGGGAAACTGAAAATAACCTGTTATTGGCAGAGAGGTTTGGAACACTCTTTTTTTTATTGTTCTATGAACTAATTTATCGCATGGTGATGTCACCATGGAAAGCCCACCAAAACGGGCTGAAATTTCAGGTGGTCTTTTCAAACAGCTCACTAAAAGTTCATTATCATCATGTTCACAATTTCACAGTATTATTCCAACCTTATAGTGTGGAAATATATATAAACCACAGGAAATTATGTTTTTGACTGCACTCAGTGTTTAAAACTGAAACATTTTCTCTACGCCCCATGGCAAAATGTATAGAATTGTAGGAAATGTACTTTTCTCTCCATCGTACAAATTTTTTACCATCAGGTGGGGGGCCCCCCCAACAAAATCTTGCTTAGGGCCCACAAAAGGCTAGAGACGGCCCTGGAGAGCATGGTGAGAGAACACAATGGTAGGGGAGTGTGATGGCAGAGATGATGGCAGAGACAGGGGAGGGACGGTGGTTTAGATGGGAGTAGAGAGATGGAGGGAGCGGAGGATGGTGAAAAAGAGATGAGGAACGATGGAGGAGAGCACATTGGAGCTGGGGATAGGACTTGAAAAAGGAGAAAGGTGGTAGATGTTTTAGTGATGGAAAAAATAGTTATTGAGGGAGGGGAGGCTCAGGCTGACACTGGCGGGAACTCAAGACTCCGTAATGCAGCCAGAAAAACTGGTAGTCTTTTACCGTCAAGCAATTTGTGATTGAAAATGTATCGTGAAAGGGTTTGGTGCCAGTACCAATGCCAGTGAGGAAATACTCAGTGTTTGGATAAACTGTTCCCACGATTACGCCGATGTCATAGATCCCATCAATCATGATAATGATGCTGATATCAGAGTTGATATCTATCATGATTATGCTAACCTGGGGGATAACATCAATTGTGATTATAGAAGTAGATTAGATTGCATGTCTTGCCATTTACCAGTACTGAAATATCTTACTCAAGTAGAAGTACTGTTACTTTAATGAAATTTTACCCAATTATAAGTAAAATTACTGACTTGGGAAAATGCTAAAATAAGTAGTACTCTGAAAAGCTACTCAATTACAGTATCGAACGTAGTTGTAATTAGCTACTTTACACCTCTGCCATTTTCCCTGACATGATATACCTGCTAAAGCTAACTCCTAATTGAAGCCACCTTCCACATCACAACACTTTCCATAAAAGCCTGGTTGACAAGTGAATGTTGATCATAACCTTTGTTTCTTTAAAACTTTAAACTTGGATTCAAAAATCCAAAATGCGTTCCCACATCTTAGATATCTTGTTGCAGGTACATGGGAAACAAAGTGATAACTTCAAAGAAAAGAGAAACTTTAAATTTAAACATTCTGCATATAATCGTTATGTCATTCACAGGACTATATTATCTTGGTAAAGACAGAGTCATGTCAGCAATTAACAGTTGGCTAAATCAATTTGCACTCATTACATTGATCTAATCATGACTTTTACAGTTGTAATTAGCAATGTGTGTGGAAATTCTAAAGACGGAATTCATCAGTGCAAACACATTGATCGTGATTGAAGACCCCAATCATTTACAGCCTATTGTGGCGTATTGTTGGCTGTATTGTAGGCCTACATGAGACCCGGCTGGGAAAGAGAATGGTTCTGCTTGTAGGATTTTTATTGTATACTATGATTACTTTGGTAAAAACTCCAAAGCAGAGACCATTTTGCTATGCCGATTTCAGCTTTGTTGTTCATCGCAAAGGATAATTCATATTCAAGTTGTAGCCTATTGCCACAGACACCCCAAAAAAGATGCCTACCTGATATTGTTACTGATAGCTACCCCCTATTGGTACTTAATCACATAATGAGAAGTTTATTACCTCCTCGCTAACAATAGAGATATCAATGAAGCCAAGGCCATTGCATTAAAAGTGATGTTCTGTGACTTCTGTCTTCTAGTCATTACCCAGAGACACAACAACAAGAGATCTACTGCCACTGACTGGCTGCTTTTCATCCTTTCATCCTTCATCCATTCATCCTTTCATCCTTAGAGGAAATTAATGAAAATGTCCAACTAATGGAAAGTCGAATCAGAGAGGCTGTTGTGGAAACGAAGAGTGTGTCTGTTGACTCTGCCTGCATCCTTTTAGCTGAGAATGGTGCCTCTGTTGGGACGCAGTGCCAAAATATCTGAAACCTTTACCTTCATCTCCTTCATCAGAACAGTCTCCTCTCTGATGTTTTGTCACTCTTAGCGTTAAATAAACACGCTTCTGTAATTTTCATTAACAATCGATGGGGGAGTTTCAAAATGTCCCATTGATTAAAGGATAGGCTGATAAGTAATTAACTATCTGTATCACTGAGTAAATATCGAGACGGAAAAAGAAGAAACCTAAGCCCTGTGCACAGCAGTCATATCAAACACTTGGCTTAAAGTAGGCTAAATCTCAAAGGAGCTCTTTGTGAACAATTGTTTTTATTTAGTCACTTCAGCAACAATAAAACCACTTAGGAACAATATAATTTGTAAACAACCCCCCCCCCCCCCCCCCCCCCCCATCCCAAACAAATCTCTGGCAGCCCCCCCAAACAAACCCATGGCAGTGACTAGATTGCTAATCACATACCCTGGGACCGACAGATGGAACTTTCAAATTGAATCTAGATGGGGTTTAAATCAATTACACAAGTAGTATCTCACATTGACACCACAGGAAACACCTAACTGTGTTTCTGTTGCAATATTTCAACTGAACAACTCAACTCGGTTGCCTCCCAGTTTAAGGGATCCACACATGGCAGTGGTATTGATGCTGCCACTTCAAGCTAGTTTTATATTCTCATTTCATATGCCTCCGTTTTAATATAACCATTCTAAACATCCCTTAGTTATTCACACTGTGGGTATATTAAGTCACCCTGTGTACAGATGAAAACTCATAGGGCTCAAGCAGAGGTTTTTCCAAACGGTCTAATGAAGATGAGGGGCATTTTATAGTTTGTTGAACTCCTTTGTGATAATTTGCTGTGGGTCAAACTGTCTTTGATATAAATAGAGGGACATATCATGTTGCTGCACATTCACATTGCTGACATCCGAGTCTTTCAGAGTGCCTGGCCTCTGCAATCTGTCAGGTTAACAACATAGCTGATGAGAAACTGAAAAGGTCAAAAAACGAAATGCTCCTAGACGCCATCTCCTAAACGATCCACTTCTGTCAGAAGCAGAATTTTGTATTTCTTGTGAATTTAATCTATTGCAGGGAACAGCACTGGCTTCTACACACTCACTGTAACTTCCAGCTTTACACTACCACTATTATCTCAAGATGGAGGTAGTAGGGCATGGTCAGGTTGATAGATCAGAGAATAAAAGAAAGGTCACCAATATGGGCTGAGCTCAACTCCACCATATAGTTAGCAGGTGACAAAAACCCAGGACTAGGTTGCCAAAGTTTGGGTACTAAACATCTGATCTGTTTGGAAATCCCAAAATGTCTCTCCATTCATTGTAAACAGCCGATAGTCAAAATCACAGCCTAATGCTATGGAATAAACGTAGATCACACTCAAATTGAATATGCGCGTCCACACTGAATATGCGCATCCACACGCCACAATTCTCACAGACAAACAAACACCAGTCACCTGAGGGCTACGTTTTGTTTTATCTTTGTCTCAGTCTTAATTCATAGTGAGTATGTAATTTCAGAATAAACATGATATTCTCATCTAGCCAGGTGTGACTCTGTGGAAATCATATTTTCCCACTTGGGTTTTTCATAATTCCTTCATCTAATTGCTTTTGAACTTCTTTTGAAAGTAGCAGCATGTGTTCCATATTCATAACACTGAACGCACCGATTCCGCATGCGTTTCTCTGTTGCTCATTAAGAAAAACAAGATTTCAGTCTTGTGGCAGATGTGGCAATTACTGATGTTTGTCCCCCATGGGAGACACCATAGGAACAAAGCCAGTATCACTTCCTCAAAATAGTCAAGACAAGATAACTCAAAGAAATCTATAATTAATTTTGACATTTTTGCTAAGGTTTTAGTTGTGCAATTCTACATCTAGCTAAGGTGTTTGGTGCAGTATTTCTTAAGTTAAAACATGTGTGATGTGTTGTCTTATGTAAACAAAGTCCGATCCGCTGCTGGGCAGGTCTGTGTGTTCTGCGGTAGGATTGTATAGAGCGCAATAAAAACAGCTGTTTATCCTGTGTTAGTGGACAAGTGAACATTGTCGAAATCACTTACCAAACTCAGTTTTGTACGACACTGACTTTGTTACCAATATTTACACTATGTAGTCCATTTTGACTACTATCGATGCCCCTCTACCGTTAAGAAGCACTAGCAACTTTAAAGCTGCAATATGTACGTTTTTGGGGGGCCCAACAAAATTTGCATAGAAATGTGAGTTATAGATCTGGCATTCTCATTGAAAGCAAGTCTAAGAAGTTGTAGATCTGTTCTATGTGCGCTATTTCTATCTTTCCCGTTTTTATGTTTTGTTTTTGTGTGTTTTATTTTCGGTTTTGTATACCAGCTTCAAACGGCTGATTTTTGTTTATGAGAAAGATATTTCACAGCGGTTTAGATGGTACATTGATTTTCTACACTATACTTGCATGTTTTGTCACATAAACTGAAATTAGGCAAACTTTTAAAACTGTATCATCCAGGAAATGGTGGGGCGATTCCTGCATATTGCATCTTTAAATCCTCCATGGAGGTCAAAGCGTGGATCAAGGTGCATCAACCCTGCACACATTGACTAATTCTTAATGCACAAGTCTCAATGTGTTTTATGTCCACTCGTAGAAGAAAGGGTTCTTTGGGGTTCTATATAGAACATTTTGGTTAGTTGGAAGAGATTAAAGAACCCTTACTATATATTATTAACCTAGTGAAGGCAAAGAACGTTATATCCCTACCCCAGAGTGTAATGTGGACTTCAGCCAACACGTCAAACTCTAAAATGACATCTAACTAGCTGCCTTTTCATTTGTTTTAGCTGTTCTGCATTGACATTTACATCTATATTAATGATGCTGCATGATTTCGCAAATGGATAGCTGTCTCGTCCGACACCGCCAGGAGGAGATCAAGTTAGTATGTTTTCATATTTTGCAACATTGTTTGCCGAGGTCAGAGTGGCAAACAGCAAGGTTCATACAAACCTCTGCTGTTGCAAAGTCAATTCTAGCTAGTAGCAAGATGAAATAATGTGTTTAATAAAAGCATACACTCTTAAATAAAAAGAGGACTACTATATGGAACAATTTGGTCAGTTAAAATGTTCTAATTCCACCAGGAATCAATTTTAAACTGTTCTAACTGTAACGGTCCACCAGGAATCAACTGCTATTCCAGCATGAAGACGCAAGAGGAAGGTGGTTGCAAACACCCTACCAATAAGCATGTTATTTTAAAATGTATTAAAGGCCCAGTGCAAGTCAAAAACATAATTGTTCTGTGTATTATATATTTCCTCACTATGAAGTTGGAATAATATGGTGAAATTGTGAAAATAATGATTATTCCCTTTTAGTGTTAGACCTGTTTGAAAAGACTGCCTGACATTTCTTCCTCTTTTGGTGGGATGGAGTTTTGGCCTGCCTGGTTACATCACCTGGTGGTAAATGAGTTAATAAGAAAGTTCCAAACCTCTGCCAATAACAGCTAGTTTTCAGTTTTTCCCTCCCCACTCAGACCACTCCCAGACAGTCCTAGCAACATTCTTGCTTGAGAAATGTCTCTTTGCTAAGAAGCTATTTTTGTTTCTTTTTTTAATCATTTTGATTGCAAACAATCATAGTAAGGTACTTAATTGTTACCCAAAAATGATTTTATATTGTGATAATAACAGCTGAATTTGACCTGTAAGATAAGCAAAGTTGATTATTTAATGCAAATATATTAAACTGTAATCATATGAACTATACGCTAGATAGATAAGGTTGTTTCAGAATCAGCTAACATTAGACACTTTATAAACTAGCTCTTACAAATACATGTTCATTTTTGAATATGCCAAATAGAGCTATGACATTGGCAATTAGCTAATTGTTTCTTTCAGTAGTTCAGTGTGGAGTCATGAACCGCAGACCCAGAGTAGCCAAGGGAGGGGACAGGTGGGAATGAGGATCCATGATTGTACGAAAACAATACTTGAATTCATTACAGGATGCAGGATTGCAAAAACGACAGATGATGGCAAGTCTAAAGCTCATCCCTTCAATAGGGTTCCTACTGCAACTGAAACTAAGCCTAGATGCTAAACAGCACCCCTTCTCCAGCTCTTAACAGAACCTAACTCTCCCCTTACTGGGACTAAAGAGAGTTTACCAAAACAGCCTAAATCAACTGATTGTACAAGCAAACTGCTATAGAGCACATTGTAAAATGGTGTTCAACTGTTCTTCGATGAGGTTTAACGGCAGTTGGCATCCAATAAATGTTGCATTACCGTCATCAGCTAGACTGAAGTATAACTCCCTCATACTTCGCTTTAAAAAAATGTAATCATAAAAAATACCCTACCATCTAACACTACTCACTAAAAACAAATGAACACCCTACTCCACTATTGAAATCTATTTAGTCATACTTGGGACACCACCACTAAACACACCCTCTAACTCTGATGTCAAGTCTCGCACACCCAAATACCTCTCTGCAGCTGCCACCACAACCTAGATTTTCTGCGACTTACGTTCCATCCCTGCAGTACAGTTGATAACAATTGTTATAAATGCTAAAAATCCAATATTACTGAAACATATCACTTGTTGGTTTATCCCCTTACTACTCACGTCACTCCTCTCAGGATCCCTCCCCCATGACCCATCTTCCTATACTTTCTTCACTGCCTCAGCTTATGACAATTTCTACACTACTCTAACCCTGGAAACCTTAACCTGCCTCTCTCGCATGGGACATTTCTGATCCCCAGACCCATGGGCACTCGTACAATTAACACATACCACATACCACTACTTTCCCCAATGCTACATATTCCTATGTCTCATGCCCTCCAACACTACTGCCACATGCCCATAAACTCTACACCTGTAACAACGTAATGTATTCGGCAAAAAACTCGTACAGGATAACTTAGAAATCCTAACATCACTTTGTCGGGCAAAGACTCAACATCAAACCTCAAAAGAACAGACAACGACTTTTGTGTTTCACCACTCACACCACCCTGTCTGCGTCGCACCAAACGACGAGCATCACAAACACCTGGAATCTTCCTCTTCAGTTCGTCAGCTTTCACATTTACCGCTACCCCAGTAATCAGTCCTTTCAATGGCACCCTTTTCTTGAGAGCAAAACAATTCACATCTCTTGTCCACATTAGTTTAACACGGAGTTCCCGCTCCCTCTGACCGAGGAAACACAAACAACTATCACAAGACCACTTCTGGTTACCTTCACCGATTCCACAGCACCCAACTCTGTTTTCGCCCACCTTGAAACCACAAATGGATCAGCCAAAAGGCAAGGGTCCACTTTTTATAAAAACTTCCCTCCTACTCTCACAGACTCATCTTTATCCTGATGCTTGGTGCAAGCCTCGGGCTCCGAGAACTTCACCACACCTACCACCTCCGATACTTCGCCCTCATTCACTTTAATTTCTCCTCCTGTCTTCAACTCACTCTGCTTACACCTTCTACCATTCTTTAACAAACCATGTCCCTTTATTCAGTCATTTTTAACTGACTCAAGCTCACCCTCCTCTGCCTCTCTTTTCCCCTCCATTCCTCCTCCGTATTCCAGGTATAAGTTTCCTTATGATAACACTGCACTTCTCCTGACATACATCTTGTTGTTGCCTTGTCAAGGGACACCATTTAACTGGCTGTCACAATCTCCATTCAATCAGCACGAACCCCTCGGGATCCAACTCTGAACTGAGAGAAAAGGACAGCATTAATACCTTTGCTCGTTAACCCTGCCCACACGTATTATCCAATGAGAATGAGCATTTCATTACGATAACTTAACTTTCTTAATTAGACCAGGTAACACTATGGAAAACATGATTTAAGTTAATTGCATTCATTTGTTTAAATTATCATATTTAGTAATGTACACTTTAGTTTAAAAGACAGACTGCATCAAATAAAACATGATTAGAACTACTACCCAGGGAGAAAGCATGGGTGAATGAAACGCTAACTATATAACTCACCACACCTAGCTTAAACCTGAGCGACC
Source organism: Salmo salar (assembly GCF_965601325.2). NCBI lineage: Eukaryota > Metazoa > Chordata > Actinopteri > Salmoniformes > Salmonidae > Salmo > Salmo salar. The sequence continues at coordinate 48,969,683 of NC_138306.1, read as the reverse complement.
AACTCGGTAGCAAACAATTAAGGTCAGGAACACCTAAACTGGTAGATAGTTATGCACGTTAATGGACTAGTGAATTTTATCCAAACCACACATGTATATACTTTTACACATTTTAGATAATAGTAACTTCTTGAAATGCATTTGAAAGACCTTTTAAACTGGTGATGATGCCACTCTAAGCCTGCCTCACGACAAGTCAGATGAGTGGGCTATCTTTCATGAAGCCATTAGAAGACGGTTTCTGACCTCTGTTGAATGCATGTGATGTGAAGTGGGCTGACTGAAAGAAGCCCAGTGTACTGACTGAAAGAAGCCCAGTGTACTGACTGAAAGAAGCCCAGTGTACTGACTGAAAGAAGCCCAGTGTACTGACTGAAAGAAGCCCAGTGTACTGACTGAAATGAATGCTTTCAGAAAGTATTCACACGCCTTGACTTTTTCCACATTTTGTTGTTACAGCTTGAATTTAAAATAGATACAATTTAGATGTTGTGTCACTGGCCTACACATAATATCCCATAATGTCAAAGTGGATTTATGTTTTTAGAATTTTTTACAAATGAATTAAAAATAAAACGCTGAAATGTCTTGAGTCAATAAGTATTCAACCCCTTTATTATGGCAAGCCTAAATACGTTCAGGAGTAAAAATGTGCTGAACAAAAGTTAAGTAGTAAGTTGCAATAATAGTATATAACATGATTTTTTAATGACTACCTCATGTCTGTACACCACACAATTATCTATAAGGTCCCTCAGTCGATCATTGAATTCAACCACAAAGATTCAACCACAAAGACCAGCGAGGTTTTATTTATTTATTTATTTATTTCACCTTTATTTAACCAGGTAGGCAAGTTGAGAACAAGTTCTCATTTACAATTGCGACCTGGCCAAGATAAAGCAAAGCAGTTTGACACATACAACAACACAGAGTTACACATGGAGTAAAACAAACATACAGTCAATAATATAGTAGAAAAATAAGTCTATATACAAAGTGAGCAAATGAGGTGAGATAAGGGAGGTAAAGGCAAAAAAGGCCATGGTGGCGAAGTAAATACAATATATAAAGTAAAATACTGGAATAGTAGATTTGCAGTGGAAGAAAGTGCAAAGTAGAAATAGAAATAATGGGGTGCAAAGGAGCAAAATAAATAAATGTAGTAGGGGAAGAGGTAGTTGTTTGGGCTAAATTATAGATGGGCTATGTACAGGTGCAGTAATCTGTGAGCTGCTCTGACAACTGGTGTTTAAAGCTAGTGAGGGAGATAAGTGTTTCCAGTTTTAGCGATTTTTGTAGTTCGTTCCAGTCATTGGCAGCAGAGAACTGGAAGGAGAGGCGGCCGAAGGAGGAATTGGCTTTGGCGGTGACCAGAGAGATATACCTGCTGGAGCGCGTGCTACAGGTGGGTGCTGCTATGGTGACCAGCGAGCTGAGATAAGGGGAACTTTACCTAGCAGGGTCTTGTAGATGACCTGGGGCCAGTGGGTTTGGCGACGAGTATGAAGCGAGGGCCAGCCAACGAGAGCATACAGGTCGCAGTGGTGGGTAGTATATGGGGCTTTGGTGACAAAACGGATGACACTGTGATAGACTGCATCCAATTTATTGAGTAGGGTATTGGAGGCTATTTTGTAAATGACATCGCCGAAGTTGAGGATCGGTAGGATGGTCAGTTTTACGAGGATATGTTTGGCAGCATGAGTGAAAGGATGCTTTGTTGCGAAATAGGAAGCCAATTCTAGATTTAACTTTGGATTGGAGATGTTTGATGTGAGTCTGGAAGGAAAGTTTACAGTCTAACCAGACACCTATGTATCTGTAGTTGTCCACATATTCTAAGTCAGAACCGTCTAGAGTAGTGATGTTGGACGGGCGGGCAGGTGCAGGCAGCGATCGGTTGAAAAGCATGCATTTAGTTTTACTTGTATTTAAGAGCAGTTAGAGGCCACGGAAGGAGAGTTGTATGGCATTGAAGCTCGTCTGGAGGTTAGTTAACACAGTATCCAAAGAAGGGCAAGAAGTATACAGAATGGTGTCGTCTGCGTAGAGGTGGATCAGAGACTCACCAGCAGCAAGAGTGACATCATTGATGTATACAGAGAAAAGAGTCGGCCCAAGAATTGAACCCTGTGGCACCCCCATAGAGACTGCCAGAGGCCCGGACAACAGGCCCTCCGATTTGACACACTGAACTCTATCAGAGAAGTAGTTGGTGAACCAGGCGAGGCAATCATTTGAGAAACCAAGGCTATTGAGTCTGCCGATGAGGATGTGGTGATTGACAGAGTCGAAAGCCTTGGCCAGGTCAATGAATACGGCTGCACAGTATTGTTTCTTACCGATGGCGGTTAAGATATCGTTTAGGACCTTGAGCGTGGCTGAGGTGCACCCATGACCAGCTCTGAAACCAGAATGCATAACGGAGAAGGTGCGGTGGGATTCGAAATGGTCGGTAATCTGTTTGTTGACTTGGCTTTCGAAGACTTTAGAAAGGCAGGGTAGGATAGATATAGGTCTATAGCAGTTTGGGTCAAGAGTGTCCCCCCCTTTGAAGAGGGGGATGACCACAGCTGCTTTCCAATCTTTGGGAATCTCAGATGACACGAAAGAGAGGTTGAACAGGCTAGTAATAGGGGTTGCAACAATTTCTGCAGATAATTTTAGAAAGAAAGGGTCCAGATTGTCTAGCCCGGCTGATTTGTAGGGGTCCAGATTTTGAAGCTCTTTCAGAACATCAGCTGACTGGATTTGGGAGAAGGAGAAATGGGGAAGGCTTGGGTGAGTTGCTGTGGGGGGTGCAGTGCTGTTGACCGGGGTAGGGGTAGCCAGGTGGAAAGCATGGCCAGCCGTAGAAAAATGCTTATTGAAATTCTCAATTATAGTGGATTTGTCGGTGGTGACAGAGTTTCCTATCCTCAGTGCAGTGGGCAGCTGGGAGGAGGTGCTCTTATTCTCCAAGGACTTTACAGTGTCCCAGAACATTTTGGAGTTTGTGTTGCAGGAAGCAAATTTCTGCTTGAAAAAGCTAGCCTTGGCTTTTCTAACTGCCTGTCTATATTGGTTTCTAACTTCCTTGAAAAGTTGCATATCACGGGGGCTATTCGATGCTAATGCAGAACGCCACAGGATGTTTTTGTGTTGGTTAAGGGCAGTCAGGTCTGGAGAGAACCAAGGGCTATATCTTTTCCTGGTTCTAAATTTCTTGAATGGGGCCTGCTTATTTAAGATGGTGAGGAAGGCATTTTTTTTAAATAACCAGGCATCCTCTACTGAAAGAATGAGGTCAATATCCTTCCAGGATACCCGGGCCAGGTCGATTAGAAAGGCCTGCTTGCTGAAGTGTTTCAGGGAGCGTTTGACAGTGATGAGTGGAGGTCGTTTGACCGCTGACTCATTACGGATGCAGGCAATGAGGCAGTGATCGCTGAGATCTTGGTTGAAAACAGCAGAGGTGTATTTAGAGGGCAAGTTGGTTAGGATGATATCTATGAGGGTGCCCGTGTTTACGGCTTTGGGGTGGTACCTGGTATGTTCATTGATAATTTGTGTGAGATTGAGGGCATCAAGCTTAGATTGTAGGATGGCTGGGGTGTTAAGCATGTTCCAGTTTAGGTCACCTAGCAACACAAGCTCTGAAGATAGATGGGGGGCAATCAGTTCACATATGGTGTCCAGAGCACAGCTGGGGGCAGAGAAGAAGTTCAAATTGTTGGTTACAGACCTGGATAGTAGGACAGAACTCTGCAGGCTATCTCTGCAGTAGATTGCAGCACCGCCCCCTTTGGCAGTTCTATCTTAGCTGAAAATGTTGTAGTTGGGGATGGAGATTTCAGAGTTTTTGGTGGTCTTCCTAAGCCAGGATTCAGACACGGCTAGGACATCCGGGTTGGCAGAGTGTGCTAAAGCAGTGAATAAAACAAACTTAGGGAGGATGCTTCTAATGTTAATGTTAATGTTGAGGTTATCCAATGCCTCGCAAAGAAGGGCACCTATTGGTAAAAAAGCAGACATCGAATATCCCTTTGAGCCCGCTGAAGTTATTAATTACACTACCAGTTACTACGTAGATACAGGCATCCTTCCTAACTCAAATGTGGCAAGGAAATTCACTTTATGTCCTGAATGCCAAGCATTATGTTTGGGGCAAATTCAACTTAACACATCACTGAGTACCACTTTTCATATTTTCAAGCAGACAGGTGGCTGCATCATGTTATGGGTATGCTTGTCATCGGCAAGGACCAGTGGTGTGTATTCATGGAAGCAAGGAAAGCCAGACTTTCCCCAAAAATGTGTTTTTTTTTTAAATGAAAAACCAACATATAAAATAATGTATCTTTAGTCTCTGTGTTTTCATAATGTTCCTTCAATTCACAAGAGTATTTCACCGGAGAAAACATCCAAGCAAGCGAAACAGCACCCCTCTTTCTCTGTATGTGTAGGCCATCTATCTGATGCTGCCTGGTCATAAAGAGTATGACATTGTTGCCGCCCGTAGCATTGAATGCAGGGGAAGCCAGCGAGCATTTGGCCCCCCTTGATAAAAAAGTATAAAATAATAGCCAGTCAACTGTGGCAGACCAGGGGGTTTGGTCAAGACGTTTACACAGATCAGACACTGACAAAATTGTATTGTGTTTCAAGGGTGTTTATTTAAATAATAAACAAAGAGAAAAGAATAGGTCTCCTCCAGGAGACCTCCTCCGGGACACAGTCTTCTGGGCTCCGAGGTCTTGCGGTATCCGGTGGGGAACAAAACCGAGCTCCCTCCATTATCTCTGGTACTGAACATGACTATACGGGAGTAACCTCTCTTCCCCAGACCCCACCCCCATATACTGGCAACTTAATAGGACTTGTCCAGCTGGTGAGCAATCAGCCCCTTGATTACTCACCAACCACAATCAGCCCCAATTAGTCCTGGCCATTGCACCGTGATGTAGACTCCGTCTGTCACCAGGCCTCGACGAGTCTCCCCCTGGTGGCTAATCTGCGGTACGCCACACAGCGTTGAGCTAAACTGAGTGAGCTCAACTGTGAATGGTCCCGGTGCACCAAGAAAAAGTGTCAAGAGACGCCAGTGTAGGATTTGGCTTCACTCCTGTCACATCACGTCAAGATAAATATTTAATTGACAGAAACAACTTGAATTGTTGCATCTCATTGTGTTGTTGTCTAGCTAAAATTCGCCCTTTCCTAAATTAGCCATAATTCTCCGTACTAGCCAATGATTACAACGGCGATTCTGATCCAACCATAAATTCATACATTATGCCCCTGGACTGACAGGATGGAAGTTCAGTATGTAGCTAGATGTAGAAGGCTAATGTTATCTAGCTAATGTTACCCATGAAAGCAAGTCTGGTTAGCAAGCAAGCATTTTAGCCAGGTAGCTTAGGACAACCATAACTAAAAGCGTGTACTGTATGACATGGTCATAGACTGTTTCGTCAACATGAAAGAGAAGGATGGCGTTGGCGTAGGGTGAGTCAACATGTTTTTTCTACTTGCACAAACACATGCACACACACACGCACACAAATCAGAACCATGGTCAGCCACATCATATTTTGCTCACGTTGATTGGACTAAATTGTTCTTTGGTGTCTTTTAGTTGTCACTGTATTAGACTAAGCAGAGGGGATTTGCTGATGTTGAAATGTTGAAGTTGAAATGATGCTGGAATAGTCGTGGCAGCTCCTGTTTTCTTTGCGACTTGTGGTAACTCTCTGTGGTTCTAAAGCAGCAGTTTTTTTGTAGTCCGAAAATGTCGGAAACATTAACGTTCTTGACCATGCTGTTGGTCATGTAACTGTTTGTTACAAGCAATATGCTTCGGGAATTTACCGGACAGAGGTTGCTCTCTGTTTTTGTGATGAAACAAAGCTGTGGTTGAATTTATTCTGTCTTCTTATTGTCTCGGACTTAGGCCTATATAACACAGTCGCAGGGCATGCAAACTAACAGGTTATAGAGAAAACAACGTAATTATTACAACACATAGGTTGTAATATGGCATTTTTTTCTGGCTTGGCTTCCCCAGCGACCTACGCACCGATACTGGCAAGGACTAGGGAGTTTTTTGGGATAAAAACGGAATAGAGCTAAGCACAGGAAAAATCCTAGAGGATTACCGGTTATTTCTGCTTTCCAACAAACACTGGGAAACAAATTCACCTTTCAGCAGGACAATAACTTAGTTGCTTTCCAGGACAGCATTGAATGTTCCTGAGTGGCCGCCTAGTTATAGTTTTGAATTAAATCGTCTTGAAAATCTATGGCAAGACTTGAAAATGACTGTCTAGCAATGATCAACAACCAACTTGACAGAGCTTGAAGAATTCTCAAAAGAATCATGTGCAAATATTGTACAATCTAGGTGTGCAAATCTCTTAGAAAAACTCAATTGAATTCAGGCTGTAACACAACAAAATGTGGAATAAGTCAAGGGGTATGAATACTTTTTGAAGGCATTGTGTCACGTCCTGACCATAGTAAGCTGTTATTTTCTATGGTAGAGTAGGTCAGGGCGTGACAGGGGGTTTTTCTAGCTTAGTTTTTCTATGTTGTTATGTTCTAGTTTTGTATTTCTATGTTGGGTTGTTCTAGTTTTGTATTTCTATGTTAGGCTTTGTTTGAGATGATCTCCAATTAGAGGCAGCTGGTCATCGTTGTCTCTAATTGGAGGTCATATTTAAGTTGGTGTTTGTCCCATCTGGGTTTGTGGGAGATTATCTTTGAGTAGTGTATGTTTCACCTCTGCATCACGGTTTGATGGTTTTGTTAGTTCAGTTTATTATTTATGTATCGCATAGTTTCACGCTGAAAATGAAATGTGGAACAACACACGTTGCACTTTGGTCTGCTCATTCTTCTCCTTTCGACAACCGTGACACATTGATAGCTATCAAAATTATTTATAATCAATTATTTATAATAAGTCTTGGTGATTCAATAGCCTAGTTAATCATTAAATGACTTTTAACACACTATCTACGTTTTGCTCAGTCTGACAGTAACCCAGCTGTCTGAAGCAGAGGATCACTCTTTCAGCTGCTGCATGTAAATTGTTCTTCTACATCATAATAATTATTTCTACAAAGCATTTTGTCTTCATTTTGGCAGATTAACTGATGCTTATTTCTGAAGATCAACTAATGTTTTTGCTCCTTCGTTTTTTTTTTTTTTTAAGGAAGCAGCCAGGCAAAAAGACAGAGTTGGTACCGACATTGACGTGGGCCATCACTCAAACAAAGATGCCTTCGTGCTCACCAGTGCATATTTCCAAACTATAATGACAATAAAATCTCAAAACTATGCCGCTATTCTTTTGTCTATTTTTTTTTTACTGTTTAATATATTATATTCTTGGCTAGAAATCGTATTATTTATTAGTAGCCATAATTCATAAATTACACCATATATGTGGTGAAGATGTTCTTAATTGACTTGCCTAGTTAATTAAAGGTAAATATATATAAATAAGAAGTTGTTCTTAAATGACTTGAGTAGTTAATTAAAGGTAAAAATATATATATATAAATATTTACCTTTAATTAACTAGGCAAGTCAATTAAGAACAACTTCTTATTTATTAATGTAGGGTTCTATATGGAACCAATTTTGTTTCAGTGGAGAAGAACCCCTAACGTTCTGATCAAAGAACTATATAAAAGGGTTCTATGTAACAGATTATAAACTGGTTTCCAGGTGTTTGATGTATTCTTTCTCAAAATGACAAAACTTCTGCATTCATCAGTGTGACAAATCTCAGAGGAGGGCTTTGTGTGGCGCACCACATCTACTGGTGAGGCCGCGCCCCTCTTTACAGAAGTAGCTGAAAGAGCTTGGAGACAGTATGTTATAATGTGTTGTGAAGACGGGTGCAGTGCCAAACTGGAAAATGGTACTTCATGTGCGTTATTTGACGGGGACAGAGTCAGATGTTCATGGACCACACCGTTACACTATGGGACATTGTACCTCCGAGAAGCAGCAAAGCAGGAGACGCCAAGATTATGATTTCTTTACCAATTAATTCGTAATTCATTTGATTACTGTTATGAGAACAGTCAAACTTGTTCTCATTAATCCATAATATCCTTGCATCGGCAAATGGTGAAATATAGTTGCGGGACACGTTGACAGGTGGGAATTTTCCTTTAATTAATCATGTTTATTTCTGTTTTGTTTTTTGCATAGTTTCGACCAAAGTATCAGTTCTTTATCACAAGTGAAATATTGATACCTCGACTTTAATAGCCCCTAAAACAAAGTTAAAAAGGTAGGCTAATCACTGACTTCGCGTGCGTCATGCGTAAAAATCACTGTTTCAAAAAATAAACGTTCACACTAGTGTGAACATTTATTTTTGTATACAGTGATTTTTACGATTGACGCGCGTGAAGTCAGTGATTAGCCTACCTTTTTAACTTTGTTTTAGGGGTAACTAAAGTCCTAGAGCTAGAAGTAAAAGTGAATTTATGAAAATTGTTTAAAACATTTTACTTTTTCAAAGGGTGTCAATCCATTGGCTGAATATTGACCAGGTGCAGTCAACCCTGAAAAAAGGCAGTGAAGTACAGTGCCCTCCATAATTATTGGGAAAGTGAAGCTTTTTTCTTCTTATGTCTCTATAAAGTTTGGATTTGAAATCAAACAATGACTATGAGGTTAACATGCCGACAGTCAGCTTTCATTTGAGGGCATTTTCATTCATATCAGGTGATCCATTTAGAAATTACAGCACTTTTTATACATAGTCCCCCCATTTTAGGGGAGCAAAACTATTAGGACAAATTCACTTATAAAGTAGTAAAAAGTTAAATATTTGGTCACATATTCCTAACACACAATGACTGCGTCAAGCTTGTGACTCTACACATTTGTTGTATGCATTTGCTGTTGGTTGTGTTTCAGATTATTTTGTGCCTAATAGAAATGAATGGTAAATAATGTATTGTGTCATTTTGGAGTCACTTTTATTGTAAATAAGAATATAATATGTTTCTGAACACTTCTACATTAATGTGGATGCTACCATGATTATGGATAATCCTGAATTAATCTTGAAATATGATGAGTGAGAAAGGTACAGATGTACCCAACCCCCCAAGACATGATATCTGCTCAACAGAACAATAACACTGTTAGCATATTTTAGGGGGTATGATATTTGTGCATCTATAACTTTCTCACTCATCATTATTTGTGATTTATCAGGACTATCCGTAATCATTGTAGCATCCACATTAATGTAGAAGTGTTTAGAAACATATTCTATTCTTATTTACAATAAAAGTGACTCCAAAATGACACAATACCTTACTTGATTTCTCTCAATAAAGTAAACACCATAAATTACTTTTTATGCACCTCACACTGCTACCACTGCAATGATGATATATTTATTGAATGTTGCACAGTGGGAGCCTGGTACTCCTTGTTCCTTATTTGAATGACCATTTCCCGTAGCCTAGTGGTACACTGCACATTTTAAAGGAAAAATATATATATTTTGTAAGCCCTGACTTATAAGTCTGATGCGCTAAAATGTAGACCTACAAGATAAAAGCTCTCTATACGTATTCACCTTGGTCATGACTCAGTTGCTCCGTAAAATCGACGTTTTAAATGTCATTTGTGTTGGAGTGCTGTTTATTAACGTGTCGTGAAGATAAATGTTTTGGGGCTCTGTCAAAGACATTCAACCATCCTTTCTGTCACATGTTGATCCTCAGACTGGACCAGGACTTGATGATGCCAGGCAATGGGAGTTCCGAGGCGGGATGCAGCAGGACAGCGACAGGCAGCTACTCCAACACCACCTGCGGCAAGACGGAGCTGTCCGTCACCGCCTCCGTCATTTCCATGACCGTGGGCATCTTCTCCAACATCCTGGCTCTCTGCATCCTGGTCAAAGCCTACCGCCGCTTCCGCCTCAAGACCAAGGCCTCCTTCCTGCTGTTCGCCAGCGGCCTGGTGGGCACCGATCTCCTGGGCCACCTCATTAACGGCTCCCTGGTGCTATATGTCTACGCTTGTAACAAGGACTGGGAAGCCTTTGACCCGCACCACATCCTGTGCAGTCTCTTCGGGGTGTCCATGGTGTTTTTCGGTCTGAGCCCCCTGCTCCTGGGTAGCCTAATGGCGGTGGAACGCTGCATTGGTGTCACCAGGCCCCTGTTCCACTCCACAGCCCTTGCCGCCCACCACATGAAGAGGCTGCTGGGGCTGACCTGGCTGTTAGCTGCCCTGGTGGCTCTGCTACCTGTGCTGCTGTGGAGGCCCTACAAGGTGCAGCGCTCCCAGAGCTGGTGTTTCTTCCGCATGGAGGGGCCCCGCAACTGGCTGGACGTGGTGCTCCCGCTGATCTTCTCTACACTGGGCCTCCTGGCTCTACTGGTGTCCATTGTGTGCAACACACTGACCAGCTGCACCCTACTGCAGTCCAAGCTGCGCTGCCACCGCCAACGTCGCCGCAAGGACACCTCCCACCACTTTGAGATGATCTGCCAGCTCATGACCATCATGCTTGTGTCCTGTGTGTGCTGGGGCCCTTTATTGGTAAGGCATCTTCTTCCCTCCTTTCCCTGGGTCTTAGAAGCGCTTATCTCTGGTATGTCTGTTAAGCAGTGATGAAGAACTCACTTTCACCTCATCTCTGCCAACAGTCCTCTGCATTGGTGGAGTCTGCCAAGATTCCCACAGCAAGCAATTTGTTCTTCTACTCGGAATGCTCACAAATCCTTTCAAAAGGAAAGGGAGCTATTTAAACCTTTGTAGAGATGCTCACGATGTTTAACAGGGCACAGATTGTTGGCCTGTTTGTTATTTTGTGCTTTTGACCCTTATGTTCACGTTAAGGCAGTTTGTCATTTCACGCCAAGATTTCTGGCATGTAATGTCCTTCTTTTCTCCCAGTACTTTGTGTAGTTACTTTACATCCATTTCAATGACATTTGTTTTCACCAAACGTTTTTAAGAGCAAAATATGGTATGTAGCAAAAGTAAAGGGGAAACATTCTCAATCCAGATTTCTTCTCTGTGATGGAAACTCTGACGAGTCTTATTGAAATAAATTGTCCTCCTTTGACAATGTTTTTATTTCTATACCTGCCATTAATCGTAGACCAGGATTCTTAAAATTAAAAGTGACAGTATAATAACTTAGATTAAGCTGGATCATTAACACGTGATGAGAAGGCTTGTAAGGGAAGGAAAAACAATCAATTTTTTTCTCTGGCAAGACATTTCATTAGACCTACATCACTAAGATGTTTAGGGAGCGTTCAAAATGTACACAATGTTACCCGGAGGAAAATGTGGGAGGGTCTCATTTTTTCTTTGTCCAGGGAGGGTCATGTATTTTGTAATCGATTAAATGTCAGTTATTTTCAGCATTTTGGAATTTACATATTGAATTTGACTGTGTGTAACTTTGGTGTACTGCCCTGCGCTCTCTCTCTCTCTCTCTCTCTAATTCTCCTCACTGGGCCTGGCTGGATGGGCATTCCACTTTCAACGTTGAAAACTCTGGCATCGTTTTAGAGCTCAGACTTTCCTAATTGAAAATCAATAACCTTGTGATTTGATCTTGTTTTTGGGGTTTTTGAGTTCCAGTTCTCTTGATAGCACCAATGAACAATAACAAGCATGGCATAGCACAATTACACAAGGACCACAGCAAGTGAAAAAAGTTGACTTCACAATAATTGAAGGGTTTCTTTGCGGTCGCTGTCCGCTGAAGACAGTCCAGAAAAGTTCAATTGAATTTTGAAGTTGAAAGGAGATGGGTCTTCAATGCTGCTACTGAATGGGGAGGACAACAGTCCATGTGGATGGCTGGACTATCTGTATGAGGAGGACAACAGTCCATGTGGATGGCTGGACTATCTGTATGAGGAGGACAACAGTCCATGTGGATGGCTGGACTATCTGTATGAGGAGGACAACAGTCCATGTGGATGGCTGGACTATCTGTATGAGGAGGACAACAGTCCATGTGGATGGCTGGACTATCTGTATGAGGAGGACAACAGTCCATGTGGATGGCTGGACTATCTGTATGAGGAGGACAACAGTCCATGTGGATGGCTGGACTATCTGTATGAGGAGGACAACAGTCCATGTGGATGGCTGGACTATCTGTATGCCTTTATGCCTATGAGTGGTTCTCTTTTTGTAGCAATATGTTTATCTTAGGCTGTCTGTCATTTCATAAACTTTATTTATTTTTATTTTTATCACTGTGTAAATTCATTGGGTAGGCCTATATGCCATTCACTCCAGTACTATTCCTAATAATTCCTCTTTATCTCTTGGAGTCCCAGGAAACGCTAGACTAGACCTACAATAAATAGCCTGTTGTACACTTATTTCAAGCATTTTATTTTCTACGGATGGAGGAGAGATTCCAGCTTGCTCTTGCTTGCTGAATATAAAATACAGAAACCAAAATAACTGGCTGGGATTTTGAAAGGAGAGAAAGAGAGATCTCGATGGTGTGATAAAAATTCACCATATGAGTAGCCTGCTAATGTACCTTTCTGAACTTTGTAAATTGTCTCAGAAAGTTCCATAACTGATCTAAATGGGTGCATGATCAGGCTTAGGCTGTATGCAGTTATTTTGGCATGAAGCATTCAAAACAGGACGTTTGAGCAGTTATTCAAATTAGCCTACATCACTGCACTTTACAGCCCTAGCCAATAAATGTGTAGGTCTACACTCTTGATAACAATAATACATTCCCAATTGCACTGTGTTGTTGTAGCCTAAGGGTGGAATAATGTTGTCTAAAAACCTAGGCCTAATCAATAGTGGAGCTTTGCATGCCCGACTGCCCGGGGACTGCAGAGCACAGCCTGGAGGAACGCACAGATCAGTCATTTCATTATCTGTTAGCCTAACTTTTTTTTCATGCACTTTGACAGGTAAATATTTATAGCCTTAATATTTACCTAATGAGTGGCCTAATATCTAGCTAATATTTAGCTTCTTTGGCTACACAACTCTAGCTCCTCTCTTCCAGCTGTTCCCGTGCACAATGTGCTATAGGCTACGGATGCTGTACAGCAGGATGCTTTGATCAGTTGATTGACAGGTATAGGCTATTGTAGAACGACAAACTTTCCTCTAGTGTGCATGCCCACCAACGTCAATAATGTATCGTTATAGTTATCGTCCTTAGTGTGGAAGGCCCTTAACGCTTAAGTTGGTAAATGCCACCCTCTAACGGATGAATGTGGTATGAACTACAGCACTGGTTCTCAGTGATTTGATAGAAATCACGACTGCAACATTGATAGCCTACTTAAAGGGGAATTCATATTTCAGCTATTTTGTTTTAATGATCATTTTGGAGGGTTACATGTTTTCTTTTTCAAATGCTCGGGTAGGGCCAGGTAAAAAATATATAATCCTCAGGGGGACTGCCATCCATTTTCATTTCAGAGAGGTCCGATTACCTCCAGGTATCCCTCAATATAAAAACCGTCCACTCACTTACTGCCCCTCACACATCACTGTGTACACAAAACACTATTACACATTCTCAAACACAATTTAATCATATTCTATTCAGCTATTTGTAGGACAATAAAAAAAAGTGGTAGCTTAAATCAAATCCCTTTTTATAAGTTTCCCTTGATTCAAGAGAGCTGGTTATACTGTAATAACGCAATTTGAAGCGTTGAACAAAGCACAGTAATCAACTAACAACAATTTAAATGGTTCCCTTCAAGTAATTACATTCAGTCTCACATAATGTCCTATGTTTACCCTCCTAGGTTAACGTCATCATACTGAGCACCCAGGTCCAGGGCGAACGTGCGTTTGCCCGCCTGCTGCTGTCAGTCCGCATGGCCACCTGGAACCAGATCCTGGACCCCTGGGTCTACATCCTCCTGAGGAAGGCCATCCTCAAGAAGCTCTTCCTGCTGGTGCACAGCTGCTGGTGCATCAAGTCCCACCCCCTCAAACGCTGGAAGTGCAGCCCAGTGAAAGGCTCTGGGGAGACCAGCGGCAGCTCCATCAGCACTAAGCCAGAATTCTTCTGTTTGGATGGAAATGTTGGAGGCCTACCAGACACAATAATTAAGCCCATCACCTGAACCCCTGGATGGGGCATCTGATCTGAGAGACCCTGGGTCCCAGGTAGAGTGTTTGCAGGCAGCACCTGTAGCACATTGATGTATAGTTGGAGTAGGCGATAAGCTAAGGAACCAGATAAGATTTCTTTTAGGAAGAGCATATGAAGGATCATTCAAAGTATTATAAACTGGGTAGTTTGAGCCCTGAATGCTGATTGGCTGACAGCCGTGGTATATCAGACCGTATACCACGGGTATGACAAAACATTTATTTTTATTGCTCTAATTACATTGGTAACTAGTTTATAATAGCAATAAGGCACCTCGAGGGTTTGTGGTATATGGCCAATATACCACGGCTAAGGGCTGTGTCCAGGTACTCCACATCGCATCTTGCCTAAGAACAGCCCTTAGCTGTGGTATATTGGCCATATACCACACTTCCTCGGGCCTTATCGCTTAATTGTACACTCATGAGGCGTACAGACACTGGTAATAGGTGTGTTGGTCATAATTGACAGTGACACACAGGACTAAGATGGACCCTGGATTTAGATAGCCCCAGTTACTGATATTTCTGTCTAACCTATAACTGACCTTAAAAGGATGAACTCTGCAATCAGCACTAGATGTCAATGTTGTCTTCTTGAGTCTTCTCTGTGACAGTAGTTATGGCTTATAAACCCAGCTGCTCAGAACTAAAGACATCTATAGCTCTGGAGTTCCTCACAGCGCTTGAAGATTTTGCAGAATGACAAGACCATTTGATTGTTTTCAGCTCCCCACCAGTCAGTGAGTGAGTGCCAGGCAATCTGAATTTTCACCTCAGCAGGTGGTCCTCCGGTAAAATTAATTGTTCTCTTGTTTCACTATCTTCTGGAGTCCCAATATGGCAGTTATGACGTAATGTCCACGTAGAATGATTTGTTTTGGATTCTGAAGAGACTCTTCTGGCTGGCCTGGCTGTTGAAGTTGCTGTTGTGTTTGGCAGATGGTTGGTGTTTCTCTTTGACCTTCTGCGGTGCTATGGACTGATGAAAAATTAGTTTTTGACACATTTTGTATTTATGTGTCTGTCTGTCCATGTTGAGAGTACTTTTTGTTCACAGGTTTTCTGTATTAAAACATTTTCTGAAGTCATTCTCTCATCATGGGTGTTCAGACTGTTCACCATTTACAGCACAGTAACTCAGTTAAGCTCATCTGACGAGTGGATCACCTCTATCCTTTCAGTGGTTTTAAAATGACTCAGCATGATCATTTTAATTTAACAGTGCTTTCTTATAGGATATACTGTGTGTTGATGTAACATTACGTATCTATGGACTATGTATACAGGTCCTTATAAACCATTTACTAATCATAAGTTACATCTTTTTGCATGGCCTCATCTAAAATAAAATGTGAGCTATTTATGCTTTAGAAATACTTTATAAATGTTTTGAGTGACCAGTGTAATTTCTCACAAACAGATGGACATGCCATTGGTAGACATTCCAGCAGTACCTGATGCTCCTTAAGGTCTCAGAATGGCCCCTAGAACATATTAATGGTTAAAGAATAAGGAAATATATTGAAATGTATTCACAAAAACTGTTGTGAAACAACTGTTACAAGGACTTGAGGAAGAGCTGTAATGTGAATGTTCTGCTGGAGTTGTCAACCTGGCGAATATGAACTGATCATAAAACATGGAGATGTAGACTACACACAACAGCTGGTCGGACCGGACAGTTGTTCTCTAGTGGATTTTTATTACTTCATTATTACTGATATGTGATTGAGGTATACATGTTACATGTATGATTTGCAGGTAGAAATTGTATATGTATAAACTTTAAATGTTTCCAGTGCTTCAGTCTTTTAACTGCAGACTATTTTCACACATGGCTTTGTTTGGTGTCACCTCTACTGGACCTTTAAATGTAGTAACTCTCTAAACGTAGGGTAGCGTGGGGTAACTAGCTCTCTGGGGCTAGTTTAGTTACTAGTAACTAGCTGTCAACTAGCTCTCAGTTATCATATTAAAAACTGCTAACATTTGCCTCCACCTTATGGCAAAATTGCAGAATTGCAGGAAATGAACTTTAAAACGTAACTTTGAAAGGGGGTGGGTACGCAGACCAGAGAAACCACTGCAGCCCCCCGTGAAGAGTTCCGTTTTTTTGTGGCCCCCACCCACGTCAAAGTTGCCCATCCCTGATCTACACTGATTAAAGTGGATTTAACAAGTGACATCAATAAGGGATCATAACTTTCACCTGGATTCACCTGCTCAGTTTGTGTCATGGAAAGAGCATGTGTTCCTAATGTTTTGTACACTCAGTGTATACTAGATTACTAGCATTTACAATGTGGGAGGAAAGGTTAGCAAATGATGATTAAAATATTTATTAAGCCAGTATACATGCTTTATTACGTGGAGTTATTATAATGTAAAGTGCTACTATTTTTTTTATTGCCGAAACAGAACAAAGAGAACTATGTTGTGTCTGTGTCAACCATCATGCCAACAATATGCATGCCAAAGACCTGCAAGAGTGAAAAAGGATGATGTATGTAAATTAAAACGCATTGATATTGTATTGTTGTATCGTAAGCACTTCATTTTAACCTCCATATCCTCTCTTTTCTACTTGAAAAACAATATAGGCTACCACTTCATTTGTGCAATGATCTCCTTCAGTATAAACTAGATTAGATTATTTTTTTCTACACATTGTCATTGCCATTTATGTTCAAACTGTGAATGTGAAGGTTTTTGGAGGTGGGCCTTGGCTATGCCGACAGACAGGCAATAAAATGAATTTGCAGTGATGGATAAGTGATGAGGGATATTGTTTATACAGAGACTTGTTAGAAAATAGCTTTGTTATATTGCATTTCAACACACAAAACTTATCAAAATGTTATGTCTGATGCCCCTTTAAATCACTCCCATAAGGTAGGGGGGTTCATGAAGGCGTTATGATACCACCGAAGAAGATTTTAGTCATATGATAAGTGACATCATTTCTTCCTCATATCCTTCATCTTTTGTTGAGTCATGGCTAAAAGGGTTACAGCTTTTGTCAAATTCTCGAATATGGTGTAATTGTGGACTGCATTTTGGGGCATTTCTTTATGTGGGTGTTCCCTGATATCAGGAAATGCTCATTGATACCTGCCATTGCTCAGTTCTGGTGTTATGAGTGATGGTTTCTCGACACAAATTATTTGTTTACATAGCAGGTTAGGATAACTAACGTGGCAGGTTAGGTAAATTAGCGTGGCAGGTCAGGAGACTGAGGTTAAGGTTAGGAAAATGCTTAGGGTTAGGTGTAGCTTCAATGTTACAGTTGCCAACAACTGCCCGCAGCCATATTTTGTTAGCATGCACTGAGTCACTCAGCCATGGAGCAGGAGGGGAAAGAAGAGCCGGCCGGGAGGAAAGGAGACAGTGAGAGACAAAGGATGTGGAAAGGGAGTAGAGTCGGGTCAAAGAGGCAGAGTCAGGAGGGAGAAGGATTTGACCAAAGGGATCCCACTTTAAATGACGTTCAGCTTATAAAGGCGGCAGGGTAGCCTAGTGGTTAGAGCGTTGGACTAGTAACCGTAAAGGTTGCAAGTTCTAATCCCCGAGCCGACAAGGTACAAATCTGTTGTTCTGCCCCTGAACAGGCAGTTAACCCACTGTTCCTAGGCTTTCATTGAAAATTAGATTTTGTTCTTAACTGACTTGCCTAGTTAAACAAAGGTAAAAATAAATAAGGCATTCATAAGCACTACATAAATGTGTTACAAAGCATCTATAATCATTATGTCATACTTTATAAAGGGTTCATAAATGTGACCTAACTGTGTGACATAATCACCATGTCAAATGTGATATAACCCACTATGTGGAATATAGTATAAACGTGCTTTATAAAGGGTGACATGCTGTGCTGAAGGATGGCATATGCTCTAAAGTGATGTCATGTTAGTCACATTACACCTAATCTCGTTTCCAGACACTTCCTCCCAAATGTGCGGAAGGTCAAGGGGACAAACGCATCGGACTTGGCCTTCATTAGTTAAGGTTAAGTTTAAAATACAATTTTAAGTAGATACATTGTGGAAATGTGTGCAATAGACCTTACACAAAGAAACACCTTACACAAAGAAACACTTACCTTGATGAAAGCCCCAAACCGAAAGAAATTGAAAGTGTCTTTCTTCTGGAACCAAGTTACTTGTTCTTCAGTACACAAACACGCACACAACAAAAACGAGCCATACGTTCATAAATCAACAGTACGTTATTAATAACCTATTTATAACCAATTTATTGACACTTTATGTAGTGTCCTGTAACACTTAGTTTGAAGTGAGACACCTTCGGTCATTCATAACACATCCCTAAAGACTCTATATCGCATGACGCTGTACTTCATTTAAAGTCAGACCGTTTGGTCATTTGTAACAGATACATAAATGCCTTGTATCATATGACGCTGTTCTTACTATAAGGTCAGTCAGTCACCTTTGGTCATTCATAACACATACATAAAGGCTTAATGATGTAAACACAAATGTATTATCACTAAAACAAATGAACATTAAAGACATTGTCGTGACTTTACTTTCATTAATCTGATGACTGTTATTTATCTAATCAACTAACTATGTTTAATTGTTACCCGATTAAATTAATCATGTAACAATTAACTCATTAGGAATTTGGTTGTTTAAAGAGTTACCATCTCCCCAATGAAACTCTATAAGGTATATATCTATTTAATCGATAAACAGTAATCTTATTAATCATTAGCTCTTATCATTATTCTAACCAGTCATCTTATTAATCATTAGAGGCGGCAGTGGTTAGACCATTAGGCCAGTAACCAAAGGTTGGTGGATCGAATCCCAAAGGAGACAAGGTAAAAATCTGTTATTCTGGCCCTGAACAAAGCAGTTAACCCACTGGTCCTAGGCCGTCATTGCAAATAAGAATTTGTTCTTAACTGACTTGCCTAGTTAAATAAAGGTTAAATAAAAAATAGAAATAAATTACAATTTCCTCTTATCATATCATCATTCTGACAAGTCATCTCATTAATCATTACTTCTTATCATTATTCTGACCAGTCATCTCATTAATTATTACTTCTTATCATATCATCATTCTGATTTGTCATCTTATTAATCATTACCTCATATCATATCATCATTCTGACCAGTCATCTAATTAATCATTACCTCTTATCATCATTCTGAACAGTCATCTTATTAATCATTACCTCTTATCATATCATCATTCTGAACAGTTGTAACCTCATGCATCTGCTAAATCCCCAGTCTCACTCATGATTCAGTACTACACAAATTGGTTTAATTATTTATTTATTAGCGAACTAAATAATAACATAGAATACACCCTTTACATGAGACAAAGGTCCCTAGTGGACTGACAAAATATGGTGGCTTATACACAACGAATGAAGCGTGGTGATGAGGAGAGAGAGAGAGAGGAAAAGGGACACTTTTCATGGATACATTTTAGAACTATTCTCACACTAATCATATACATTGTACACGAACCGCTGCCCGTTTGGAATAAGAAATCATTAATGTATTTACATGTGAGTGCCTTTGTTCGGTCGAAACCAGCCCTCCTTAGGAAGATTGTTGGCCTTTCAGTGGCAAGCTGTATGGCTCTGATTGTCCGTAAGGGGTCTCCCCTTTCCCGTCTTCTACTGTTGTTCACTCTGAAAGATAGCCAGCCGTGTCAACGGTTCCCATTGGTGATGAACGTAGTAGGATAGTCTCACTTAGATGAGCTTTTCTCGATATCTGACTTAAGACAGCTAATCAGCTGTTTTAGTGATTGTCTGATGGGAGTTTGTTTTCCCCTTCGTGTTGGTATTCAGGATTCGGACCACAATGGACATGAGCTGCAGCTCGCTGTCTCTCTGGTCTAAAGGAAGGTGAGTTTATTTCTTCACCTCGAGTTGAGGTTCAAAGTTCCAACCATTTCAAACATGTAGCTCTCGGCTCACGTTTCCTGGTCTCTGAGATTCAGCATTTAAACCACTTTAGACATGGGCTGCAACTCCCCGTCTTTCCTGGTCTAATGTTAATTTCGTTGGCAATGCTATTTATGCACTCTCGTCAAAGGCGCATTGTTCCTTCTGTCTGACATGCTCTCCGACCTCACTCAGGGTGTGGCTACTTACTTATGCACAGTTTATAGGAGGTAGATTCTCTCACACCTACTAAAATCACATTCATATCTTAACAACAATACTTTCATAATTGTTTATATTATATGCCCAACGTTAAGGATGGAGACTTCATACCTGTAGTGTAAATACTTTTCGAGTTACATTATTTATTTTTCACCAGTTTTAATGACATCACAAAATGAAAACCCATATGACATTAGTTTTCTATAGCTCCCCACTGACCATTCCCCACATTGTTATGTTAGAAATATTGATCCAGTATGCACTTTTGACCGTGTTAGAGTTTAAGAGGGAAAACTGTCCGTGAAACAAAGACATTCCTTTGGTTGATACTAAAGGGGGAGAAAGAGCCCCCCCCCCCCCCCCCCGTAATTTATAACAGGGTGTGAACTGTCAAACCGGGCCAATTCCTCCCCTTTTCTGTGGCGGAAAGAAGGGGTCTGGTTATTGTCAATCATTGCTGAGCTGATCTGACCCATTGTGATCCTTACAGGACAGTCATGACAACATGTTTAAACCATACATTTCCTTTTATTTGTTCATTTTTTTGAATATTTTATTTTAGCATTTTCCAATTAAGTACATTCAAAACAAAAATTAAAAGATATTAGACAACAATATGACAAAGTGACAGTGACAGACGAGCGTAAAAATATATATATATATAATAATAACAATTATATATACAAACATACAATAAATAAGTCATAATAAAAAATAATAATAATGAGACATTTGATCATATGGTCACCTGCCGTAGGCTACTGTAGATATTATACACTACGTGTGAAACATTATGTGAGGATTATATAGAGATTCAATCAATGTGATGTGAGGGGAGATTCTGCATATAGGTTGCCAAATTCTGTAAAATGTCTCTAACTTATTCCTCAAGCAGTAAGTGATTTCCTCCAGTGGGATACAACTATTAACTTCCGATAGCCAGATTGCAACTGGCAGGGGGGAATCCGATTTCCATTTCAAGGCAATACATTTCTTGGCAATTGCTAGCAATATTTCTGTTAGCTTTATAGTATGGCTTTGCCAAAGATTGGAATTAGTAAAGTTACCCAGTAGATAAACCTTCGGGTCTAAAGGGAATACAACCCCATGATTTGAGGATATGGTATTGCATACCCCCTGCCAGAAACCGTGTAGTTTTGAACACTGCCAAGTGGAATGGAGGAATGTTCCTTCATCTGAGCCACATCTAAAACACAGGGAGGAGATATCAGGGTTGAACTTGTGCAGTCTAGATGGGGTGATATAGAGCTGATGGAGGAAATTAAACTGGATCAGTCTGTATCTGGAGTTCAATGTGGATGTTACACCATCCCTGCATAGGTCACTCCATAGACCCTCATCAAGATCAATACCCAGATCTTTTTCCCATCTAAGTCGGGGTTTATCTAGCTCAGGCAGTGTTAGTCCTGACATAAGAGCATCGTAAACACGGGAAATGGTCTTGAACAGTGGTTGGTCTGCATGGCAGAGTTGTTCAATAGGTGACATCATAGGTAGGTTCCATTGTCCCTTCAGAGTCACCCTAATAAAGTTTCGTAGCTGTAGGTAGCTAAAGAAGTCCCTGTTAGACAAGTGGTATTTCTGTTTCAGCTGTTCAAAAGACATAAGAACTCCCTCCTCATAACAATGTTCCAGAAGAGTGATACCCTTATCAGACCATGGTCTAAAGTTACTATTCTGGAAAAACATAGGAATCAATCTATTGTTCCATAAAGGGGTTTTAGGGGAAAGAAATCCCTCTCGTCTGAACAGCTCATGCAGTTTGCACCATGCCAGGACAGAATGTATGATTAAAGGGTTGTCTGTGATGGTTTTTATCGATTTTCTGTCCCATTTGTAAAACAGTTCTGCCCCAGTGTCATCATTTACCTCAAACTTTCAATGTTCAACCATGAGGGAGAGGGACCATTGTCAAACCTCTGAGCCAGAAACCTAGACTGTGCAGCCCAGTAGTACATTCTAATATTGGGGAGGTTTAAGCCCCCTTGACCGTAATCAAGGTTCAGTTTATCCAGGCCAACCCTCGGGGTTTTGCCATGCCAGATAAACCGTCTGGTCAGCTTGTTGAGAGAGGAAAAGAATGCTGCGGGAACAGGGATAGGGAGAGATTGAAACAAATATAGAAATCTGGGCAGGACATTCATTTTAATTACATTGATTCTACACAGTAGAGTGAGAGGCAGGTCCATCCATTTACACAGGTCACCCTCCACCTTTTGCAACAAGCTGGACAGATTGAGTTTATAGAGGTTCTTCAGGTTACCATCCACCATTATGCCCAAATATGTGAAGCCCATAGGCGACCATCTAAAAGGAAACTTGTGCTTGATGGTATGGTGGTCAAAGACAGACAACGGTAAGATTTTGCTTTTATGAAAATTGACCTTATATCCAGAGAAAGAACTATAACGCTGTAGTAGTGTCACAGCTGTTCGAAGGAGCGGACCAAAATGCAGCGTATTCCTAGTTCCACATATTTATTAAACGTGAAACTGAATGCAATACACTTAAATACTTGAATATACAAAAACAACAAACCATGACGCAGAGAGGAAAAAACACTACCGTAATTTCCGGACTATTGAGCGCACCTGAATATAAGCCGCACCCACTGAATTTTAAAAAAAAGTATTATTTTGAACATAAATAAGCCGCACATGTCTATAAGCCGCAGGTGCCTACCGGTACATTGAAACAAATTAACTTTACACAGGCTTTAACGAAACACGGCTTGTAACAAAAATAAATAGGCTTTAACCTCTATGGCCTAGGTGGGACGTCACCGTCCCACTCTATTCAACAGCAAGTGGAACAGCGTGGCGCGAAATACAAAAACCTCAAAAATGCAATCATTTCAATTTTTCAAACATACGACTATTTTACACCATTTTAAAGATAAGACTCGTTAATCTAACCACATTGTCCGATTTCAAAAAGGCTTTACAGCAAAAGCAAAACATTAGATTATGTTAGGAGAGTACATAGCCCAAAATAATCACACAGCCATTTTCCAAGCAAGCATATGTCACAGAAACCCAAAACACAGCTAAATGAAGCACTAAAACCTTTGATGATCTTCATCAGATGACACTCCTAGGACATTATGTTATACAATACATGCATGTTTTGTTCAATCAAGTTCATATTTTTATCAAAAAACAGCTTTTTACATTGGCGTGTGATGTTCAGAAAATGTATCCCCACCGAAAACTTCCAGTGAATTTACTAAATTACTCATCATAAACGTTGATAAAATATATAACAAATATTTTAAGAATTATAGATACAGAACTCCTTTATGCAATCGCTATGTCAGATTTTAAAATACCTTTTCGGCGAAAGCACATTTTGCAGTATTCTGAGTACATAGCTCAGCCATCATGGCTAGCTATTTTGACACCCTCCAACTTCGGGGCACACTAAACTCAGAATTAGTATTAGAAAAATTGTATTACCTTTGCTGATCTTCATCAGAATGCACTCCCAGGACTGCTACTTCCACAAGAAATGTTGTTTTTGTTCCAAATAATCCATAGTTATGTCCAAATACCTCCGTTTTGTTCGTGCGTTCAGGTCACTATCCAAAGGGTAACGCGCGAGCGCACAATTTTGAACATGAAAAGTTATTAATAAACAAATTAGGCACATTTGGGCAGTCTTGATACAAAATTTTGAACAGAAATGCCGTGGTTCATTGGATCAGTCTGAAACTTTGCACATATACTGCTGCCATCTAGTGGCCAAAATATAAATTGCACCTGGGCTGGAATAATACATTATGGCTTTTCTCTTGCATTTTAAAGATGATTATTCTTCTTTGTATTATCTTTTATCAGATCTAATGTGTTCTATTCTCCTACATTCCTTTCACATGTCCACATACTTCAAATTGTGTTTCCTTTCAAATGGTATCAAGAATATGCATATCCTTGCTTCAAGGCCTGGGCTATAGGCATTTAGATTTAGGTATGTCATTTTAGGTGAAAATTGAAAAAGTGTCCGATCCTTAAGAGCGTCCTGTCATAACAACAGCAGTCAAGCACCCAAGCTTACTGGATAACATTGACTAGCTTGCTAGCTACTTCCCGGCACAAATGAGAACAGCTCACTGACTGTTTTACTCACCCTAGCTGAGCTGATTAGGCTGTTTTTATATTATCTACAGCGTTGGTGACTGCTGCTGGCAACAATTTAATTATGCTTTTTTTGCCAACATTTGCCAACACAGGCCATATTCAACGGGTGTTGCGCGTTCGTAAATTCATCAGTTATTCTGCACTCTGGCACACTCAGACGAGAGGGCTCTGAAATTGGAGTAGGTAGCCAGAGTGAATTTACCAGCTACGTCTAGCAACAGTTCGCAGTGACATCATGAACATTCTATTGAAATGGTTACTTGCATAGTGGAGTCTTTTGTTATGATATGTCGCTAGCTAGCTAAACAATGAACCATAATCCAAACTCATGACGTTACTACCCTGCATGAATCTGCAGGTAGCTAACCAACCAGGTTCAAGGTTAGCTAGCTAACATTAGGCTATAACTAGCAAAGCAAATGGCTCTGATATACAAATTAATATTATGTGGATGGACGCTTCTCCCTCTGTCATGGATGCCATGGTTGCCCTTAGTATGAAGATGTAATCCAAAGACAGGTGTTTTCTCCAGCTCCTCCTTAGCTATCATACTCTAATTCTATTGATTTCAAAACTCGGTTCTCCAGAAAGTGGAGAGCAACACTTATGCAGTTCTACTACGCAATATATATTTTTTAAAGCCACGTTAGATAGGATTACCTACACATACGGACCAGCTCAAATAAACAGAAGCGTGCTACATTTTTTTTTTTTACATTCAAATGGCTCTCCTGCAAAGTAGTGACATGTGGCATACACCTTGTTTACTGAAACGAGTCACAATTTGCTTTCTAATGATCATGATCTTTTCCTCGAAGATGTTCATGAAGTCATTACTGCTGATGTGAAAGCCATCCTCTCTTGGGGAATGCTGCTTTTTAGTTTTTTGGGGGGATTGTCATTATTCTCCTCAATTAGGTTGGAAAAATAGGATAATCGAGCAGCAGTGAGGGCTCTTCAATATTGCTCGGTATTGTCTTTCCAAGCTAGTCGAAAGACTTCGAATCTGACCAACTCTCTTGCTATCTCTCTCGGCACGATCTTCTTGACCCTAACCAGTCAGGCTTCAAGACAGGTCACTCCACCAAGACTGCTTTTCTCTGTGTCATGGAGGCTCTCCGCACTGCCAAAGCTGACTGTACAAACTCAGTCTCACATCAGAATTCATGTTCATCCATGTTTATCAAACTCCACATTTTGACTTTGTTCCAAATTTCGAAGTGTTTAAGGTTAAGTTTAGGCATTAACTATTAAAGGCTGAAAACAAAAATATAAACAACTTTCTATCGCTGGATTCGAATATGCAACCTTTGGAATAAGAAGCCGATGCTTACGCCCATCCACCTTCCCCGCCCACAATGCCTTAGCAAAACAAAACCTACTTGAAAGTAACAGTACTCACTGTTGCCCCTAGTGGCCGGTTTCCACATAATCTTCCCACATCCTCAGACATGGATGGACGTTAATTGCTTACTTGTATCACGGATGACCTGCTTGGACTCTCTCTCCTGTGTTTTCTCCAAGATCTATCCGCTGCCTTTGACATCGTGAACCATCAGATCCTTCTCTCACCGCTGGGCATCTCAGGCTGTGCACACTCTTGGATTTCATACTACCTGGCAGGCTGCTCCTACCAGGTGACGTGGCGAGGATCTGTTTCTAGGCCCTCTTCTCTTTCTACACCAAGTCACTCAGCTACGTCATATCCTCACATGGTCTCTCATATCATTGCTATGCGGATGTCACTCAACCACTTCCCCCCCTTCTGACACCTAGGTGTCAACACACAACTCTGCGTGCCTGGCAGATATCTCAGCTTGGATGTCAGCCCATCAGCTCAAACTCAATCTCGACCAGGCGGAGCTGCTCTTCTTCCCGGGGAAGGCCCTGCCCTCTTCAAGAACTCTCCATCACGGTTAAAGATTCCATGATGTCCCCCTCCCAGAATGCAAAGAACCTTGGAATGACATCAAAGCAGAGACTTGCTCCTGCAGGTTCATGCTCTACAATATCCGTGGAGTACAACACTACCTCACACAGGAAGCGGCGCAGGTCCTAATCCAGGCACTTGTTATCTCCCGTCTGGCCTACTGCAAGTTGATGGTGGTTGGGCACCCCGCTTGCCATCAAACCCCTGCAACTTATCCAGAATACTGCAGTCCTCGTTCAACCTTCCAATGTTCTCCCATGTCAACCCACTCCTCAGCACACTCCAATGGCTTTCAGTCGACGCTTGCATCCACTACAATACCATGGTTTCTTGCCTACAGAGCAGCAAGAGAAGCTGCCCCTTCCTACCTTCAGGCAATGTTCAAACCCTACACCCCAACCCTAGTACTCCATTCTGCCACTTCTGGTCTCTTGGTCTTTCCACCCCTATGGGAGGGCAGCTACAGCTCAGCCCAGTCAAAGCTTTTCTCTGTTCTGGAAACCCAATGGTGGAACCAGCTTCCCCTTGAATGTAGGACAGCAGAGTCCCTTCCCATCTTCTGAAAAAAATCTGAAATCATACCTCTTCAAATAGTATCATAAATTCACAGCCAGTGACTGAGATATGTGGTTGTCCCAACTAGCTATCTAAAGATGAATGCAGTAACTGTAAGTCACTCTGGATAAGTGTCTGCTAAATGACTAAAATGTAATATGTGGTAGTTTAAGATGAGAATGTAATGCACTGTGAAAGCAAATCCCTTGTCATTTTCCCTTGATTCAAGAGAGCTGGGTATACTGTAATGTGTTTTTGAAGTGTTGATCTAAACACTTATAACAACATTTTCAACGGTTCCTTCAAGTAATTACATTCAGTTTCACATAATGTCCTATGTTTACCCTCCTAGGTTAACGTCGTCATACTGAGCATCTAGGTCCAGGGCGAACGTGCGTTTGCCCGCCTGCTGCTGGCAGTCCGCATGGCCACCTGGAACCAGATCCTGGACCCCTGGGTCTACATCCTCCTGAGGAAGGCCATCCTCAAGAAACTCTTCCTGCTGGTGCACAGCTGCTGGAAAACCAAGTCCCACTCCCACCCCCACCCCCACCCTCTCAACCGCTGGAAGTGCAGCACAGTGAAGGGCTCTGGGTAGACTAGTGGAACCTCCATCAGCAGTAAGCCAGACTGCTTCTGCTTGGATGGAAATGTCAGAGGCCTACCAGACACAATATTGTGCTGTACATTCATGAGGCGTACAGACACTGGCATGTTAGCCATCATTGACAGTGACAAACACTTAATGCCTGGACCCAGATGGACTCCTGAGTTGGCCCTATTGATTGCTTCTAGCTAACCTATTAGTACCTTACTACCTAACCTTGAAAGGATGAACTCTGCAATCAGCACTAGATGTCAATGTAGTCTTCTTGAGTCTTCTCTGTGAGAGTTATGGCTTATAAACCCAGCTGCTCAGAACTAAAGACATCTGTAGCTCTAGAGTTCCTCACAGCCCTCAAAGCATCTGCAGAATGACAAGATTGAAAATGGGTTTTTAACACATTTTGGATTCATGTGTCTCTGTCCTAAGTGAGAGTACTTTTTGCTCGACGGTTTTCTGGATAGTTTTTTTTTCGATTTGGTTTTAGTCATTTTAAATATGTTGAGTTCGATCATCTGCTCCCCCCCTTATTTATTTATTTTTTATTTTACAAAAATGTATTGTTTTACTCAAACCACCGTGGGATCGGACCCCTTGCATACGTTTGACACCCCTGGCCTAGGCTATGCTGCCCTACAAAGGCAAAACTCAGTAACTACGCCAACAGCCAAACTGAAATGGCTTGAAATATGTTTTTACTAGCCAGCCAAATGTGTTAGGTTGATAAGTGAAAATGCAATGATGTATAATGCTATTATTGAGTAATACTTTATGCATATCAACCATGAGCACTGATTTGAGCTACGCCCCCTAAAATGCAGATAATGCACTCTCCCTTCTGTATGGTCTTAAACACCTATATGGGTAATGCAAAGTGCAGTATCTACAATCTAAATCTCTTTATACAACTTTCTTGTTGTTTTCCTGTTTGATGGAAACAGTTAGAAATATCAAACTACGTTCCTACTGTATTTAATGGTTTTATGTAGTTACGTTTTCATATTTTGAATGTTGTATTGTAATAACCCTCAAGTATTTTTTTTGCCATAAGGTAAGGACTATTTCATCACGCAGAATGTTTATACTTAAACATTTTACTTTTTGCAGTAACTACAATCTAAATGTGTTTATCCAACTTTCCTGTTTGTTTTTCTGTTTTCTGTTTTTCATATGGTCATTTATTTGACTTTGTGGTCATAAGTCAAATCGGTGGTCATCAAATAAAATGGGTGGAGGCGGAGCAGTTGCCTTACCAGGCGGTGATACAGCCCGACAGGATGCTCTCGATTGTGCATCTGTAAATGTTTGTGAGTGTTTTTGGTGACAAGCCAAATTTCTTCTGCCTCCTGAGGTTGAAGAGGTGCTGCTGCGCCTTCTTCACCACGCTGTCTGTGTGGGTGGACCATTTCAGTTTGTCCGTGATGTGTACGCCGAGGAACTTAAAACTTTCCACCTTCTCCACTACTGTCCCATCGATTTGGATAGGGGGGTGCTCCCTCTGCTGTTTCCTAAAGTCCACAATCGTCTCCTTTGTTTTGTTGACATTGAGTGGTATTTTCCTGACACCATACTCCGAGGGCCCTCACCTCCTCCCTGTAGGCCGTCTCGTCGTTGTTGGTAATCAAGCCTACCACTGTAGTGTCGTCTGCAAACTTGATGATGGAGATGTTGTTTCCTACCCTCACCACCTGGGGGCGTCACGTCACAAAGTCCAAGACCCAGTTGCACAAGGTGGGGTCGAGACCCTGGGTAATGACGAGTTTGGAGAGTACTTCGGTGTTAAATGCTGAGCTGTAGTCGATGAACAGCATTCTTACATAGGTATTCCTCTTGTCCAGATGGGCTAGAGCAGTGTGCAGTGTGATTGCATCGTCTGTGGACCTATTGGGGTGGTAAGTAAATTGGAGTGGGTCTAGGGTGTCAGGTAGGTTGGAGGTGATATGATCCTTGACTAGTCTCTCAAAGCTCTTCATGATGCTGGAAGTGAGTGCTACGGGGTGATAGTCATTTAGCTCAGTTACCTTAGCTTTATTGGGAACAGGAACAATGGGGGTCCTCTTGAAGCATGTGGGAACATCAGACTGGGATAGGGATTGATTGAATATGTCCGTAAACACACCAGCCAGAAAGTGTTAACCCTCGCAAGGCTGCCGACCCAGACTGCATCCCTAGCCTCATCGTCACAGCCAACATGCTCTGAGGATGAGGCTAGGGATGCAGTCTGGGTCGGCAGCCTTGCGAGGGTTAACACTTTTAAATGTTTTACTCACGTTGGCTGCGGTGAAGGACAGTCTGCAGGTTTTGGTAGCGGGCCGTGTCGGTGGCACTGTATTGTCCTCAAAGCGAGCAAAGAAGTTGTTTAGTTTGTCTGGGAGCAAAACATCGGGGTCCGGGAAGGGGCTGGTTTTCTTTTTGTAGTCCGTGATTGACTGTAGACCCTGCCACATACCTCTCGTGTCTGAGCCGTTGAATTGCGACTCTACTTTGTCCCTATACTGACGCTTAGCTTGTTTGATTGCCTTGGGGAGGGAATAGCTACACTGTTTGTATTCGGTCATGTTTCCGGTCGCCTTGCCCTGATTAAAAGCAGTGGTTCGCGCTTTCAGTTTTGCCATCAATCCACGGTTTCTGGTTGGGGAAGGTTTTAATTGTCGCCGTGGGTACAACATCACCGATGCACTTGCTAATAAACTCGCTCACCGAATCAGCGATCATCAATGTTATTGTTCGACGCTATCCGGAACATATCCCAGTCCACATGATCGAAGAAATCTTGATGCGTGGAATCAGATTGGTCGGACCAGCGTTGAGCAGACCTGAGCACGGGCGTTACCTGTTTTAGTTTCTGTCTATAGGCTGGGAGCAACAAAATGGAGTCGTGGTCAGATTTGCCGAAAGGAGGGTGAGGAAGGGCTTTGTATGCGTCGCGGAAGTTAGAGTAACAAGGATCCAGAATTTTTCCAGCCCGGGTCGCGTATTCGATATGCAAATAAAATTTAGGGAGCCTTGTTTTCAGATTAGCCTTGTTAAAATCCCCAGCTACAACAAATGCAGCCTCAGGATATTTTTATTTTTTTATTTTTTTTATTTCACCTTTATTTAACCAGGTAGACAAGTTGAGAACAAGTTCTCATTTACAATTGCGACCTGGCCAAGATAAAGCAAAGCAGTTCGACAACACACAACAACACAGAGTTACACATGGAGTAAAACAAATATACAGTCAATAATACAGTAGAAAAAATAAGTATATGTACGATGTGAGCAAATGAGGTGAGATAAGGGAGGTAAAGGCAAAAAAGTCCATGGTGGCAAAGTAAATACAATATAGCAAGTAAAACACTGGAATGGTAGATTTGTAGTAGAAGAAAGTGCAAAGTAGAAATAGAGATAATGGGGTGCAAAGGAGCAAAATCAAATAAATAAAATAAATAAATACAGTAGGGGAAGATGTAGTTGTTTGGGCTAAATTATAGATGGGCTATGTACAGGTGCAGTGATCTGTGAGCTGCTCTGACAGCTGGTGCTTAAAGCTAGTGAGGGAGATAAGTGTTTCCAGTTTCAGAGATTTTTGTAGTTCGTTCCAGTCTTTGGCAGCAGAGAACTGGAAAGAGAGACGGCCAAAAGAGGAATTGGCTTTGGGGGTGACCAGAGAGATATACCTGCTGGAGCGCGTGCTACAGTTGGGTGCTGCTATGGTGACCAGTGAACGGAGATAAGGGGGGACTTTACCTAGCAGGGTCTTGTAGATGACCTGGAGCCAGTGGGTTTGGCGATGAGTATGAAGCGAAGGCCAGCCAACGAGAGCGTATAGGTCGCAGTGGTGGGTAGTATATGGGGCTTTGGTGACAAAACGGATGGCACTGTGATAGACTGCATCCAGTTTGTTGAGTAGGGTATTGGAGGCTATTTTGTAAATGACATCGCCGAAGTCGAGGATCGGTAGGATGGTCAGTTTTACTAGGGTATATTTGGCAGCATGAGTGAAGGATGCTTTGTTGCGAAATAGGAAGCCAATTCTTGATTTAACTTTGGATTGGAGATGTTTGATGTGAGTCTGGAAGGAGAGTTTACAGTCTAACCAGACACCTAGGTATTTGTAGTTGTCCACATATTCTAAGTCAGAACCGTCCAGAGTAGTGATGCAGGACAGGCGGGCAGGTGCAGGCAGCGATCGGTTGAAGAGCATGCATTTAGTTTTACTTGTATTTAGGAGCAGTTGGAGGCCACGGAAGGAGAGTTGTATGACATTGAAGCTCGTCTGGAGGGTTGTTAACACAGTGTCCAAAGAAGGGCCAGAAGTATACAGAATGGTGTCGTCTGCGTAGAGGTGGATCAGAGACTCACCAGCAGCAAGAGCGACATCATTGATGTATACAGAGAAAAGAGTTGGCCCAAGATTTGAACCCTGTGGCACCCCCATAGAGACTGCCAAAGGTCCGGACAACAGCCCCTCCGATTTGACACACTGAACTCTATCAGAGAAGTAGTTGGTGAACCAGGTGAGGCAATCATTAGAGAAACCAAGGCTATTGAGTCTGCTGATGAGGATGTGGTGATTGACAGAGTCGAAAGCTTTGGCCAGGTCAATGAAAACGGCAGTACAGTATTGTTTCTTATCGATGGCGGTTGTGATATCGTTTAGGACCTTGAGCGTGGCTGAGGTGCACCCATGACCAGCTCTGAAACCAGATTGCATAGCGGAGAAGGTGCGGTGGGATTCGAAATGGTCGGTAATCTGTTTGTTGACTTGGCTTTCGAAGACCTTAGAAAGGCAGGGTAGGATGAATATAGGTCTATAGCAATTTGGGTCAAGAGTGTCCCCTCCTTTGAAGAGGGGATGACAGCAGCTGCTTTCCAATCTATGGGAATCTCAGACGACACGAAAGAGAGGTTGAACAGGGTAGTAATAGGGGTTCAATAATTTCGGCAGATAATTTTTGAAAGAAAGGGTCCAGATTATCTAGCCCGGCTGATTTGTAGGGGTCCAGATTTTGCAGCTCTTTCAGAACATCAGCTGAATGGATTTGGGAGAAGGAGAAATGGGGAAGGCTTGGGCGAGTAGCTGTGGGGGGTGCAGTGCTGTTGACTGCAGTAGGGGTAGCCAGGTGGAAAGCATGGCCAGCCGTAGAAAAATGCTTATTGAAATTCTCAATTATAGTGGGTTTATCGGTGGTGACAGAGTTTCCTATCCTCAGTGCAGTAGGCAGTTGGGAGGAGATGTTCTTATTCTCCATGGACTTTACAATGTCCCAGAACTTTTTTGAATTTGTGTTGCAGGAAGCAAATTTCTGCTTGAAAAAGCTAGCCTTAGCTTTTCTAACTGCCTGTGTATATTGGTTTCTAACTTCCCTGAAAAGTTGCATATCACGGGGGCTGTTTGATGCTAATGCAGAATGCCATAGGATGTTTTTGTGTTGGTTAAGGGCAGTCAGGTCTAGGGAGAACCAAGGGCTATATCTGTTCCTGGTTCAAAATTTCTTGAATGGGGCATGCTTATTCAAGATGGTGAGGAAGGCATTTTTTTTAAATAACCAGGCATCCTCTACTGACGGGATGAGGTCAATATTCTTCCAGGATACCAGGGCCAGGTCGATTAGAAAGGCTTGTTCGCTAAAATGTTTCAGGGAGCGTTTGACAGTGATGAGTGGAGGTCGTTTGACCACTGACCCATTACGGATGCAGGCAATGAGGCAGTGATCGCTGAGATCTTGGTTGAAAACAGCAGAGGTGTATTTAGAGGGCAAATTGGTTAGGATGATATCTATGAGGGTGCCAGTGTTTACGGCTTTGGGGTGGTACCTGGTGGGTTCATTAATAATTTGTGTGAGATTGAGGGCGTCAAGCTTCGATTGTAGGATGGCTGGGGTGTTTAGCATGTCCCAGTTTAGGTCACCTAGTAGCACGAGCTCTGAAGATAGATGGGGGGCAATCAGTTCACATATGGTGTCCAGAGCACAGCTGGGGGCAGAGGGTGGTCTATAGCAGGCGGCAACGGTGAGAGACTTGTTTTTAGAGAGATGGATTTTTAAAAGTAGAAGTTCAAATTGTTTGGGTACAGACCTGGATAGTAGGACAGAACTCTGCAGGCTATCTCTGCAGTAGATTGCAACACCGCCCCCTTTGGTCATTCTGTCTTGTCTGAAAACATTGTAGTTAGGGATGAAGATTTCAGAGTTTTTGGTGGACTTCCTAAGCCAGGATTCAGACACGGCTAGGACATCCGGGTTGGCAGAGTGTGCTAAAGCAGTGAATAAAACAAACTTAGGGAGGAGGCTTCTAATGTTAACATGTATGAAACCAAGGCTATTACGGTTACAGAAGTCATCAAAAGAGAGCGCCTGGGGAGTAGGAGTGGAGCTAGGCACTGCAGGGCCTGGATTCACCTCTACATCACCAGAGGAACAGAGCAGTATGAGGATAAGGATACGGCTAAAAGCTATAAGAATTGGTCGTCTGTGACGTCCGGAATAGAGAGAAAAAGGAGCAGGGTTCTGGGGGCGATAAAATAGCTTCATGGTATAATGTACAGACAAATGTATGGTAGGATATGAGTACAGTGGAGGTAAACCTAGGCATTTCGTGATGATGAGAGAGATATTGTCTTTAGAAACATCATTGAAACCAGAAGATGTCATAGCATTTGTGGGTGGAGGAACTGGGAGGTTGGATAATGTATAATGAGCAGGGCTAGAGGCTCTACAGTGAAATAAGCCAATAAACACTAACCAGAACAGCAATGGACAGGGCATATTGACATTAAGGAGAGGCATGCTTAGCCGAGTGATCAAGGGGTCCAGTGAGAGTTAGATAGCTAGCCGAGCCATAGGTAGCAAGCTGGTAGAAGATGGAGGGAGGTCTGTTTTTAGCCACCTCGTGCGATTCCGTCTGTAGATTAGTGGAGTTCCGTGTGGAAGGGGGGGACCAGTCCAATTGGCAAAATAGTTAGTTATAGTGGCCCAAGAAAATTGTCCGATAGACCTATTCAGATAGTAGCCGATGAGACAGCTAACGATTAGCGGGCCGCAGATGGGCATTCGGGTTACGTCGCGACGGAGGGGCCAGTTGGATAACTCCCTCGGGCAGATAACGTCAGTGGTCCAGTCATGAAGGCCCGATGGGGCTCCGCATCGGCAGTAAAACGGGTCCGGATAGGTGATTGTAGCCCAGGAGAGGCTGATGGAACTCTTCAGCTGGCTAGCTCCGGAATAGGCCAGGAGTGGCTGATGAAACTCTTCAACTGGCTAGCTCCGGAATAGCCCAGGAGTGGCTGATGAAACTCTTCAGCTGGCTAGCTCCGGAATAATTTATGTTAACTCCAGGACCTACGTTGCCAATAGTCACTCAGGTAGCAGCTAGCTAGCTGCAAGATCCAGGTGTAAATGTCCAGAGCCTGCGGTAGAAATCCGGGGATATGGAGAGAGAATAGGTCCGGTAAGCTCTGGTCTGAGTCGCGCTGTACAAAAACTGGCGATAGCTTTACGAGCTAATGGATAGCTGAGGACCGCTAACCGCGGCTAGCTGAACTCCAACGTTAGCCAGGCTAACCTCTGGCTAGTTTCTGTTGTGGATTTCAGATTTGAGGTAAATAATACTTTTATTTTTTAAATTGGTGAGGCGGGTTGCAGGAGAGTGTTTTGAGGTTGAGTTTTTAGAAAAAAAATATGTAAAAAGATATGCGAAGAAAATATGTAAATATATATATACACGGGACACGACAAGAGGAAGACAAAGGACGTCTGAACTGCTACGCCCTCTTGGGATTGAATATGTGGTTTCCAGTTTACATAGAGTCCAATGAAGTTCTTTCAGGGCCATCGAGGTGTCTGCTTGGGGGGGAGGGGTGTACACGACTGTGATTATAATCGAAGAGAATTCTCTTGGTAGATAATGCAGTCGGCATTTGATTGTAAGGAAGTCCAGGTCAGGTGAACAGAAGGACTTGAGTTCCTGTGCGCTGTTATGATCACACCCTGACTCGTTAATCATAAAGCATACACTCCTGCCCTTCTTCTTACCAGAGAGATGTTTGTTTCTGTCGGTGCGATGCGTGAGGAAACCAGGTGGCTGTACCGACTCTGATAACATATCCCGAATGAGCCATGTTTCCGTGAAACAGAGAATGTTACAATCTCTGATGTCTCTCTGGAAGGCAACCCTTGCTCGGATTTTGTCTACCTTGTTGTCAAGAGACTGTACATTGGTTAGTAGTATACTCGGGAGCGGTGGGCGATGTGCCCGTCTACGAAGCCTGACCAGAAGACCGCTCCGTCCCACAGTTGTTTTGGGTCGCCTGCTGGGATTCGATCCATTGTCCTGGGTGATGGACCAAACAGAGGATCCGCTTCGGGAAAGTCGTATTCCTGGTCGTAATGTTGGTAAGTTGACGTTGCTCTTATATCCAACAGTTCCTCCCGGCTGTATGTAATAAGACTTAAGATTTCCTGGGGTAACAGTGTAATAAATAATAAATAAATAAAACTAAATGTTGCATAGTTTCCTAAGAACGCGAAGAGAGGCGGCCATCTCTGTCGGCGCCGGATGTTACATTTCATGGTTAACATGCATAAAAATGACTTCATAATAAGACAATGCATTATCACTTATCTACCTACAACATATTTGTCTGGACTGCAAATCAACATTAAAGACATTTTTCTCAGTTTCACTGTGCATAGTTACTGCTCTTTGCCTTTGTATGGCAGAGCGGGTAACTGCAGACAAAACACAGTGGAACAAAGCCATAGTCCTTTGGATTTTGTAGTTAGTGCAAATGTCACACTCCATTTTCTCTGAAACTGAACTTAATTAAACCAGGACACGTTGTCACAAGATAGAACAGATACTACAAAGCCTGATTTCAGTCTTAACTCAATTTTGAACAAAATTTTGACCAAAGGTGTAATTACTGCATTTTGCCCTTGTAGGTCAGTATGGGGAAAGTCTAAACCGAATGCTTTGAACTTCCCAACTCTCACGTCACCCTAATGAAGTTGAAAATTCAAACTGTTAAGGTAAGGGTTATTATGGTAAAGAATAGGAGTTAAGGTTAGAGTAGGGATGTCCCAAGGATTCCAGATAGCACTAACTTGGCTATGTTGCCTCATACTTTTTATATTTAACTAGGCAAGTCAGTTAAGAACAAATTCTTATTTACAATGACAGCCTAACCCAGACAACACTGGGCCAATTGTGCACCACCCTATGGGACTCGCAATCACAGCCAGTTGTGATACAGCCTGGAATCAAACCAGGGTCTGTAGTGACACCTCTATCACTGAGATGCAGTGCCTTAGACCGCTGCGCCACTCGGCAGCCTAGACTAATTGCCAGACTGATTACTGCTGGTGTGTAGCAAGTTTCAAGTTTTATTGGTCGTATGTAGAGGATACACGTGGCATACACCATCCAACAAAATGCTTACTTGCAGTTTCCTTCTCGACAATGCAACAACAATAAGATATAAAATAAAAAAATATGAATACGGAAATATAGTAAAATGCTCAACAGAATAGACATTTTTTTATTTTATTTATTTCACCTTTATTTAACCAGGTAGGCTAATTGAGAACAAGTTCTCATTTGCAACTGCGACCTGGCCAAGATAAAGCGTAGCAATTCGACACATACAACACAAAGTTACACATGGAATAAACAAAACATACAGTCAATAATACAGTAGAACAAAAGAAAACAAAAAGTCTATATACAGTGAGTGCAAATGAGGTAAGTTAAGGCAATAAATAGGCCATGGTGGCGAAGTAATTACAATATAGCAATTAAACACTGGAATGGTAGATGTGCAGAAGATGAATGTGCAAGTAGAGATACTGGGGTGCAAAGGAGCAAGATAAATAAATAAATACAGTATGGGAATGAGGTAGGTAGATGGGCTGTTTACAGATGGGCTATGTACAGGTGCAGTGATCTGTGAGCTGCTCTGACAGCTGGTGCTTAAAGCTCGTGAGGTAGATATGAGTCTCCAGCTTCAGAGATTTTTGCAGTTCGTTACAGTCATTGGCAGCAGAGAACTGGAAGGAAAGGCGGCCAAAGGAGGAATTGGCTTTGGGGGTGACCAGTGAGATCTACCTGCTGGAGCGCATGCTACGAGTGGGTGCTGCTATGGTGACCAGTGAGCTGAGATAAGGCGGGGCTTTACCTAGCAGAGACTTGTAGATAACCTGTAGCCAGTGGGTTTGGCGACGAGTATGAAGTGAGGGCCAACCAACGAGAGCGTACAGGTCGCAATGGTGGGTAGTGTATGGGGCTTTGGTGACAAAACGGATGGCACTGTGATAGACTGCATCCAGTTTGTTGAGTAGAGTGTTGGAGGCTATTTTATAGAGGACATCACCGAAGTCGAGGATCGGTAGGATGGTCAGTTTTACGAGGGTGTGTTTGGCAGCATGAGTGAAGGATGCTTTGTTGTGAAATAGGAAGCCGATTCTAGATTTAATTTTGGATTGGAGAGGCTTAATGTGAGTCTGGAAGGAGAGTTTACAGTCTAACCAGACACCCATTTAAGCATAAGTAGAATAGAGGAAAGCACAATATTTACATATGTATCATTGGTTCGCAAGTGTTTAAATTGTGCAATAGTAAATAAGAGTCTGGTAGCAGCAGTGTGTGTGTGTGTGTGTGTGTGTGTGTGTGTGTGTGTGTGTGTGTGTGTGTGTGTGTGTGTGTGTGTGTGTGTGTGTGTGTGTGTGTGTGCTAAGGTGCAGAGAGTCAGTGCAGGTGGTCAGTCTAGTTCAAGTGTCCAGCAGTCTGATGGCTTGTAGATAGAAACTGTCTCTGAGCCTGTTGGTATCAGAACTAACGTTCCGATAACATCTGCCTACAGTAAGGAAATGAACAGCTCATGGCTGGGGTGTGTGGGGTCCTTGATGATGTCTTGGATGTCTTGGTTATAGGCTATGCTGGCAGGTGATGAAAGTTATTAAGTTCAAATTCATTTGCAGTGATGGATAGGTGATGAGGGATATTGTTTATACAGAGACTCAGAACAGTTCTGTTTTATTGCATTTCAACAAAGACATCTTATCAAAATGTTGTCTCAGACAGTGCCCTTTATACTACTACTCCTGTGCGGTAGGGGGATTCATAAAGGTTTTATTTTACCACGGAAGAAGATATTAGTCATATGGTGAGTTACGTCATTTATCGCTCATAGTCATCCTCCATCTTTCGCTGTCGCATGCTTCCTCAGATATCTTCGGATCAGGTATGGTACATCGTGTTTACGTAAATATGAGAGGTTTTGTGGTCTACAATTACATGTGTGTTTGATAGTTGACCGGGAACGAAGTATTTTAGGTGAAAATAAGCGTTGACACTTCGTGTGATACCCAACAAGTCCACTAAATGAGCTTGCTAGCCAGTCTGTCTGGTTAACGTTAGCCTAGCTAGCTAATGTTCTCTATATCTGGCTATGTGTTTATATTATGTCGGCGACAGACACCATATATTTTGTGAAATGTGTCACACGTGTATTAAACTAGTTTTCAAATGGCATGTTCTTGTGTTCGCTGCTTACTGTTCACCGTAGTTAGTTACACCCCCCATGTTAAATGTGGTTAGTTAACTAGGGTTCATAACTAAACATAGTAAGTTAGCTATCCTAGTTAGCAGCAGCCGTGTGGGTTGTAATCCCGTTAACCTGAGTGGAGGGGTTATCTGACACTGGTCATCTATGGAACACATTGTTTTACTGATAGTGGATGATTGATAAATTGCCAAACCATATTGACTGCCTCCAATTGAAAACCGATAAGTTGTCATGTTTTACTCTAACTCTCATTTTCCCAGGTAACGTTAGCAACATGAACCAAGAAAAATTAGCGAAACTTCAAGCCCAGGTCCGGATAGGAGGAAAGGTAAGAGAATTCTCCATCTTTAGTGATGGTTACTTTCCTTGAAATGAACAGCAACGTTGTGGAGTCGTAATTTCAACAAAAACGGTGCAGTTCTGAACGGCCAATTGAAGAATGTGATTATGGAGGCAGGAGTGTTCCGATTTCAACCGCTCACACACCCTTATTGATCAGGCCACACCCGCTGAACAGGAGCATATGTACTACTGAGACTATTGACGGACATGTGCACCGTTTTGGGGAAACGTATCGTTCAGTATAAACAGTCACACAACATAGATGACGTTTAATGAACTGAACACACCCCTGATTTAGGGACTATGGGCTTCACCAGGCAAATTCAAGTCTGAACCTCGAAACTCAGTGGAACATGATGCTGGTTTGTACTGAACGACACATTTCCCCAAAATGTTGTGCACAGTCTTCAACAGCCTTTGAGGTATATTTTCTCCAGGTTGACAAGGTGTGGCCATTTTATATGGGTGTGACCATTTTTAATATCGCAAAACTCGTGCAGCACACAATAGAAAATCTCCCTCTGGGCCACCATAATCACGCCTTTCTTCAAATGGTCGTTCAGCAGGCCGTTTCCGTAAAATTAAACTTTGAACATCGTTCTGTTGTACACCCCCAGCTGAGGGTGCAATTCGTTATGAGGTAGAATAGAAAACAAGCAGTACTCCGGACTTCCAGACTCGGATTTGAATACCCCAGGGCTACAACATGAGATGCACACACACATGCCATTGAAGGAAATATAGACACGTGGAGTGTCCAAACACTGTCCTTGTTGAGAACCACTGTGTTGGCTGTCTTAGTTGGTTGCCGTTGTAAGCCCAGAGGGACCTGCAACCTTTTTGTTTTTTTAATTGCTCTTAATTTGGGGGGCTTTCGGCCTGGTTCAAATCACCAGATGGAGGTCTCAGAGGACTGGATACACCCCTGCTGTATTTAACCTCTTAAGTATGTTCTTACATCTCCCTGTATTGTTTTTAGGGCTCGGCACGTAGGAAGAAGAAGGTCGTACACAGAACGGCAACAGCCGATGACAAAAAACTTCAGAGTTCGCTAAAGAAATTAGCTGTCAACAACATTGCTGGTATTGAAGAGGTAAGCAACAGCAACCATTTCGTAGATAATGTATTGTAACACATGCATTGCACGTTTCATATATATTTCCTCCCTCCTTTGAGTCTCCAGTTTATAGATTAATTTGAATGAAACGACTGCACTTCTGAAGACTCTTGCATGGGCTACAGTCTTGTATGTCAGTCACTTTGGGCACCAAACTTGGAGTAGAATCTGAAGTAACCGAAACCCCCACCTGCTCTGTCACTAGGTAAACATGATCAAGGATGACGGCACGGTGATCCACTTCAACAACCCCAAAGTGCAGGCGTCTCTGTCGGCCAACACCTTCGCTATCACCGGCCACGCCGAGACCAAGCAGCTCACAGAGATGCTCCCGGGCATCCTCAGTCAGCTGGGTGCCGACAGCCTCACCAGCCTGCGTAAACTGGCAGAGCAGTTCCCTCGGCAAGGTGGGTTGGCAGATGCAGTAGGCTAGGGTGTATTTACGAGGAACCAAATGGGTAAAAAAAAAGAGGGACCTACCTGAATTTGTCCAATAGAAACTCTTGTTTTTGTTAAACTTTTGCTATAGCTTTCTGCTGTGTGCACTAATGAATACACCCCTGGGGATTATTCTGCAACCTGAGACCCAAAGAACGTCTTGATGTTATTGTGTACAATTTCTTATTTTGTTTCAGTGCTCGACAACAAAGCCCCGAAAGCAGAAGATATTGAAGAAGAAGATGATGACGTCCCAGGTAAGGATGATTCTGTATAAGACTTCAGAGGAAACCTCACATCATTTCAACCTGTAAAAACATCCTTTGTTTTCCTCTGCCTTTCTCTTCAGACCTGGTGGAGAATTTTGATGAAGCATCAAAGAACGAGGCAAACTGATTGATCTTCCCCTCAAGACCCGATACAAGGATTGGAACTGCAATTAAGAAAGGCGACTTCTCCGGTGTTTTAACTTTTAGCTATGAAGACATATCATTTCAAACACTATCCCGTCAACCAGAGTTTTGTGTGTTTTGAAATGGCCACGGATGCAGCCCTTATCAGACTGGCTTGCGCACTTAAACTCCCAACACATTGGTCAACAGTTCAGTACTTTTCACCACATTGTCAGTCTCGATCATGATTGCGGTGGTCTTTAAATAAAGCTAGTCTTCAGAGTTTTTTTTGTTTGTTTTTTTTGTTTATGAAACAAAATAAAGGTGATTAACATTTTGTACATGGTGCTGTGGTCTTTCTAGCTGTTGAAAGGGGGTATTTTGTTTTTGGAAACTACAATTTTCACAATGTCTGCCACCCTGGTTCATTATTGTAGTACCAAGATGCATAGCTTTTTTCTTTTGTCACTATATATTTAAATTCAAGAAGGTGTTGCCTTAAACTCAAGTAATTCATTCAACTCCAGCATCAGGTCTTGCAGCGGATATCGGACTGACTTGGATAATTTCACTGGTCAAAGATAATGGTTATAAGGCCTTTTGTGGTTGTATTTTTAGACAAATGTTTTCTGAGGTTTCATGTACACATGACTTGTATTATGATATAACACTTTAACCACTGGGATAAATATGTTTTAAATGTTTTATCAGGAGTCATTCATTCCTATGTGCAGTAGACACCTTTGGCTAGAAATGAGAGCGAGATTTTGATCAAATTAAACTGGCTTGTGTGGTCTACTGTACATTGTACACTGGTTTAGGAAAAGGACATATGAGGACATCCTTGAGTTCATTCAAGAAGACCTGCAGTGTAGCAGGGGGACAGAAGGAGAGGGGGGGGGGATAGAGGGAAATCCTCCCTCTGATATTGAGCAAGACTGTTTTACTTATTTTCTTTGCCGCTGTTACAAAATGCTGAAGTTCTTCAGTGCCCGGGACGATGAGAATGAAAGCCTCTTGGGTGCATTGACAGACGGTAAGGTTTTTAATTCTATTGTATAGAGATGCAAGATGTATTTCTATCAGGGGAAATTGTAGCTGATCTGCAATCATGCGTCTTGCCGCTCGCGACACGTAGAACGACAGATCCCAGCACAAGTGAGAATATTTGTTCAGCCTATTTGAATTACTGGAAAAATACGACTATTTTTGGAAATGGCGTGATAAAGATAATATTGTGCTTAATTACTCTGCAACAATTAATGAAGCGAGATGGGCAGCAAATGTCGCATTGCCGTGTTCGCTGGTTGAGAGGGGATTTAAACAGTTGCACGTGTGCAGGATATTCTGAGTCACCGTACCGCAAACGCTCAGTCAGCTGAATAGGTTGGGCCCTATTGTTGTTTAGTAATTGTCAGCATAAATGGAAGGGTTGGGGTGCGATAACGGGGTTGAAGCTGCAATGCAGTTTTACCCCCAAAATAATTCACCAACGCCAATAAAGGCTATGTGAAATTGTGCAATAGAGGCAATAACCAACCGAGGAGAGATCACAGCATATCCCCAAATCTGAATTAGGAATCAGATTTTCTTTCTCACCGTAATAACATTTTGGCGCATTTCAGTCGATAGTAAAGTAGAATATTTAAACAATATTGAATTAAATTAATATTGTCTTAATTTGTGTTTTTGTCGTTATCGATTCATGATCATGTCATTAGGCCTGTAACTATTTGTATACACCTTGATTCATAATGTATTATAATAATAATAATCATGCAGGCTTCATAATCTAACATCCAATTTTGCCACTGTTTCCTGAATAGCCACGGGAAGTATGGGTACTGAGTGTGCTGCAGCACCCCCTGAAAAAAAAAAAATATATATATATATATATATATTTTTTTTCTTCATAAAAGTAGTGCACTGGGTTTTTGCTAGTATTAGCAGACTGGTATAGACGCCTGTAGTGCTGGCAATTGGTTTGCGTGTGTGCAGTAGTAGTATAATTAATTAAGCAATAAGGCCAGAGTAGGTGTGGTATATGGCCTATATACCTTGGCTAAGGACTGTTGCAGAGTGCCTGGATACAGCCCTTAGCCGTGGTATATTGGCAATATACCACAAACCCCTGAGGTGCCTTATTTCTATTATAAACTGGTTTCCAACATAATTAGAACAGTAAAAATACATGTTTTGTCATACCCGTGGTATACGGTCTCATATATAATGGCTGTCAGCCAATCAGAATTCAGGGCTCGAACCACCCAGTTTATAATTGAGAACAGTATCTTGTAGGATTCCATAGTTAGAATTGTAAGAGTTGTTGCCTTGTCCCTTCTCTGCAATTGTCATTCTAATGGAATCTAGAAAGAACAAAACCCTGTCCTCAAACATTAACATCAAAACGCTCAAAGTTATGGGCACAGACACAAAACGTCCACATCAAAATATTTTTCTTAATCAAATGATGTAGAAAACAAGCACTTTTTGTGCAGTACTAATGTACCATCCTTACAAACCACTTAATGTAAGTGTACATTACTGTATTGTACATAGGCTGGTCATCTAGGGTTGTACCTGTAGACTTTCTATCACCATGAAGGAAAATAATGCACAATACATTCATTGAGTACACTGAGCCATCAAGTGGTTTGTGATGATGTGATGTGAGGATGTGGCTCAGTTGGTAGTGTGTGGCGCTTGCAATGCTAGGGTTGTGGGTTCGATTCCCACAGGGGACCAGTATGAAAATGTCTACACACACTACTGTAAGTTGCTCTGGATAAGAGCATCTACGAAAAGGAATGAGTAGATAATTTCAGTTTTCACATAGAGTTGCATTTGCTAAGTATTGC
Organism: Salmo salar; assembly: GCF_965601325.2. Classification (NCBI taxonomy): domain Eukaryota; kingdom Metazoa; phylum Chordata; class Actinopteri; order Salmoniformes; family Salmonidae; genus Salmo; species Salmo salar. The sequence continues at coordinate 48,925,434 of NC_138306.1, read as the reverse complement.
AAGAAACTGGAAAAAATATCAAGCAAGTATTTTTATATTCCACAAGTATTATCAGATTAACTGTTTGATACAGATAATTAGCAGACTCAAGTTACAAATGCTGGTAAACACTCAAATACATTGTTTACATTTTTCACAAAAGTAGTGCACTGGGCCTTTACCTGTCCTTTATTAGCAGACCGATATAGACGTCTTCGGTCAGCTGTGTGCAACCCCCCCACACACACACGCACGCACGCACGCACGCGCGCGCACACACACACACACACACACACACACACACACACACACACCACACACACACACACACACACACACACACACACACACACACACACACACACACACACACACACACACACACACACACACACACACACACACACACACACACACACACACACACACACACACACACACACACACACACGCTGGTGGTTCATTCACTATAGCCCTGTTCCTCAGAGAATGAGTCAGCTTTACCTGGCTCTCTGGATCTTCCTCCATCCCAAATGGCACCAGATTTCCTATATCACAGAGCACTATGGGCTCTGGTTATTACATTTTTTTAAATTGAACCTTTATTTAACTCAAAAGTTTAATTAAAAGTAACATTTATTCAAAAGTAGTGCACTTCATAGGGAATAGGGTCCCATTTGGGATGCAGCCAAGCTCTCTCAAGGACAACAGTGCACTTATGTTGGAGTCAGTGGATAATTTAACCCAGAGCCATATATCATTTACGTCATATATCATTTATGTCATATATATAGATATGGTTCAACCTATTAGATGCGACAAGATAAATGGCCAATTACCACCTAGGAACACAGCCTGTCCAATCTGGGGTCATGGTCATTGTGTGTGTGTGTGTGTCTGTCTCTGTGTGTGTGTGCATGCATACAACGAACGCTTTTGTGAGTGCGTGTATGCGCTTGTGGACTAAATGTTTTATGTTCCTTATAGCCCGTTTTTTCTCTCGGCTTGAAGCAGAATGTCTTTGTCAGGTTCATTTGACGTTTCTCTTCCAATGGTTTTGACCCGCATCCACGTCTTTGTATGAACAGATGAATCGGATGCTCCGTCTCTGATGGATGCTAAGCACCACTGGCTCAACAGACCCTGTCTGCTGATGCTCAAGGATGGTGATGTCACAAAGCCAGGACAGCTGGGCTGTGGTCACATCGGATCAGAGTCCCCTGCAAAATCCAAAATCCATTCAAAGGGGGTCCTGAGCCCAGGGGCGACAAAAGAGGGTCCCATTTCCCAACTAGAGACCCCCGCTCAGAGGCTGATGAGACAGCTGGAGGATGGGAACAGCGCTGTGACAACTCTCTCCAACTGGGGAGAGAGGCATTTCGGGAAGGCCTCCACCCCTTTGATGCTCATACCCTCCAAAGCGGCTGTGCCAGAGGTGGAGATGAAGGAGGAGAAGAAGAGGCCTCAGCTGCCCTCCTTCAAGGAGGACTCTGTGGTTGAGGAGAAGGAGCTGGAAGAGAGTGAACGTAAGCTGCAGGACTCACCCAGTGGCTCAGACGGCATAGGTCCTGACATGGAAAACACGTCTGATCGTCCTGTGGAGGAGCTCTATGAAGGCAGCCAGACCCAGGGGCCCAGACTGGGGCTTCAGAACCAGACCAAAGCCAACGGGCTAACTAATGATGAGACTAACGCCAACAGAGCACAGGCAGACAGTGAAGAGGGAGCTGTGGGGGACTGCACGCCTTCCCCTATGTCTCCGTCAGTGGATCCAGACAATGAGCTACAGGCCGGCCCCGCGGGCATTCTGTCCAGGGAGCGAGGCACTATCCTGGGGGAGGTGGCCCCCGTGTGGGTCCCTGACGCCCATACGCTGGTCTGTATGATGTGTGAAGTCAGGTTCACCTTCACAAAGAGAAGGCACCACTGCCGCGCCTGTGGCAAGGTGAGGGTCTTACATCACTTGGTTGTGTTTAAATTAAGAGGGGATTACATGTTTGTCTATGATCTCTTGTCTCTGAGAAAGGAGGCTGACCTCGTTAGTGATTTTGTGTGTGTGTGTGTGTGTGTGTGTGTGTGTGTGTGTGTGTGTGTGTGTGTGTGTGTGTGTGTGTGTGTGTGTGTGTGTGTGTGTGTGTGTGTGTGTGTGTGTGTGTGTGTGTGTGTGTGTGTGTGTGTGTGTGTGTGTGTGTCCTACAGGTATTCTGTTCAGTGTGCTCCGGTCTGAAGTTCCGACTAACACACCTGGATGGGAAGGAGGGGCGTGTCTGTGTCTCCTGTCACTCAACTCTAGTGAAAAGTGAGTATCACCTGACAACACTGTTACCATGACACTACAGGCAAAAACGTTTTTTTTTACACAGTTCATTGGTGCAACATACAGAAACAAGTTCCTGTCAATTGACACTCTCTCTTTTGTTATTTTCTTTAGGAACCCCTCCCAGGGGGAGAAGGAGGGTGTGGTTTGCTGATGAAATCCTATCCAATGAGAAATCAGACTCTGCTCCTTGTACACCAATCAGAGGCCCCACCTTCTCACCGCTATTATTGAGGAGAAGTATAGCTGCTACAATCAGAAGCGCCACTGGCTCACCACAGACCAGCAGGAGGACACCAACAGCACAGGGGCCGCCCCTGCTCAATGTATGTAATACAACATTGTCAGACCAGACTCATTTAATGCAATGGATTTAAAATGTACATAAAATAAATACGGATGTTCTCACATGTAGTGTACTATCAGTCTTTCTGTTGATATCTTTGATATCCATAACGCAAAAGTAATATATAAGCTCTCTCTCTCTTTCCTTCCTCCTCCCTCTCTCCTCTTCCTTGGGGCAGCAGGTAGCAGGTAGCAGGTAGCCGAGAGCCTCGAGGCTAGAGAAGTGGGTCGTTGCTGGTTCTAATCCCATGTCTGACAGGGGGACATCTGGTTGAGAGTGTCCTAGATGCCATCACCTGCAGTTGTGGCCTTGAGCGAGGCACTTAACCCCTAAACTGCTCACTGGTGTGGTACTAGTAGCTGCCCACTGCTCCAGCCACTGTGTGTGTGTGGTACAACAGAAGACCAATGTCTGTCTTGTATGGATTAATAAAGTATTCTTCTCCCCTCTCTGTATAGCCTCTGCAGGAGGTGTGTGGGCCCTGTGGCTGGGGTACAGCAACCCTGGTCAGTAGCCACATCAGTAGCTCTGCCAACCTCATCCCACTGGATGGCCTCCCTCCCATCCTCACCTCTACTGGAGTCAAAGGAGGTACAACCAGGCCACCAACACTGGAGATGCTAACCGCTAGAGCTCACTTTAGCTCACTGTTTTGGTATTTTCATAGGGCAGGGGTATTCAACCCCTACCCTATGAGGACCGGTGCCTGCTGGTTTTCTGTTATACCTGATAATTAATTGCAGACACCTGGTGTCCCAGGTCTAAATCAGTCCCTGATTAGAGGAGAACATTCGAAAAAATGCAGTGGAACTGGAACTGGCTTCGAGGTTGAGGGTCATAGGGTTAGGTAGTCAGCTACAGGATATGCGGAAGGCTAGCTCACTGTACTGGGATTGTCATAGCGTTAGGTAGTTAGCTACTGGAGATGCTAATGGCTGGCTAGTTGACTGTACTGGGATTGTCAAATGGACACTTATTTTGAATAGTTTCTAAGGATGTCTAGGTCACCGTTTCATCTGTCTCACCAGACTACACGGTGGAGGAAAGGCCCTCTGAGAGGGTTCTCATCCAGGACCTGGAGAGCGGCAGGCCCAACTCCCTGGTCTTTGTCCTCAACGCCAACCTACTGGCCATGGTCAAGCTAGTCAACTGTATGTGACATTTTCTCTCAAAATTCAACTTTTTTCAGTTATTGACAGTGTGTGACACCCTGTTTTCATCTTAGCTCACTGTGGAACAATTCAGGTCACATGTGACCTCACATTGAAGGGCTACCTCTCATTGACTTCCCCCAGATGTAAACAGGAAGTGCTGGTGTGTGACGTCGAAGGGCATGCACGCGGTGGGCCAGGTGGAAGTGGTGGTGCTGCTGCAATGTCTGGCCGAAGAAAAGAGCTTCCCCAAAGACATCTTCAGCCACTTTATACAGCTCTACAGGGACGCCCTCACAGGTGAGACTGGCAATGACGTGGTCTGGCAGGTTAGCTACCATTGATCAGCACTGGATTGAGCTCTGAAGCAGGTCTTGAAAGAGTCCCATTTTCCTTCCATTTTACATTTTAGTCAATTGGCAGATGTTCTTATCCAGAGCGATTTACAATTAGTGCATTCATCTTAAGATAGCTAGGTGAGACAACAACACATCACAATAGTATCAAGTCCATTTTCCCTCAACATAGTAGTTATCAACAAAGTCAGTGTTAGTGGGATGGGTGCACCATGAGAGTTATTTAAGATACTCTTCAAAGAGGTAGGGTTTCGAAAGATGGGCAGGGACTCCGCTGTCCTGACTTTAGGGTGCCAGGACAGAGATCAGCTTCGACTGGGCTGAGCGGGAGCTTTCGTGCCGTAGGGGTGTGAGGGACCAAGAGACCAGAGGTGGCGGAACGGAGTGCTCAGGTTGGGATGTAGGGTTTTTAAGCCTTGAGACAATTCCCTGTGTTTATCAAGAAAGGTTCTCCACCGAATGGACATCCAGCCAACTTGACACAACTGTGGGAAGCATTGGAGTCAACATGGGCCAGCATTCCTGTGGAATGCTTTCGACACCTTGTAAAGTCCATACCCGGACGAATTGAGGAAGGTGTTCCTAATGTTTTGTACAGTCATTGATTATCTCTATCTCTCTCACTCACTCACTCACTCACTCACTCACTCACTCACTCACTCACTCACTCACTCACTCACTCACTCACTCACACTCTCTCTCTCTCACTCTCTCTCTCTCATTCTCCCCCTCTCTCTTTCTGCAGGCAAGGTACTGAGCCACCTGGGTCTCTCCCAGTTCTCCAGTAGTTTCCTGGGCTGTGAGGAGCATGCCGGGTTCCTCTGGGTGCGCGCCACCCTCCAGTCCCTGCAGGGTCTCCCTATGCCCAACCAGCCCTTTCTCTTTGGCCTGCTGATCCACCGGGCTGAGGTGCCCTGGGCCAAGGCTTTCCCCCTGCGCCTCATGCTCAGATTGGGGGCTGAGTACAGATGTGAGTCAGCGCTCTGGAGGCAGGAGAGAGATGTGTGGCTGGAGAGAGAGAGAGCGAGAAAGGGAGAACCCACAGACCCCACAGAGCCCCAGGACAGCAACACAATTAGACCCAACCAAATCATGAGAAAACAAAAATATCATTACTTGACACATTGGAAAGAATTTTTAAAAAACGGCGTAAACTAGAATGCTATTTGGCCCTAAACAGAGAGTACACAGTGGCAGAATACCTGTCCACGGTGACTGACCCACAATTAAGGAAATATTTGACTATGTACAGACTCAGTGAGCATAGCCGCCAAAGGCAGACCTGGCTCTCAAGAGAAGACAGGCTATGTGCACACTGCCCACAAAATGGGGTGGAAACTGAGCTGCACTTCCTAACCTCTTCCCAAATGTATGACCATATTAGAGACACATATTTCCCTCAGATTACACAGACCCACAAAGAATTCAAAAACAAATCCAATTTTGATAAACTCCCATATCTACTGGGTGAAATACCACAGTGTGCCATCACAGCAGCAAGATCTGTGACCTGTTGCCACAAGAAAAGGTCAACCAGGGAATAACAAACACCATTGTAAATACCACCCATATTTATGTTTATTTATTTTCCCTTTTGTACTTTAACTATTTTCACATCAGTGGGTGAAAGAGAGAGACAGAGAGAGAGAGAGAGAGTGCGTGAGAGATAGAGAGTGCATGAGAGAGTGCGTGAGAGAGAGAGTGTGTGAGTGCGTGAGAGAGTGCGTGAGAGAGAGAGTGAGAGAGAGAGAGAGAGAGAGAGAGTGAGAGAGAGAGTGAGAGAGAATGTCTGTGTGAATAAGTGCGTGAGAAAGTGTGTGAGAGAGAGTGAGAGAGAGAGAATGTGTGTGTGAGTAAGTGCGTGAGAAATGTATCAGAGACACAGTGTGCAGCTTTTGACGGCCACGTCCAGCATCATCTCATTAAGGTGTTCCTCTCCCTTTCCAGTTTACCCCTGTCCTCTGTACAGCGTGCGCTTCAGGAAGGCTCTGTTTGGGGAAACCGGCCACACCATCATGAGACTACTAGTAGTAAGTAGCTTGCCTCTCATTACACTAACAACAATCAACACCAAGGTTGTGTTCATTAGGGCACACCGTACCAAAATGTTTTACAACGGAAAATGAATGGAGCGTTTCTTACTGGACGAGTTCAGAAAATCCCTCTCTGTTTAGGTCTGTTTTCTTCCATTTGGGGTCTAATGAATCACACATTTTTCCCTCATTGCTTACCAGGACTTCAGGAATTACCGGTACACTCTGCCAGTGGTGCCTGGACTCACTGTAGATCTGGAAGCTCAGAGGACCTGCATTAAAATCCCTACCAACGGCTATGATGAGGTACAGGCAAACCATGAAGCAGCACTTGGTTACGATTTATAATAACTGTAATGAATACGGCATTATAAATGCATATAAATTATAAAGCACTCCCTTATAAACAACTCTTTCATCAATAGATCAAGGGTTGATATCAATCATGTCTCTCTTTCCACCCTTCCATCTCTCTCTCCCTATCTTTCTCCTCTCAATTCAATTCAAGGGGCTTTATTGGCACGGGAAACATATGTTTACGTTGTCAAAGCAAGTGAAACAGATAATAGATCATCTCTCTCTTTCTCAGCTGATGAAGGCTTTGAATAAATCCAATCAGCATGTGCTGGCCATGGCGGCATGCTTCAACGTGGCTGCAGACTCCCACCTCATCTGTGTTCAGGGGGACGATGGCGAATACCAGACCCAGGCCATCAGCATCCACAATCAGCCTCGCAAAGGTGGGAGCGCCCCTAGAATCAACAGAGGGCGATGTGGACTAGGGGAGACCGTAATCTCCCATGGGCATGTAATATTTCAAATTGTATATAACTGCCTTAATGTTGCTGGACATTAGCAGCAGCTAATGGGGATCCTGAACAAATTACGGAAGATTTTACTTCTGGGTTGCAGAGATTATTAGGGAGACTGAGACAGAGTCCACTGCCTGTCCTGTAATCAAAGAGAACCACCAGTAGAGAAGGAATGTTACACAGGGGCAAGCAGCACATCACCTACAATCAGGGAGAGGGAGGGAGAGATTATGGTACAGAGATGTAATATTGACTGCCACATAACACCCATGATGTATCTGGCCTTTGACAGCCTAGGGGAAATCGTATGTATGATTTGCAATGTTTTTAAACTCGCTCACTGCAAGAATTGTGCCTTAGCTTCCACTTTTTTCACCACTGGAGGGCAATGTGGTGTCATGTGAGAGGGTGAACCATCCTGAGAAAGATACAGTTCTGTCATTATTTTGGGTTAGTCCAACTGTAGTATTGAAGGTGTTTATATACTAAACTCAGCAAAAAAAAGAAACGTCCCTTTTTCAGGACCCTGTCTTTCAAAGATAATTAGTAAAAATCCAAATAACTTCACAGATCTTCATTGTAAAGGGTTTAAACACTGTTTCCCATGCTTGTTTAATGAAACATAAACAATTAATGAACATGCACCTGTGGAACGGTCGTTAAGACACTAACAGTTTACAGACGGTAGGCAATTAAGGTCACAGTTATGAAAACTTAGGACACTAAACAGGCCTTTCTACTAACTCTGAAAACACCAAAAGAAAGATGCCCAGGGTCCCTGCTCATCTGCATGAACGTGCCTTAGGCATGCTGCAAGGAGGCATGAGGACTGCAGATGTGGCCAGGGCAATAAATTGCAATGTCCGTACTGTGAGACGCCTAAGACAGCACTACAGGGAGACAGGACGGACAGCTGATCCTCCTCGCAGTGGCAGACCACGTGTAACAACACCTGCACAGGATTGGTACATCCGAACATGATGGCAAAAACAACTGACCGAGTTGCACCAGGAACGCACAATCCCTCCATCAGTGCTCAGACTGTCCGCAAAAGGCTGAGAGAGGCTGGACTGAGGGCTTGTAGGCCTGTTGTAAGCCAGGTCCTCACCAGACATCACCGGCAACAACGTCGCCTATGGGCACAAGCCCACCGTCGCTGGATCAGACAGGACTGGCAAAAAGTGCTCTTCACTAACGAGTCACGGTTTTGTCACACCAGGGTTGAGGGCCGGATTCACGTTTATCGTCGAAGGAATGAGTGTTACACCGAGGCCTGTACTCTGGAGCGGGATCGATTTGGAGGTGGAGGGTCCGTCATGGTCTAGGGCGGTGTGTCACAGCATCATCGGACTGAGCTTGTTGTCATTGCAGGCAATCTCAACGCTGTGCGTTACAGGGAAGACATCCTCCTCCCTCATGTGGTAACCTTCCTGCAGGCTCATCCTGACATGACCCTCCAGCATGACAATGCCACCAGCCATACTGCTCGTTCTGTGCGTGATTTCCTGCAAGACAGGAATGTCAGTGTTCTGTCATGGCCAGCAAAGAGCCCGGATCTCAATCCCATTGATCACGTCTGGGACCTGTTGGATCGGAGGGTGAGGGCTAGGGCCATTCCCCAAAATAAGTCTGGGATCTTGCAGGTGCCTTGGTGGAAGAGTGGGGTAACATCTCACAGCAAGAACAGGCAAATCTGGTTGCAGTCCATGAGGAGGAGATGCACTGCAGTACTTAATGCAGCTGGTGGCCACACCAGATACTGACTGTTACTTTTGATTTTGACCCCCCTTTGTTCAGGGACACATTAATCAATTTCTGTTAGTCACTTGTCTGTGGAACTTGTTCAGTTTATGTCTCAGTTGTTGAATCTTATGTTCATACAAATACTTACACATGTTGAGTTTGTTGAAAATAAACACAGCTGACAGTGAAAGGACTTTTCTTTTTTTGCTGAGTTTACAAGTCAAGTGGTGATATGTGGTGTTGTTGTGTTTCAGTTACTGGTTCCTGCTTCTTTTTGTTCAGTGGAGCCCTTAAAGCAGCATCAGGATATCTGGCCAAATCCAGCATCGTTGAAGGTACTGTCATCCTTGTGTATCTTTATTTAGATCTGGAACATTACCTTAATAATCAGATTCAACTATTCACATACAGAAATAGTCTTATTATGACAACATTACTACTAACTTTCATCCTAAATATGATTTCCTTATTTAGAGTCTCTCTGTGTGTGTGTATGTGTCCATGTGCACTCAAGGTGTGTGTGGCTGCATGTATGTGCAGGTGAGTGTGTGTGTTCTTGTTGCTGTCTGTGTGTGTTTTTGCTGTATTGCTGTCCCTCTCTCCAGATGGGCTGATGGTGCAGATCACCGTGGAGACCATGGTGGAGCTTCGCCAGTCGCTACGGGAGATGAAAGACTACAACATCTCCTGTGGGCGGATCGACCAATCAGACAGCCAGGAGCATGTCCAGGTCCAATGGCAAGAGAAAGAATGCACTGTAAACAAGGGGTAATGGTTTGGTCATTACATCTGCCCTGATCAGTGTTCCATGGCTAGTTCTGTAGCCTATCATTATCCTACCTTTAACCTCTCACTAACCCATTGTCGTTTCATCCGGTCTCCAAGTCTGTCTCAGACCTGTGAACCCCGTTCCCCATTAACCATTCTCTATCGACGTAGGCTACTCTTTATCATTTCCTTCTACTTTGTATTACCCTCTGTGTGTGTGTGTGTGTGTGTGTGTGTGTGTTTTGCAGGGTTATTAGCCCCATTGATGGCAAGTCCATGGAGTCCATCAGCAGTATCAAGATGTTCCAGAAGTCTGAGTACAAGGCCAATGGAAAGGTCATCCGCTGGACAGAGGTTAACCCCAGCCTTTGGACCAAACAATATCTAGGGCACATCTAACCACTAATCAAATCAAATCAATTTATATAGCCCTTCTTACATCAGCTGATATCACAAAGTGCTGTACAGAAACCCAGCCTAGAACCCCAAACAGCAAGCAATGCAGGTGTAGAAGCACGGTGGCTAGGAAAAACTCCCTAGAAAGGCCCTCACTAGTCTTGACTCCTACTCAAAGCCTCTTTATTACTGTATTCTTAAAGTGCATTGTTGTCTTATGTGTCCTTCAGGTGTTCTCCCTACAGAAGGGGGGTCATCCTAAGAGCCAGGGTGACCACCATACAGAACACAGCAGGCTCACAGAGAGACTGGCCCGGGCATTCTGCCTGGCACTGGGCCCACACCTCAAGTTGTTGAAGGAGGATGGTATGGCCAAACTGGGGCTGCGCGTCACACTGGACTCCCACCAGGTGAGGGCGCCATTGGCTAGGATGAAGATACTGCATGTAGGTCATTGGCCAATTTAGACCTTTGAGGAAATGTAATCTTTGAAATTGTATAGCACTTTATTCCCACCTGACTTTAATAGTTGTAATACTTCTTGAATGACTAATATGTGAGTGGTTGACCACCTATTAATATAAAGTTATTCTTTATGTAAATAGTGATCGGATATAGGCCTGCATAATATTACCAAAGCTAGCAGTTGAACCCATAGATGTGTGGTGGTTAACATCGCTTTTCCATGTTCCAGGTGGGGTTTGTGGCCGGCAGTAACGGCCTGCCCCTCCCAGCCCCGTACCTCAACGCCCTGGAAACCGTGCTGATTCCCATCATCCACAGCAGGGGGCGCAAGAGGAGCGAAGAACCCTTAGTCATGGAGCTCATTTTCTATATCCTGGAGAACATTTCCTAGGGGAAAGGGGGTCAAAGTGCACACATTCATCCCCACATCATCCGCTCTCCATTTGTGCTGGTGTGAGTTCGATAGCTTCAAAACAGCATTGGTTGGAGGAGTAAGCTCTTTTATGGGACATAGAAACTCACCTCCAGGATGTACTTCTCAGCCAGCCTGTAAGAAAGGGTGGCTGCATGGTAAGTGGTCTGACTCACCAAAGCTCACCCTGCCTTGGCCTCAGCAGCAGTAAATATTTAATGGCTTGAGAACAGTACATTTCTGTATATTTTCAATAAATATCCATATTTTGAGAATGCCTTTAAACTGGGGGCTGTATTCAGTTCCAATGGGAAAATGAGAATGACTTGAAATGTTATGTATCAGTAGACCTGTAGCTAGCTGTTTGATGCAAACTGAATTAATTCATGTTTAATAACGTTTTCAAATTCGGATGCATTTTAATTCCTCTCGATTAAACCCGAAATGCATTACAGTCAACCTAGGATGAATAAACATATTAACACAAAGGACATCATACAAGGATTTGTCAAACATTGTTTGAAATGCTTGTGGAAATCAAGGTATCAAGTTCCATTTTCCGTCAGGATCAGTATCCGAGCAGATGTAAGGAGACATTAACGTCCACCTTTATTTACAGTGTCAAGGTCTCACAGAAATGCTTTGAAAGAAGCACCATAATGTTGCTCTGTCATGACAAGCAGGTAATTTACCAACTCATTGAGGTTGTTGGACTTACAGCCTTGTGAAGTAAGAATGGCATTAGCCTTGACACGTCATAGATACTGTAGACATTTCCAGACAGTCATTACCATTAGAGGTTGTGTCATTGGCATTGTTAGGTAATTTACAGTACGCTTGTCAACAGCTCAAAGTCAAACTCATATACCGGTATTATGTGTTTGCCCTAGTCCAACCCTGAACCAGGCCCCTCCCCCACACAAAGAGCTGTGGGTTGGGTGAACAATGATGAGTGAGAAAGTTACAGAGGGTCAAAGATAATGCCAAGACATCGAATCTCCCGTTTTTGGAAATGTTGAGCGATTAGCATGTCTTGGGGGTATGATCTTTGACCCTCTGTACCTTTCTCACTCATCATTATTATTCACAATTAATTCAGGATTATCGATAATCATGGTAGTATTATCCATAATCAAGTGTTTAGAAACATATTCTATTCTCATTTACAATAAAAATGACACAATACATTATTTACCATTCCTTTCTATTGGGCACAAAATAATCTGAAACACAATCAAAAACTGCAAATCCATCCAACAAGTTTGTAGAGTCACAAGCTTGAAGTGGTCATTGTGTGCTAGGAATATGGGACCAAATACTAAACTTTTGACTACTTTATTTACAATAATCTTCAGAGGTGTCAATTTTTAACCTTACCTTTTTTTTGAAAAAAAAAGTATTACTTGTTAAACAAAATCTCTTTCTCTTAGTATAAAATAATATCCCATTTTTCTTGTATACAATATAGCTCAGTATTTTTATTATGTATTTTATATAGTCATTATTGCTCATCTTTATCATAGGTGGCAACATCAGTAAAGAGATAACATCAGGTCATAACATGTCTCTTCATAAATTGTGTTCCATAGTAAGTTTCCAGTTAAAAAAAAAAAAAAAACGAAATGTGGGACCCCAACCGCAGAAGTCATTGACCTCGTCATTTTCCCAGCTTTTTATGCTGAATAAAACTAAAAAACGATCAGAAAAGAAACATAACCAAAACATTCTTTGGAATCCACAGTAGTTCGTACGGGATCTCGTATTCACGTGTCTCAGATGTTCTTTTCCGAAGACCCTAGGACTTCTTCATCTTGCCCGCATAGGCACTGCCATTTTCGTTGTGACTGGAACCGTTGCTAGTGCCATTACTGTTACCTTTCTTGTGGTGCTTGCCATTGGCGACCATGGTGGTCCCATTGGCCTTGCCGTTGAGGCCAGGCTTGGAGTCCTGCTTGGGCAACCGCTTTCCCTTCACGTATGCCTGGTACCAGAAGTTGGAGAAGAGCACAAAGAAGAAGGTGCCATACATCCAGATGAGGTGGATGAACAGGGGTACCTGGTAGTCACAGCTGTCCATGAAGTAATACTGGGTGACGTGGAGGGACACCATCACAAACTGAACCTGTTGGTGGAATGAAGAGGAACAATACGCATATGGAGAAGAATGTTCTGGAGTGGCACAGCTCTCGCACTGATCAATAATGGTATTTCAGACTAGTTTATTTACTACTTTAGTATATTGCATCTACAAAAGTTAAAAAATAAAATAAAAAAAACTAGAACAGATCACCTTTTAGAGAAACAACTAAAAATTGCTGTATAACGAAGACCTGGCAAAAGCTTACTACTCATAGTACAAATGTATACTGGAAATGACAATGTCATACACATCCATTCAAACTAACAAAACATACCAGTTGGATGGCGGTCATGTACTTCTTCCACCAGAGGAACTTTTGGAAGCGTGGTCCAGCCGCAGACAGGCCGTAGTAAGAGTACATGATGACGTGGACGATGCAATTCACCATGGCATGGAAAGAGCCTATTCCCCCTGGGGTAAAACACACAGAACACTTCAAACCAACCCTGCCCATATTCCACTGGATCCACCAACAACATATCTTTGTCTACTGCAAATGGAATCATCTTCCCACCATTTTACAATACCAAATATTGTGGACTCACCGGGAGCTAGGCTGACACCCCACCACCAGGTCCAGGGCATGAAAGAGTGGTGGAAGACATGCAGGAAGGTGATCTGGCCATGTTTCTTCCTCAGAACGAAAAACACCTGACCCAACGAGAGAAACATGTCAAATACAACCATGATGACCATAACATGAACAGGGGGGAAAGACTGAGGAGATGCAAATCTGTAGGAAATAATCTGAAGTGTTACCGTGTCCAAGAGCTCAATGAATTTGGAGAACAAGAATAACCAGGCCACTCGAACCATCTAGTGAGGGAACAACATACCATTCAAACGTGAGAATTTGGACAAAACAGCCTATTAGTAGTAATCTAAAGATAGTATTGTCACAGTGGATCAGTAGGAATATCCTAAGAATTTGTATCTTTTCTTGCATACTTTCTTTCAAAGATGATGCATCTCATGACCATCATGGGGGAGGGGGGGGGGGGACCATGCACAAAGACTCAAGACTTACTCTAAGGCCTTGGGGGCTATCCGAGTAATCAACTGCATCACATCTCCATGTGTATGTCGTGGCCCAGCCTGACATCAAGAACTAAAAAGACAAGAGAACAAATTGAACAAACAGATACTGTAGCTACCGGTAGTCAAACTATATTGGAAAGAAGCCATACTGTTATTAACATAAGCAAGTGTATATTGACTATATGGGTCATCTTCTACATGCAAATCTCAAATCTTATTTACCTCCGTCAATCTAGGCAATGGTTCATTTAGCTAGTGTTCCAATTATCCAACACACTCTGGCCAAGTATGGCAATAACCCATTCAGACAGAGCTGCCACATACCAAACACCAAATACACTGCTAGGGAAAAGACTGGCTCCAAGTCCTGTAGAGATGGCTCTCAAAAGAACCAATCAAGAACCCCGATCTTTGAGAGACAAGAGCTTTGCGTCATAGTGTTTCACCTCATAGACAATAAAGGCATTCAATGCCACCATGGAGAAGTTGTAAGTGATCATGGCCTCCTTGAGTTGGAAGGGCTTGCGGTTGGCCATGAAGCGAGGCCCAGCAACCAGCACGAAGAAGATGTAGGTCAGCAAGATGGCCGACATGTTCACCGGACTCCCCATGAGTGGGTAACTCCACAGTCGCGGATCTGAGAAACAAAACATGAGCTGTAAAATAAACTACAAAACAGGTTTATGACCCCCCCCCCCCCCCCCCCCAATAATACTTGCTTACAGCTTTCAAGGTACACAAAGCAGAGATATAGTTAAGTAATTAACTAGGCAGAAAAATACCTCACCTGTTCCCTTCAAGAGGTACTCATAAACCCCCATGGCTCTATCACCAATGTCCTGAAGCATTTTGACTAGCTTCCCACTCTGGTATCACCACCCAATCACCTGTGGAAAAGCAAATGAATTAGTCATGATGTCATTTTAATGTATTTTGCACCCGCTTTTGCTTTTTTTTTTACCTGCCGTGATTCTAAATGTGTTGTTTTTATTGTATATGTTTGTTTTTTACTCAGAGCTTTGAGATAACTCTAATGAAAAGCGC
Organism: Salmo salar; assembly: GCF_965601325.2. Lineage (NCBI taxonomy): Eukaryota > Metazoa > Chordata > Actinopteri > Salmoniformes > Salmonidae > Salmo > Salmo salar. Next base: position 48,910,434 of record NC_138306.1, on the reverse strand, counting down.
TATAAAAAATGACATGCATTATATATAAAAATATAATACGCTACTCCAAATCCCTTACATACTGACTAATGTGATATGCTATTACAATATCTTTAGGTACTGACTTTACAATATCTTTTACCCAAACATCATTCATGGTATTAAACTGCCTGCATCATATTTAATAATCTAGTCACAGTTGTATTTGGCAAAACCATCAACCCTTACTCGCAAAAACACGACACAGAACATCACTTTACAGCTGGTATTTTATTTGGTTTCATGACATGAAAAAGGAGACAGGAAATGTGAGTGTGCTACAGTTGATGATCCTTGTTCAGCAACAGTGTGTTCTGGTTCTGAACAAATATCACTGACCCAGCATACCACACTCTGCCCCCACATCCCAGCATGCCTTGCCCCTGTCCCGGCAGACATGGCCTGACAGCAGAGGGGAGGGGCTACAGACGAGTGTCTCCATCCCACAGCATTCGCCTCAGTTTGGGACTGCCAAGTATGGGAACCAGGCCAAAACACAGAACCACAGCAAAACACAAACTCTCTCTCTCCCCCCAAATGACCCCAGCCGTAAGAGAGAGGAGGCAAAGGCAATCATCTTTGAAGTTTGAATTTGTTCTAGACCAGTCTCATGAGATCCAGGTGCCGACAGAACTACCATGACTGAAGAGGGAGATCAAACAGGCGTATTTACCAACATGTTACATCGGGAACAAACAGCATAACACAGGTGGGACGGTTTTACCTCAAGGTTTATAAAAGAACAATTGGACTGAAGACAGGTGTTCCACAGACTGGAACATTTACCTTAGGGTTATAAGGACAATTGGACTGAACTCAGCGACCTGCAACTTATATCAACAACTGAACTACAAGTATCAATACTGGTATTCAAACTTCTAATCTCGACACATTGGCTGGCTACAATGTGTATAAAGCAACAAAATATGTACACGGGCTGAGCGCAGTCTTGACAAAACCTATCCATATCAAATCTCAACTCCATATAGGGCATGTCGTCAATGTTATTGGTCAATAGCTGGGATGTGTGGGTGCGGTAGCATTCTTGCCACACTATGGAGAAAGAGGGATCCATTGTTCAGAGAACCTACACTGAGCTCTCCCTGCCCTAGGAGTAAAGTCTACCCTAAGCTAACACCATCAAAGGTAATGATCCAGCCTACTGGAATGTACGGGGGGGGGGGGGGGGGGCGCAACAGCAAATAGTATCTAACAGAGTTAAAACATCTACCTGTCCTTAGAGCTTAACACACAGTACACAATCAACATGGAATGACTCAATCAGTAACGTCTGAGCATACAGGGAACAGTATAGGAGACATTGTCAAGTGTACACATCGTTGAAACCGGAGGGACCCTACATGATTACAACAATAGTTCAAGTGGGAAGTGTTCCCTCTCAGCTCCCATCCACTGGTATGCTCACGGAAAGCCCTTTCAATTAACCAAACACTAGGCTGGAGGTCTTTCATACAGCAACAATGTCAAGCAACACCTGTTTCCAAATGGAATATTCAAGATAACTGCTTTGTGTACATGTCAACATTTAGTCCGTTTGAAACTTTGCCCAACATGATTTCGCTCATGTGGTGTGAACGACAACCTATGACTTACATACACGTCAGTGTTGAATGTATGACAAAGGAAAGCTTTTCACCACTCAGTAAAGGGAGCTCTCACACAGATAGTATCCGATATTCTGAAGTATGTTGAATAGCAGGCCATTCCATTTATCTACTTCAGCATCTGTACTCAATGAGCCGAATGCAGTCTTTTGTTATTTTTATGTAACAGTGATTACGAACTTGAAGTCAGCAGCCGGACATTTTCAGACCAACAGGGCTTTCTATAAAATGTATGGCCTTTAAAATCATATAACCTGCACACATAACTGTATGTAAAGTTAACTGGCATTATCAGTACTTCTCTTGAACTCCGGTAAAGGTCCGGAGTAGTTTACCAGTAACTAGCCACAACTCACATAAAAAAAATACTGTAGTATACTATGGTATAAATACTATGGTATTAATTGTAGTGTTTTTGCAGACTTTACTGTAGTATTCACTAGTGTTTACTGTAGCATTTACAGTTAACTAGTCTAAATACTGTAGGAAAATAAAAATGATATATACTATAGTAATTCATGTAGTATACTTTCGTATTTACTGTAATGTCTTGGTTTTGCAGACTATAGTGTTTTTGTTCTATTATCTTTGACATAGAAGTAGAGGCTTTCTCCTTGAGGAAACCTACTAGGGAAATACTAAAGAGAGCTATAATTTTCCATAACCTGTAGGTAGCTACAGGGACTGGGGTCTGAACGGATAATTCAGCGCTTCTGCTCTTTTCGGAACACAATATACGGTATGTAGGTTTCTCACTTATGGATGGCACAAATTGTGATATGGGGAGGGGAATGGGCAGGGTCTATGCAAATTAAAAACTGTAGTATTCACTACAGTTAAAAAAGTGTGGTGTTTTTGCTGACACTACTGTAGCATTTACCAGTGTTTTTTTTGTGTGGATAAAACTGTAGTTTTTACTATAGTATTCTACAACATTCTATAGTAAGTACTACACATGATCGAGGGATACTACATCGTGTAGTATAGTATTCTACAGTTTACTATAGAATTCTATAGTAAGTACTGTAGTATTCTATAGTAAACGGTAGTATTGTTTCATCTGGGAAGGTATAGCAAATGCACATGTTCGAAGAGGCAAAGGAATGTCCTGTTTGCGAGATCTAATCTAGCAGCTAAGATCACCTGCACATTTTATTCACCTGGAACCTTCAAGGACACCGATAACAACCACACGGCAAGGGGGATATCAGGCTAAACCGCTATTATCTTGACTACATGTGTGATTATGAGAACATTCCTGAGAAATCGGAACATGTAGGCCTTTGAACTTAAATGCACATGACATAACACATTATGGATGCAATAGGTGAAAACCTCAAGGAAAAGCCTGCAACTAAGGCAGAGGTTGGCATTTACTAAACCACAATTCATGCGTTTCAAGCAGAAAAGCCGAGCATCACGGGCGCCTACAAGTGATATAGGGCAAAGTTCATTGTATGCAGATTTACAGCGCACCGGCAGGGAGTTTCCTGGTTGTCGAGTGAGTGCTCACCTGTCGGTATGATTCTCATTTCCATGCTAATTTAGACCAGAGACCAAGCATTTCAGAAAGCTCTTACACAAATAGCTGTTGTTCCTTTGGAACCTGAAAACAAGGCGAGTCAGCAGGCGTGCCTCATATCTGTGGTGACAACACACATCTCAGTGCCTCTAACTCGGGCAGATTCAGACATCAATCGTCTGTCTTGATCAGAGGAGTAACACTTGCACATTAAGAGATCATGTGAACATTATGACAAATGTTAGATATCTATTGATAGTGTGAGTGTAGCATCGGAGAAGGTTGCTGTGTACCCATGCGAGGAAGAAGAGCAAATTTACATTTGAATTTATTTTTTGAGTCCTTTTGAGAGGCCACTTGGCTCTTTCCACTTGGAAACAAAAATAGAAAAATGTTTTGGCATCTTGCCTAAATTTCTGACTCAAAGACCAAACCTTTAACTAGGCAAGTCAGTTAAGAACAAATTCTTATTTACAATGACGGCCTACCGGGGAACAGTGGGTTAACTGCCTTGTTCAGGGGCAGAACGACAGATTTTTACCTTGTCAGCTCAGGGATTTGATCTAGCAACCTTTGGGTTACTGGCCCAACGCTCTAACCACTAGGCTACCTGTCTCTAACCACTAGGCTACCTGCCGCCACTACTTTAAGCCTTGCTGCCGTGCCCCTCTACTTTGACAAAAATATATTCAACATAACCCCCAAGACAACATTACCTAAAACACCATATCTACTCAAAAGCAAGTGTGTATAACCCTGATCAGACATGTGATTTGTTAAAAATCTCACTGAAGAACTGGATTTTACTAATGGAATTCACCACCAGAGATCTGAGTATTGCACACAGAGGGGCAGTTTGTATTGACAACCTTTCTAGTCAAAAACACGCCTCCGTGTGAGTATGAGAATGTATAGTGTCAGGGTCTCGTCTTGTGGCTAAGATGGACCTTACCAGACACAGGAGAACACAACACTGATTCTTTCAATCCACATCCGAATGCACCAAAGAAAGAGACAGACCAGTGAGGAGGAAAGAAACCTGTACAATAGCCATAGTGGAGATATACAAAGGATATCGGAGAGACTAGAGAAACCCCATTCTTCTGTCAGAGACCAGAGAAGGTAGACAGGCCAATAACCTAATGAGTGCGGAATATTCAGGATATTTCTTTTTACCCTTTTGGCTTCTTGTACGTTTCTATAAATTTATCTAGACTAAAGCAAACAACCACAACTACAAATAGTGCTAGGAAAATCTTGGTCAGGACATTCATTCCAACCTTTAGCAACACCAAACCATCCAACAGAATCTAGTAGTTCAACAGCGGTACAGCAGCAGAGGACTGTGACACTGTTCATATTTGGTAGATTCACTTTAAAACAATGTGTGAAAACAGTAGTCCTTCAGTTCTGATCTGACTGTGCCATCACTTCAACCTGGCCACCTCACTACTGAAATGCCTCAAGAGTCCAGACATACCAATCCCATGAGCTCACTACAAACACTTTTAAACTCCAGTCACATTGTAACAAAGCATTCTGACTGCTGCTGTAAAGACTTGCAGGAGAATTTCCTCATGGTGTTGTGACTAAGTCAGCGATAATCCTTCCACCAGCAGACTGTGGTGGATCACAAGGTGACTCTTCTCATCACCCTGACCAGAGAGTCAAAGTCCAAGCACTACACAAATCAAAGTTTGTCACGTGCGCCGAATACAACAGGTGTAGACTTTACAGTGAAATGCTTACTTACAGGCTCTAACCAATAGTGCAAAAAAGGTATTAGGTGAACAATAGGTAAGTAAAGAAATAAAACAACAGTAAAAAGACAGGCTATAGCGATGCTACATACAGACACCGGTTAGTCAGGCTGATTGAGGTAGTATGTACATGTAGATATGGTTAAAGTGACTATGCATATAGGATGAACAGAGAGTAGCAGTAGCGTAAAAGTGGGGTTGGCTGGTGGTGGGACACAATGCAGATAGCCCGGTTAGCCAATGTGCGGGAGCACTGGTTGGTCGGCCCAATTGAGGTAGTATGTACATGAATGTATAGTTAACGTGACTGTGCATATATGATAAACAGATAAACACTACCTCAATTCCATGAAAGAAACGCCATACAGGCATAGCTAACGGCAAAACGGACAGACAGATGAAGCCAATTAAATGTAGCCCTTTTTGGTATTCCAGTCCTCTAACACTGGACTCAATAGGGCTAAACGGTTAACAGCCATAAACCAGGAGGGCGGAGACTGCAGATCACCTCATCCCTCTCCGTTCCAGAACGGAGGGAGTGTATCTTTCCTCAAAACTATCAGCCATCTCCAGACCTTGACCAGATACAATTCTCCGTGACTACACTATTGACATAGAAAACCCAGAACAAAATTGTGATGCTGGTAATAAATCTTGGTTTAGGAATAACTCTTCAAATCGCAGACTAAGTGCCTCTTTTACGACTTGCAGGGAAGAGTAGCATAGTGGAAAGGGTGGGGAAAATGCATGTGTTATGGGAAGCCTGTCAATCATAGTGGTGAAAAAAAAGGAGCCTTGTTCAAAGGGTTAGAGTTCATGATGAACAAAACGACAGAGGAGAGGGGTAAATAAGGTCCACAGGGAGAGAGGGAGGAGCCAAATAGAACAAACACATAGTGCAGCTTGGTGTTTAAAGGCCTAATGCAGACGTTTTTATTTCTATATAAATTCATTTCTGGTTAACAATTATGTAACTTACTGTGATTGTTTTCAAATAAAATGGTAAAAAAAAAATTTTTTTTAAAATAGCTTCTTAGCAAAGAACAATTTCTCGAGCAAGAATTTTTCTAGGGCTGTCTGGGAGTGGTCTGAGTGGGGTGGGGGGGAACTGAAAACTAGCTGTTATTGGCAGAGGTTTGAAACTCTTTCTTACTGGTCTATTAACTCAATTTACTCCATACCAACAAAACAGGCTGAAATGTATTTTCACTTACACTAAAAAAGTGCATAATCATAATTTTCACAGTATTATTCCAACCTCAGTGTGGGAATATATAATTAAAACACAGAAAAATCACACTTTTGACTGTACTGGGCCTTTAACAGAAGTGTTGGCAGGGATGCTCTACCTACTGTACGCACACACACACTGGGTTTTCAAAGTCAAAACAACGTCTGTGTGTTTACCCCAGCTTGTTAGACACATAATATAGGCGTTCCCTGAGGAGATAACGTAAACACAAGACCTAAAACCCATTTAGGGAAACAAACCCAAACCATTGGCTCAACAAGCGTGTCAAAATTAGATAAAGGGGGAGAAGACGTTAGGGTTTGTTTCCTGGGTACTCCATCTGGTGCTAAGTGAGCAGACTTACCTCGTCTTTGATGTGGTTTATTTCTTGTTCACCTCAGAGCGGGCCAAAGGATGCCAGTGTGGACACCAACACTAAAGAGCACAGCTAGCTTGCTTGCTCCTTTTGCAGAGAAGCGCCAGGATAGCAGTCAAGGGAGAGAGAAAGGGAGTGAAAGAGAGGAGGAAGCAGGAGTGAGTGAGACAGAGAAAACGGATGAAGTGTGACTGGTACTGCTGTCCTCCCCACCCACCGTGACGCACACACAGTGAATGAATAACTAGTTCAGAAAGAGAGAGCAAGGCAGAGAGAGAGAGAGAGAGGAGGGAGGAGTGTATATGTGTCAGCGTAAATGCAAGCTGGGCGGTTAAGAGAGTAAGAACGAGAGGAAGCTGGCCTTGTATTTCAACCGGCAGTGTGAAAACCTCAAAATTAAGGAAAGGTAGGTGACTGGCCGTTTTGTGACCACAGCCCTGGTCTGACAGGAGTTGCCCCTTCCCCTCTATCCTCCCCCCTCCCACAAAGCTAAAACACAGCAGAATATGGCATCATCCTGCAGGTTTCTCTCCTAGGGGCTGGGCTGATTATATTATTCTCATACACAGCAGGGAGAAATCAGTGGCTACTCTGTTGTTGTGCCGCTAGTCTCTTTCCCCAGCCAACACCCGAAAGCAAAGCTAACATCCATTTCACCCTCCATCTGGATTACCAAAAGAAACATTTACAACTCCATGACACTTACAAAAACAATCATATGGGGCTTTCCAAAATGTAATAAAAAAATGTATTGTTCATCAAACAGCATGGAATACTTCCTCTGGAGACTGAACACCAAAGAGGAAGAGACCAGTTGGAACATAAAAACTATATTTCTACTGTTTACTCAAGGCTGGTTGATAAATCTCATAACATAGATAAGGCCATTATGGCTTCTACAGGAAGACAGTGACTTACTGGCAAATACGTAAGTATATTGTACGTTATGCTTGCTCTCACGCATTTTAAATCAGAGTCTGATCTCCCTACCAAGCCCAGTTTTAAAAGGAGGAACAGATATTGAGACAATCTTTAAAGCTATGTAGTTATGACGCTCACTCTCCCTCTAGAACAAACACGTGCAGCACACACACTCATGTCTTGGTGTACCTGTCCAGGCCTAGGCCATACACAACAGTCAGGTGGGAGTCAGACACACTCCACCCTTTAGTTGTATATTAAGTAACCTACTAATTCCTCTCTACTTTAAGCGAGCTCTCAGATCCTTTGTGATGTAAAACATTTGTGAAACAAGCCACCCCTAATTGAGAGCGAAGGACACTCGTCAAGTACTGCTCTAATATTTTATCTAACATCAATCTACTGAAATTAGGTACCTAGTCGTGACTAAAAGTGTGCATCACAACTAGCACCCTAGTCCAATCAACTGTTAATAGTTGTATAGATGTAGTTGTCTGGCCTCTTAATATTTCTGTATCTGTGGACAGAGACGAGTTGTTGCTCTGTCCCAAGGGATTTGATTAGTTTAGGAGTTCTTAGGATCCGCGTTAGCCGACGCCAACACCTAGTCTTACTGGTGTCCTACATTAAAAATAAATGTGTTTTTTGTTTCCTTGAATTTGTTTTGGACCTGAAAAGACCCCTGGTGACATGTCTGGGGGGGTAAGTGTGTGTCAGTGCCGTGTGTAAGTTGACTATGCAAAACTATTTGGAATTTCCAAAACGTTTCTTAGAAAAACAAGAAAAACAAAGTGAAGCAGTCAGTCTTTTCTCAACTCTTAGCCAAGAGACTTCCTTGCATAGTATTAATATTAGCCCTCTAATTACAAGATGTGCCGCTCTGTTCTGGGCCAGCTGCAGCTTAAATAGGTCTTTCTTTGCAGCACTTGACCATATGACTGGACAATAATCAAGATAAGATAAAACTAGAGCCTGCAGAACTTGCTTTGTGGAGTGTGGTGTCAAAAAAAGCAGAGCATCTCTATTATGGACAGACCTCTCCCCATCTTTACAACCATTGAATCTATACTACATGACCAAAAGTATGTGGACACTGCTCGTCGAACATCTCATTCAAAAATCATGGGCATTAATATGGAGTTGGTCCCCCCTTTGCTGCTATAACAGCCTCCACTCTTCTGGGAAGGCTTTCCGCTAGTTGTTGGAACATTGCAGAGACTTGCTTCCATTCAGCCACAAGAACATTAGTGAGGTCGGGCACTGATGTTGGGCCTGGCTTAGGCCTGGCTCGCAGTCGGTGTTCAAATTCTTCCCAAAGGTGTTTGATGGGGTTGAGGTCAGGGCTATGTGCAGGCCAGTCAAGTTCTTCCACACCGATCTCGACAAACCATTTCTCTATGCGCCTCGCTTTGTGTGAGGGGGCATTGTCATGCTGAAACAGGAAAGGGCCTTCCCAAACTGTTACCCCTAAGTCGGGAAGCACAGAATCATCTAGAATGTCATTGTATGCTGAAGGGTTACGATTTCCCTTAACTGGAACTAAGGGGCCTAGCCTGAACCATGAAAAACAGCCCCAGACCAATATTCCTCCTCCAAACTTTACAGTTGGCACTATGCATTCAGACAGGTTGCGTTCTCCTGGCATCCTCCAAACCCAGATTAGTCCGTTGGACTGCCAGATAAGGAAGCATGACTTATCACTCCAAAAGAACACGTTTCCACTGCTCCAGAGTCCAATGGAGGCAAGCTTTAAACCACACCAGCCGATGCTTGGCATTGCGCATGATGATCTTAGGCTGTGTGCGGCTGAACGGCCATGGAAACCCATTTCATGGAGTTCCCGACGAACAGTTATTGTGCCGACGTTGCTTCCAGAGGAAGTTTAGAACTCAGTAGTGAGTGTTGCAACCGAGGACAGAAGATTTTTACACACTACGTGCTTCAGCACTTGGTGATCCCGTTCTATGTGCTTGTGTGGCCTACCACTTCACGGCTGAGCTGTTGTTACTCCTAGACTTTTCCCTTTCACAATAACAGCACTTACAGTTGACCGTGGCAGCTCTAGCAGAGCAGAAATTTGACGAACTTACTTGTTGGAAAAGTGGCATCCTATGATAGTGCCACAGTGAAAGTATTCAGACACCTTCCCTTCTCACATTTTGATACATTACAGCCTTATTCGAAAATTTATTAAAAACATTTTATCATCAGTCTACACACAATATCCCATAATGACAAAGCAAAAACAGGTTTGGAAATGTTTTCAAATGCATTTCAAATAAAAAACTGAAATACCTTATTTACATAAGTATTCAGACCCTTTGCCATGAGACTCGAAATTCTGCTCAGGGACATCCTGTTTCCATTGATCATCCTTGAGATGTTTCTACAACTTGATTGGATTCCACCTGTGGTAAATTAAATTGATTGGACATGATTTGGAAAAGCATACACACCTGTCTATATAAAGTTCCACAGTTGACAGTGCATGTCAGAGCAAAAACCAAGCCATGAGATCGAAGGGATTTCCCGTGGAGGTCCGAGACAGGAGGATTGTGTGGAGGCACAGATCTGGGGAACGGTACTAAAACATTTCTGCAGCATTGAAGGTCTCCAAGAACAGTGGCCTCCATTCTTAAATGGAGAACCTGATGGTCACTGACAGAGCTCCAGAGTTCCTCTGTGGAGATGGGAGAACCTTGCAGAAGGACAACCATCTCTGCAGCACTCCACCAATCAGGCCTTTATGGCAGAGTGGCCAGAAGGAAGCCACTGCTCAGTAAAAGGCACATGACAGCCCGCTTGGTGTTTGCCAAAAGGCACCTAAAGGACTCTCAGACCATGAGAAACAAGATTCTCTGGTCTGATGAAACCAAGATTAGAAACCAAGAACTCTTTGGCCTGAATACCAAGCATCACATCTGGAGGAAACTTGGCACCATCTCTTCAGTGAAACATGGTGGTGGCAGCATCATGCTGTGGGGATGTTTTTCAGCGGCAGGGACTGGGAGACTAGGTAGGATTGAGGGAAAGATGAACAGGGCAAAGTACAGAGATATCATTTATGAAAACCTGCTCCAGAGCGCCCAGGACCTTTAGACTGGGCAGAAGGTTCACCTTCCAACAGGACAACGACCCTAAGCACACAGCCAAGACAACGCAGGAGTGGCCACTCAATGTTCGAGTGGCCCAGCCAGTACCCAAACTTGAACCTGATCGAACATCTTTGGAGAAACCTGAAAATAGCTGTGCAGCGATGCTCCCCATCCAACATGACAGAGCTTGAGAGGATCTGCAGAGAACAATGGGAGAATTTTCCCAAATACAAGAGTGCCAATTATGTAGCGTCATATCCAAGAAGACTCGAGGCTGTAATCACTGCCAAAAGGTGCTTCAACAAAGTACTGAGTAAAGGGTCTGAATGCCTATGTAAATATCAGTTTTCTATTTTTAATACATTTGAAACATTTCTAAAAACCTGTTTTTGCTTTGACATTGTGTGTAGATTGATGAGGGAAAAAAAACAATACATTTTAGAATAAGGCTGTAATGTAACAAAATGTGGAAAAAGTCAAGGGGTCAGAATACTTTCCAAATGCACTGTATGTTTTGACCATGAAAGTTTACAATCTAAGGTAACAACAAGTAATTTAATCTCAACTTGATCAACAGCCACACCATTCATTACCAGATTCCACTGAGGTCTAGAACTTAGGGAAACAAATACAATGCTCTTAGTTTTAGAGACGTTCAGGACCATTTCATTACCAGTGGTGTAAAAGTACTACTTTTTTTTAGAGCATCTGTACTTTTACTATTTATATTTTTGACAACTTTTACTCCACTACGTTCCTAAAGAAAATAATGTACCTTTTACTCCTTACATTTTCCCCGATACCCAAAAGTACTTGGTACATTTTGAACGCTTAGCAGGATAGGAAAATTGTCTAATTCACACACTTATCAAGAGAACATCACTGGTCATCCTTACTGCCTCTGATCTGGCAGACACACTAAACACAAATACTTCATTTGTAAATTGTCTGACTGTTGAAGTGTGCCCCTGGCTATTCATACCTGAAAAAAAAAAAAAATAATTGTACCATTTGCTTTGCCTAATACTGTATAAGGATTTTGAAATTATTATTTATACTTTTGATACTTAAGTATATTTGTTTTTACACAGCTGCTTCGCACCGTTTTATCTATGCATAGTCACTTTAACCCTACCTACATGTACAAATTACCTTGACTAACCTGTACCCCCACACATTGTCTCAGTACCCCCTGTATATAGCCTTGATACTGTATTGTATTACTTTTTACTTTCGTTAGTTTGGTAAATATTTTCTTAACTCTTTCTTGAATTGCATTGTTGGTTAAGGGCTTGTAAGTAAGCATTTCACGGTAAGTGTTGTATTCGGTGCATGTGACAAAGTTTGATTTGATTCCACGATATGGCAGAGGTTGAAAAGCCACAAGTTCTCAACAACAGGTTATGGTCAATAATATCAAAAGCTACACTGAAATCTTACAGTACAGCTCCCACAATCTTCTTATTATCAATTTATTTTAACCAATCATCAGTCATTTGTGTCAGTGCAGTACATGTTGAGTGCCCCTCTCTCTAAGCATGCTGAAAGTTTGTTGTTCATTTGTTTACAGAGAAATAGCATTGTAATTGGTCAACAACAAAACATCCAACAGTATACTAAAGTGCTGGCAGGTCTGCTGTTAGAACCAGTAATGGCCGCTTTACCACTCTTGGGTAGCGGAATGACTTCAGGCCTGAGGACAAAGACTTTCCTCTATGCTCAGATAGGAATGGCTATAGAGTCAGTTACCTCAGTTGTCAATGCCAGGAGGTTTGTCATTATTGAGCAATAACAGTTTTTCTACCTCTCCCACACTAACTTGACAAAATTTCATTTACAATGCTTTTCTTTCATTATTCGTTTTTGTATGCATGAGTACGATTCATTGTCGGCATTTTCTACCTAAGTTGGCCCACTTTGGAAAAATTATTGTTATCGATCAATAATGACAAACCTCCTGGCATTGACAACGTAGATGGAAAGCTACTGAGGATGGTAGCTGACTCTATAGCCACTCCTATCTGTCATATCTTTAATCTGAGCCTAGAGGAAAGTCTTTGTCCTCAGGCCTGGAGGGAAGCCAAAGTAATTCCGCTACCCAACAGCGGTAAAGTGGCCTTTACTGGTTCTAACAGCAGACCTATCAGCTTGCTGCCAGCTCTTAGCATACTGTTGGAAAAACTTGTTTAACCAATTACAACACGTCAATAACACTTAACATAACATCTTCTGTAAGCATTACAGGGATATGGCTCTGAATATATATACACAGTAACACCTCCCCATAAGCATTCCTGTCTCTTCGATAGATGTTATATCCTTTTATTGCTATATCAAATGAATTATCTAAGTGAGTCTCAGAAATGGCTATTATATGAATCTTATTTGGGCTCCCAAGTGGCGCAGCGGTCTAAGGCACTGCATCTCAGTGCTAGAGGTATCACTACAGACCCTGGTTTGATTCCAGACTGTATCACAACCGGCCGTGATTGGGAGTCCCATAGCGTGGCGAACAATTGGCCCAGCGTCATCCGGGTTAGGGTTTGGCAGTCATTATAAATAAGAATTTGTTCTTAACTGACTTGTCTAGTTAAATAAAGGTTTAAAAAAACATTGATGTTTAGCAAGTTATTGACTTCATGAACCTTATTTCTAAGGTTAGATATATTAATATGGGCTGTTTTCAGTCCTGTCCTGGGTAGCTTATCAGAGATAGACAATATGGAAGAGCCAACAAAAAAAATAACACAGTGCTGGTCATTATTTTGCTATAAAATAAACAAAATCCTTATCGAAACCCCAATTCGTAATGCAGACATTCCAAGTAAATGACAGAAACAAAAAATATATATATATTTATATTGTTTATTGAACAAAAGTAGTTTAACAAACTCAGATTTGATGTGCAAAAATGTTACCACCTTCAGTCAATAGCTTGTGGCACCTCCATTAGCAGCGATAACGTGGAGTAAACATCTCCTATAGCCAGTAATCAGTCTCATGATTTTTGCCCACTCCTCCTTACAGGTTTGAGGGGTGTCTGGCATGAACTGCCCGCTTCAGGTCCTGCCACAGCATCTCGATTGGATTTAGGTCAGGACTTTGGCTTGGCCAATCCAAAAAAGGTCAATTTTGGACTCGTCGGTCCAGAGAATGGACTTCCAGAAACATTCAGGTTTGTCCAGGTGATCTCTGGCAAACTTAAGATGGGCAGTTTGGTTCTTTGACAGCAGAAGCTTCTTCCTAGCAACCATCGCATGAATGGCATTTGGATTCAGTGTTCTTCTTATTGTCACCTGAGCTGCAGCAAGGGAAGTATGCAAATCTCTAGATGTTATGTTTGGGTTGGCTTTTACCGGATTTATTATTGTTCGAGGCTCTTGGGGATATTTTGGAAGGGCGTCCACTTCCATGCCGAGTTGCTGTCATGTTAAATGCTCTCCATTTGTAAATGATTTGCCTGACAGTGGACTGATGAAGCTCAAATCTTTTTGAGATGATTTTATAGCCTTCCCCAGACTGATGTGCTCTCACCACCCTCATGTCCTCTGAGATCTCCTTTCCTCTCGGCATGGTGTGCTTTGTATTCACCTGGATGGGTAACACCAAACCGACCAGGTTTCTTACCTCTATTTAGAGTCCCCCCCAAACAATCTCTCCTTTGATTGATTCATTTGGTATCAAATTATTTACCCACCTGATTCTACTTAAACTACTTAATTTAACCAATGCAACTTGGGGTTCACTTATTTTTACACCTGCACTAATTCCTGTTTAATTTTGTTTTTTTACTACATGCATGATTCTCTACACCAACATATGGTATTGGTAAATATACAGGGAAGCAAACTGGTGAGGGCCCACTGAAACATGCAAAACATCCCTGCTAGGGGGAAATGCAGGTTGGAACTAATTAAACAACAAAAAATATGATATACATGATCAGTCTCGGTGTGTAAAATAAAAAGTGGTTAATATGAACCTAACTCACAGCTAAAAAATGTAAAGAAAGCAATCCAATGTTAGTTATTTGTTACCTAGACTTTACTGCAAATGACACTCAAGTCTTGAGAAAGAACAATACACTAATATTGCAGTTAGCCATGAAGGCCTTTCTAATAGAACGCTTGTGACCACACACACACTAAAAAAGTAGAAATACAATGAAACAAACAGGCATTCTATTTTTGCTCTATAATAGATATCGATCAAGTGCACAAGGCTACACATGTGCAAAAATAACGTTCACTGAGTAAAACATTTCAATAATCCCCCCCTCACTCACACACACACGCGTTACTGTCAAGTTCAACACAACTAAAGCAATATCTTTGGGCTACACTGCACATTTGTTCTACAATGTGCCAACAGAGCACGATACCCTTTGTTAGCATAATTGATCTCTTTCAGGCAGAGAGTACACCTGGCATACCCTTTTTTATCCACTGTATTGAAAAAGACCAAGGTAAAGTTGGTTTTATATTCACACATTCAGACATTCGCCAAAAGCCATTTTAAAATAGTAAAAATCAATAACTAATTAATTGATTGTCACAGAAACATAAAAATATATATGGTGTACTCTATAAATGTCTAGCATACTTTTACAACCTTTGTTTTGAATAAATAAATCCAGTTTTGATTTGATAGAAATACATCTTTCAAATGCAATTTAAAGGTGTATAAATCAATAACTAATTCACCATGTCACAGAATCCTCAATCTAGATATGATTTATTCTATAAATGTCTAGAATACTTTTACAACCTTTGATTCTGTCATAATCAGTGAAAACGTTATTGATTTATATAGCTTTAAATGGCATTTGATAGGATTTTATGTATTTCTATCAAGTCAAAACTGGAATTGTTCCTCAAAATAAAGGTTATGCTAGACATTTATAGAATAAATCATACCTAGTTTGATGTTCCTGTGACAAATGGTGAATTTCTGATGAATGTGTAAATATAAAACCAACTTTGCCTTGGTTTGAAAAAGTGGGAAAGTGTGTGGTGTTCCTTTCACCTCTATAGTGGCATCCAGCTTAAGCCAGGCCCAGCTCCACTTGTTTAACAAGAAACGCCTCATTTTCACCCAATTCTCTCATTCAGAAAATTAACAGCATAGTATAGAGGGAAACATTACTGTTAGTTCAGATAGTTTGTTCATTAGCTAGTTAACATTTCACACAGATTGCCAGGGTCCAGTAAGCAACTAACGCGTTATAACTTGAACGGCAACAGTTAATATTATAGCGAATTGGTTAGGTTACTAACGTTAGCTGTCTGACTTTATGGCCATTTCACAGTCTGCCGATATGGAGGCCTATAACAAGGCCTATGGTGTCATCACTACTGTGTCTCGCCACTTTGGCCTGGATGAGGGCAAGGTTCTTGGCAGTCTGGCGAAGTACACTTCCAAGCAAGGGCTTTGGGATGGAGAGGCAAAATGGCAGTCTTGCCAACATATCTCATCAGCTACCTGGTGAAAGGGACTTTGTTGATCTGAGGCTCTTTCCCCTGTTGCCTCCATCATCCTCCAAATCCCACCAACATCAGCCGCATCAGAGCGCAACTGGTCCTTGTTTGGGAACACACACACCAAAGCACGCAACAGGCTGACCAATACAAGGGTTGAAAAATTGGTGGCCAGCCGGGTAAATTTGAGGCTTTTTGAGGCTGACAACGAGCCATCCTTAACAAGGTTGGAAAGTGACAGTGAAGATGAGGCCTCAGAGTCTGATGTTCAAGAGATGGACATTGAGGAGATCCAGGGAGAAGACATGGAAGCCTGAGAGGAAGACAACCAAAGCTTTAGTTTCTAGACTATAATTTTACAGATGCATGTTGAAAACGTTTTTGGGAGATGCGACGGGTCATTGGGGATCATTCAATAGTCCCTTTCTTTTGTTGTTCAGTGAAGTCATCCCATGTGAAGAGTTAACTCCTTTAATTAAAGTTCAATTCGTAACAAAATTGTTTTTTTTTATTTCTATTGGAAGGATTTAATCATTTGCAATTATGTCTTCTTATGATAAGGTAAA
Organism: Salmo salar; assembly: GCF_965601325.2. NCBI lineage: Eukaryota > Metazoa > Chordata > Actinopteri > Salmoniformes > Salmonidae > Salmo > Salmo salar. The sequence goes on along the minus strand of NC_138306.1, from coordinate 48,893,843 downwards.
ATGTTTTGTTTCTATCTCCATATAATATGGTAAATATATCCAATGCAAAAAACATGACATTTAAATGGTATTAATATTAATTTTCATATATTTGTTAATTCCCATGGAAAATTTCTACCTCTAAATATTCCACAAAATGTGCAACTCTACTTGATTGAAACACCTGATTGGCCTCTCATACCACGATGCTGTATGTTTCTCAGCATAAACTGCAGCACTAACTCCTCTCTGTTCCCTGCTGGCCTGGGGTGTAATCATAAATCCCAAACATTTTGCAACGGAAATCGTTTACTCAAAATGGAATACGTTTTGCAACAAATACAAGAGTTTATATCGGATAAATTCAAGTATGTCCTTTCCCGATTTGTTTTGTTTGTTTGAGTCCCCAATCTGTAGTCTCAACCTGCTTTAAAAAGGAGACCACCATCATCCCAGTGCCCAAGAAAGAAAATATGACATGCACAAATGATTATCGCCCCGTTGTACTAACCCCGGTCATCATGAAACGCTTCGATAGGCTGGTCATGGCCCACATCAAGGCCAGCACACTGGACCCACTCCAATTTGCCTACCGCTCCAACAGATCCATGGAAGATGCCATTTCAATCATTTCACATGGCCGTAACACATTTGGACAATAGGAACACCTATGTGAGAATGCTGTTCATTGACCACAGTTCAGAATTCAACACTATTGTTTCCTCCAAGCTCGACACCAAGCTCAGAGCCCTGGGTCTGGACACCACCCTCATGCTGTGAGGATTGGCAACATCTCCACACTGACTCTTAACACAGGGGCCCCCCAGGGGTGAGTCCTCAGTCCTCTGCTGTACTCCCTGTTCACCCACAACTGGCTTTGCACGACACCAATTCCATCATCAAGTTTGCTGACGACACCCCGGGTTGTAGGTGTGATAAACAACAACAAGTCAACCTATGGGAGGTAAGTGAACTGGCATGACAACCACTACCTCAATGTCAGCAAAACAAAGTTGATTGTTGACTTCAGGAAGCAGAGGGAACCACGAGCAGAACTGCAGTAGAGAGAGTCAGCAGAAGTTCCTCAGCATCCACATCATCAAGGACTTGTCATGGACCAACAACACCACCACTCTTGTCAAGAGGGCGCAACAGCGCCTCTACTTCCTAAAGCAGCTGAAGAAACGTGGCATTGCCGCCCCGGGTCCTCTCCAAACACTACCGCTGCACCACCGAGAGCGTCATGACCGGTTGCATCATGGAATTGCTCCGTCCACGACCAGAAGGCCCTCCAGCGGGTGGTGAAGACGGCCCAGTACATCACTGGGACCGTGGTCCCACCCATCCAGGACATCTACTTGAAACAGACGGTATCGGAGCATAACGTCTGATACCAACAGGCTCAGACAGTTTCTATCTACAAGCCATCAGAATGCTTAACACTTGAACTGGACTGCCCACTTGCTCTGATTCTCTGCACCTTAGCACGCACACATCACAACTGCTGCTCCCAGACTCTTATTACACTGCCCCCACATCCCCCGTTCACCGATACACATGTAAATATTGGGACTATAAATACTGTGCCTTTCTGTATTATACATATGCTCAAATGTTTATTCTATTCTACTGAACCATTTACTTTATGTTCATATTCTTATCTTTTATTATTGTTGTTGCAATGTCGAGAAGGAAACTGCAAATAAGCATTTCGTTGGACGGTGTATACCATGTGTATCCCCTACATACGACTAATAAAAACTTGAAACTTTTTTGGTTTGGTTTCTAGTGAATAGGCCTACGCCCCAGGTTTGTGTGAGTGAGGTTACGTCATGTGTCTGTATGTGTTCTAGTGGTTACACAAGTAAGCACATGTCTCCTGATATTTCCACCCTTATGCTGTACTATGGTGCAACACTACCAAGGCCTTCCCCACTCTCTGAATGGAATGAGCTACAGGCTATGAAATATACAGTAAAATTACCAAGGCAACATGCTGATTTTCTACAAAAGAAGCTGTCTCTTCTGAAATTGAATAAAATGGCAGAGCTATTTACGACATTGCACACCATTTAATCTCAGATGGCACATTAAAGATCACTTAATGGCCTAATGTCAAAATAAGTCCATGTTCCAAGACTTCTGTTATGTTGATGAAGCTATATGACTCAACTCCAAGTGGATAAGAAAGGTACCGTCTGAAATTCTGGTATTATTAATACGGTACCCATCTTCCCCATTCTTTTGGGATTGAAGAATTAACCGGTAGTGGATCAATGGATCAGATGGCATACAGTGGGCTTGGGACTCAATCAACATAAATAAATACACACACACACACACACACACACACACACACACAGTGGGGAGAACAAGTATTTGATACACTGCCGATTTTGCAAGTTTTCCTACTTACAAAGCATGTAGAGGTCTGTAATGTTTTATCATAGGTACACTTCAACTGTGAGAGATGAAAAAAAAAAAAAAGTGCAAATCAATCCCAGAACAACAGCAAAGGACCTTGTGAAGATGCTGGAGGAAACGGGTACAAAAGTATCTAGAACCACAGTAAAACGAGTCCTATATCGACATAACCTGAAAGGCTGCTCAGCAAGGAAGAAGCCACTGCTCCAAAACCGCCATAAAAAAAGCCAGACTACGGTTTGCAACTGCACACGTGGACAAAGATCATACTTTTTGGAGAAATGTCCTCTGGTCTGATGAAACAAAACAGAACAGTTTGGCCATAATGACCCTTGTTATGTTTGGTGGAAAATGGGGGATGCTTGCAAGCAGAAGAACACCATCCCAACCGTGAAGCACGGTGGTGGCAGCATCATGTTGTGGGGTTGCTTGGCTGCTGGAGGGACTGGTGCACTTCACAAAATAGATGGCATCATGAGGTAGGAAAATTATGTGGATATATTGAAGCAACATTTCAAGACATCAGTCAGGAAGTTAAAGCTTGGTCGCAAATGGGTCTTCCAAATGAACAATGACCACAAGCATACTTCCAAAGTTTTGGCAAAATGGCTTAAGGACAACAAAGTCAAGGTATTGGAGTGGCCATCACAAAGCCCTGACCTCAATCCTATAGAAAATGTGTGTTCAGAACTGAAAAAGCATGTGCAAGCAAGGAGGCCTACAAACCTGACTCAGTTACACCAGCTGTCAGGAGGAATGGGCCAAAATTCACCCAACTTATTGTGGGAAGCTTGTTGAAGGCTACTCGAAACATTTGACCCAAGTTAAACAATTTAAAGGCAATGCTACCAAATGAGTGTATTTAAACTTCTGACCCAATGGGAATGTGATGAAAGAAATAAAAGCCGAAAGAAATTATTTTCTCTACTATTATTCTGACATTTCACATTCTTAAAATAAAGTGGTGATCCTAACTGACCTAAGACAGGGTATTTTACTTGGATTAAATGTCAGGAATTGTGAAAAACTGAGTTAACGTATTTGACTAAGGTGTATGTAAACTTCCGACTTCAACTGTGTGTGTGTATGTATATATATTTGGCATTTCTTTTGTACGACATAGGCCTATTTGTTTAATTTATAGGGTGGAGGGGCTTCACCATGACGTTTTGTAACTTTCTAGTCTTTCAGCTCCTAGTAATGGATATTGTAAATCACAAATACCAGTATACTGTAAGGTTATTATTGCACTATCACTCCCCTCTTGTTATGTAAATGACATGTATTGACTAATAACAGTGACAGAATGATCTACTTACTACATTGATGCCAAAAATGGGTGTTTCCAGGCAGGGACAACCTATCATGTCCCAGCAGTGTCTCCACCAGCTTGTTTTCACCTAACTTCAGCACCAGCCATTTTATTTGACAGGAAAGGAAAGTTGAAGCCAGGATGTGGTTTTATAACACCCCCAGCATGGTTCTGTATGAACTCGTTCCATACTAGAGGTTCTTTGAAAAGTGGAACAAGTTCAACGTCACCACTCATTGAAATGAATGTGATATTCTGTTATTTTATGATTGTGCAATGGATCAGAAGCTTTCCTTTGCGCTTTCACCTCTTTAAAAACACATTTGTTTACATAAACAAAATAATAAGCATCCCTTCTTTAACCCTATAGCATACTTCTGCACTAAAAATAACGTACCTTGAAATAAAATATTCACTTTTAAAAAGTCAATTTCCATCTCTCATTCACTACTTGAGTAAACCACCAAAATGTTTACTCAACATTGCATTACCTTATCTAACTACTCCATCTATGGAATGAATCTTTGTCATACTACAACCCTAATGAAAACATCACATATTTGACTAGTGGGGGGGACAGACAACCACCCAGCAAGCCAGCGGGATGGCACACTTGCTCTACAGAGAGAAGTGTCAGTCAGTCGTTTTCCAAGGTTGTGTAGAGTACAGCCCCTGGTGACAGCTGTCACCTAGGTGACCACCTCAAACTAGGCTATTCCTGGCATTTGCCTTAAGATAATAACCAAGAGGTAGTACTGGTTATTATTCCAACAACGTCATCCAAAAACACCATTCCACAATTATTACTGAAGTATATCTTATCAGAACTGGTTTCAACATAGGACAACATTACCTGCTTCAGATGACATTTGAAAAAGTGCTCATTACAGAATTATAACTGTTCCAAACAATCAGATGCATTTGAAACCTGGCTGGAGGATGTTTACTACCCTCTAAAGGTGGGAACTGGGAGGAGGGGTAGAGAGTGAGTCAGTGGTCAGGATAAATATTTGCAGGTATTTCTCCCTCATAACACTAAAACATGTCAATCATTCTTTACAACTGTCATGATTATAACTATTGGTATCAAAGTGGGACTGTGTGTAGGGTTGACACACATTTCAAAAACACCTTCCTCTTTTAACTTCTGTATGGGTAGTCACACAAGGTCACCACTTCCCTTCTGATAAATAGAAAGGGATTTCTTTTACTCATCTCCGTACTTGAAAAAAGGAACTACGCTCTGGGCATAGATGTCAGTTCAACATCAACATTTTGATTTACATTTGGTTGAGTTGTCAACTATTGTGAATTCAATGTGAAATCAATTAAACATTTCACCACGTCATTGGATTTAGGTTAAAAGTTAGGTGAAAAACAAAATGCCCTTACGTTGATGACTTTTTCCACATTGATTCAAGGTCGTAATTCTGATTTTGGGGGTTGAAATGGCCTGGAAAAAAACGTTGATTCAACCTGTTGTCAACCATTTTGTCAACCATTTTGAAAAGAAGGTTGACGACATCCGATCCTCGTTTGTTAAGTCAAACGACACCGCTGGTCCTGCTCACATTGCCCTACCCTATGCTTTGACCTCTTTCTACCCTCTCTCTCCAGATGAAATCTTGCGACTTGTGACGGCCGGCCGCCCAACAACCTGCCCGCTTGACCCTATCCCCTCCTCTCCATACCATTTCCGGAGACCTTCTCCCTTACCTCGCTCATTAACTCATCCTTGACCGCTGGCTACGTCCCTTCCGTCTTCAAGAGAGCGAGAGTTGCACCCCTTCTCAAAAAACCTACACTCGATCCCTCCGATGTCAACAACTACAGACCAGTATCCCTTCTTTCTTTCCTCTCCAAAACTCTTGAGCGTGCCGTCCTTCGTCAGCTCTCTTGCTATCTCTCTCAGAATGACCTTCTTGATCCAAATCAGTCAGGTTTCAAGACTGGTCATTCAACTGAGACTGCTCTTCTCTGTGTCACGGAGGCTCTCCGCACTGCTAAAGCTAACTCTCTCTCCTCTGCTCTCATCCTTCTAGACCTATCTGCTGCCTTTGATACTGTGAACCATCAGATCCTCCTCTCCACCCTCTCCGGCGCGGCTCACTCTTGGAATGCGTCCTACCTGACAGGTCGCTCCTACCAGGTGGCATGGCGAGAATCCGTCTCCGCACCACGTGCTCTCACCACTGGTGTCCCCCAGGGCTCAGTTCTAGGCCCTCTCCTATTCTCGCTATACACCAAGTCATTTGGCTCCGTCATATCCTCACATGGTCTCTCCTATCATTGCTACGCAGACGACACACAATTAATCTTCTCCTTTCCCCCTTCTGATAACCAGGTGGCAAATCGCTTCTCTGCATGTCTGGCAGACATATCAGTGTGGATGACGGATCACCACCTCAAGCTGAACCTCGGCAAGACGGAGCGTCTCTTCCTCCCGGGGAAGGCCTGCCCGTTCCATGATCTCGCCATCACGGTTGACAACTCCATTGTGTCTGTCCTCCTCCCAGAGTGCTAAGAGCCTTGGCGTGACCCTGGACAACACCCTGTCGTTCTCCGCTAACATCAAGGCGGTGACCCGATCCTGTATGTTCATGCTCTACAACATTCGCAGAGTACGACCCTGCCTTACACAGGAAGCGCGCAGGTCCTAATCCAGGCACTTGTCATCTCCCGTCCGGATTACTGCAACTCGCTGTTGGCGGGGCTCCCTGCCTGTGCCATCAAACCCCTACAACTCATCCAGAACGCCGCGGCCCGTCTGGTGTTCAACCTTCCCAAGTTCTCTCACGTCACCCTGCTCCTCCGCACACTCCACTGGCTTCCAGTTGAAGCTCACATCTGCTACAAGACCATGGTGCTTGCCTACGGAGCTGTGAGGGGAACGGCACCTCCGTACCTTCAGGCTCTGATCAGTCCCTACACCCAAAGAAGGGCACTGCGTTCATCCACCTCTGGCCTGCTCGCCTCCCTACCTCTGTGGAAGCACAGTTCCCGCTCAGCCCAGTCAAAACTGTTCGCTGCTCTGGCACCCCAATGGTGGAACAAGCTCCCTCACGACGCCAGGACAGCGGAGTCAATCACCACCTTCCGGAGACACCTGAAACCCCGCCTCTTTAAGGAATACCTGGGATAGGATTAAGTAATCCTTCTAACCCCCTACCCTCCCCCCAAAAAAGATATAGATGTACTATTGTAAAGTGGTTGTTCCACTGGATACCATAAGGTGAATGCACCAATTTGTAAGTCGCTCTGGATAAGAGCGTCTGCTAAATGACGTAAATGTAAATGTTTTTGCCCATTGGGTAGTTACTCATTTGCCAGATAAAGGGTTCAACTGACACAGGCTTTCTCAATTCATCTTTCGTCAATTCCTCACCATTTCTATCACAATGGACAAGGTCCAAGGTCCCTCCCTAACATGTGGTTAAAAGGTAACATCCTGAAGTCAGACTTGACATAATAAGCATGAAACACACCTAGAATCTCACTGCCGTTAGACTGCCAATATCTACTTATCACAGGCCTTTCCTTCATTACAAAAGGGTTCTTCAGCTTTCCCCATACGATAACTATTTTTGGTTCCAGGTATAATCCTTATGGGTTCCATGTAAACCCTATGGAAAGGGTTCTACCTAGAACCAAAAGGGTTCTACCTGGAACTGAAACCAAAAGGGTTCTACCTGGAACCAAAAGGTTTCTTCAAAGGGTTCTCCTATGGGGACAGCCGAAGAACCCTTTTAAGTTCTAGATGGCATCTTTTTTTCTAAGCATGTAGAACAAAAGCGGTACCTGCTGCTTGCTGACTCGGTAGCAACGAACCCAGTGATTCTACTTGTAGAATTGCAATGGCTTGCCAACAACTTGACTTTGAGCCAATCAGACAACATTTTCTCCGTACATCCCCGGATAAGCCAGTCACACTTCATATGCAATGTAGGCTATGGGATAGGAGCTATCTAAGTGCACAGACGCAATGCACACAACACTAAATACGTCCTCCAAGTTAGCTAATCACGGCAGCTAGTATTGACATAACTAAATCATAATGGATTAGCTAGTTTCCATGAAACAGCTGCCTGTGTTAGCTGCCGAGTTAGCAAAGGACAGTGCACTAGCTATGTTGTGCTAGCTAGCAAATATGCTAACCTTAACTAGCTAGCTAAACATTTAGCTATGAGCTAGCACTTGCCGTATGGAATTATAGAGAGTGAATAAAATTGTTTCTTCGTCATCTTTCTAGGTAGTTCTCTAACTGATGCCATCTGGCTAGTATCCAGGTCGCAGTTTAAAGTGACCACTTGTTCTCAACTGGCCTACCTGGTTAAATGAAGGTGAAATAAAAATTGTATCAACAAGGGCTTTCTACAAAATAGCAACATTAGCGCAGTTAGCTTGGAATCAAGACCATAAGCAACACACACAGACATGCATTATTAACCTGTTAGGACTAGGGGGCAGTATTGACACGGCTGGATAAAAAAACATACCCGATTTAATCTGGTTACCACTCCTACCCAGTAACTAGAATATGCATATACTTATTACATATGGATAGAAAACACCCTAAATTTTCTAAAACTGTTTGAATGGTGTCTGTGAGTATAACAGAACTCATTTGGCAGGCAAAACCCTGAGACATTTTCTGACAGGAAGTGGATACCTGATGTGTTGTATTACCTTTAAACCTATCCCATTGAAAAACACAGGGGCTGAGGAATATTTTGGCACTTCCTATTGCTTCCACTAGATGTCACCAGCCTTTACAAAGTGTTTTGAGTCTTCTGGAGGGAGATCTGACCGAACAAGAGCCATGGAACGATGATGGCCCATTAGACACCTGGCGCGCGAGTTCATGTTGGGTACCCTCGTTCCAATACGTTATAAAAGAGTATGCATTCGTCCACCTTGAATATTATTCATGTTCTGGTTAAAAAAGGCCCTAATGATTTATGCTATACAACGTTTGACATGTTTGAACGAACGTAAATATATTTTTTCCCCTCGTTCATGACGAGAAGTCCGGCTGGCTTAGATCATGTGCTAACAAGACGGAGATTTTTGGACATAAATGATGAGCTTTTTTGAACAAAACTACATTCGTTATGGACCTGTGATACCTGGAAGTGACATCTGATGAAGAGAATCAAAGGTAATGGATTATTTACATAGTATTTTCGATTTTAGATCTCCCCAACATGACGTCTAGTCTGTATCGCAACGCGTATTTTTCTGGGCGCAGTGCTCAGATTATTGCAAAGTGTGATTTCCCAGTAAGGTTATTTTTAAATCTGGCAAGTTGATTGCGTTCAAGAGATGTAAATCTATAATTCTTTAAATGACAATATAATATTTTACCAATGTTTTCTAATTTTAATTATTTAATTTGTGACGCTGACTTGACTGCCGGTTATTGGAGGGAAACGATTTCCTCAACATCAATGCCATAGTAAAACGCTGTTTTTGGATATAAATATGAACTTGATAGAACTAAAAATGCATGCATTGTCTAACATAATGTCCTAGGAGTGTCATCTGATGGAGATTGTAAAAGGTTAGTGCATCATTTTAGCTGGTTTTATGGTTTTGGTGACCCTGTCTTTGAATTGACAAAACATTACACACAACTCTTGTAAATGTACTGTCCTAACATACTCTAAATTTATGCTTTCGCCGTAAAACCTTTTTGAAATCGTAAAACGTGGTTAGATTAAGGAGATGTTTATCTTTCAAAGGGTGTAAAATAGTTGTATGTTTGAAAAATTTGAATTTTGACATTTATTTGGATTCAAATTTGCCGCTCTTGAAATGCACCTGCTGTTGATGGAGTGCACCACGGGTGGCACGCTAGCGTCCCACCTAGCCCATAGAGGTTAACAAACAACTCTACTGCCACCTTCTGGTTTGGAGTATTTTAACAAGGCTGAGTGGCTGACTGCTTCCAAGGTCTTTGCTGTGTGAACACAAAAGAGATTGACTGCCGACACTCTGAACAGAGGTGCTAAGTGCTGTTGGCAGGAAAACGTTTGACAATCCTACTGGTGCATCTGAGCTTTTAGTGTAGAGCAGGTCTCACAGACAGTGTAGGATTATACAAGACTATGTAGGTTATGCAATGTATCGAATGACAGCATCCATAATCTCTGTGAGGAATGCATTGCCTCTGTTATGAAAATAACTTCCACACACTAATAAGCGCCTCATATCAAATCAATTAATTAATCCATTGAACGCTTATGGTAAACCTAGAATGAGTTGCTCGGGGAAATTATGTTGATGTTCGATCCAGGTGCAGATTTCTTGGCTGTCTGAGGTGACTAAACATTCCACAGAGTACAGTGTACGTGAAAGAGAAAGTTGGTCCGCAAAAGTCTTCTGTGTAAAAATGTATTCTTTTAGTGCCTTCTATCAACTCAATGTGCTGAGGCAAAGTAAGTGATTTCATTTTAGCTATCACGAGGCTCCTCTTAAGGACACAAGCAAATGCCTTAATCTGATGGGAGAGTAGAGCAATTGGCCATCTCTTAAGAGGTACAAGTTAAGCCATTGTCCTCTCTGTATTAGACCACTGCTCCTGAGTGGCACAGCGGTCTAAGGGAGCAGCAGTCTAAGGCAATGCATCTCAGCACTAGAGGCGTCACTATAGATCCTGGTTCAATTCCAGGCTGTATCACAACCGGCCGTGAATGGGAGTCCCATAGGGCGGCGCACAATTGGCCCATCGTCATCTGGGTTTGGCTGGGGTAGGCTGTCATAAATAAGAATCTGTTCTTAACTGACTTGCCTAGTTAAATACATTTTAAAAATTACTAGATGGCTGGGGGGGAAATTACCTGGGAGAAGGAAAGGTAAAGCAGATACCTAGTTAGTTGTACAACTGAATGCATTCAACTGAAATGTGTCTTCCGCATTTAACCCAACCCCTGGGGGGCTGCCTTAAATCGACATCCACTGCCTTGCTCAGGGGCAGAACAACATATTTTTACCTTGTCAGCTCTGGGATTCGATCCAGCAACCTTTCAGACACCAGTCTTTTGCTTTATGGCCAATCAAGCAATGAGCAAAAGCATAAAATGATGACCCAAAGCATTCTAGTCAGTCCAGTCTGGGTCTTCCTTCCCTATACTGTAGGTTTCACAGACAGAGATGAACCCCAGTCCTGAACTAAAAAGCCTATATTTTATTTTGGGGCTTAATCAGTGTCCGGGAATCAGGCTGAAAATGTTGTGACACATCTGACGCAATCGCTTTGCGCAATTAGCCTCGAGACAAGGTTATCCCTTTAGGCAGCAGCCGTTGACAATTGACGCTCATCGGACGATAGTAACATGATGCATACTGTGTGTAAACAGTGACACCGCTCCATTAAGATCCTAATATTTACATTAGCATCAGAAAACAAACAGGGCCAGTCACCTTGAAGCAGTTTCTCACACCCCATTAAAATATTTCGCTATAGTTTTAAACTTACATGTCAAAGAAATAGCCTTGTGATGTGAGAGATAACAATCCTCCATAATCAACATACATGGAGGTAACCATTAACAATGGAACAAATCATTTATCCACACTACCATTGAAGAGTTGAATATACAGAATAATCATTAATGTTGATAAGCTCATAGCTGGCATCAGTGTGTATTGTGACAGTGATAGTATCCTTGGACAAAAAGAGAGCAATGGAAAGTGAGAGGAGCCTTCATGGGAAAGTGGAATGCTTTGCAACTGAAGCCCAAGGTCAAGTTGGTTTGCCCTGGCACTTACAGGAGCAATGTGTTCAGTTCAGACTCTCCACACTTGGTTGAGTTGATAACCAAACAATTCAATATCACTAAAAACATTTTTTTAAATGAGCTTGAAACCAGAGGTTGAGCTTGAAACCCTAGGCCTATTGTATGGTCTATTTTTTGTTTTATTCTGGGTTGAATTGAAACAATAGCTATTGTTGAATTTGCAAATGCCTAATAGTAGTCACATTTCATTTGCTCTGTTAAACCTAACCTTTTGAATGACTTCGATAACAGCAGTGAACCTATTTAGGTTTTAAGTGGAGAGATCTCAAAAAAAAAGTCAGTCATTCTCACTATAGCACATTGTTAATAGGCAGTGACAAACAGCATAGCTAAGTAGGGCTGGGCTTGGTTAAAACCCTGGATGGGAGACCGAAGGGTAGCTGTAGATAGATACATTTTCCAGTAGGAAGTGCTGCCCTGCTTATATATATATATATATGTTTTCCTTCTGATACGTGGATAGAGTCAAAGGTCTGACATTGTTTTAAAAGGTACAACTCAACATATATTATACAAGGTTTATCTCTTGAAATTTGGTTACCATGACGTAATCCCGTGGCTGAAATTTTACACTCAAATCAACCGTTTACGTTGATGACTTTTTTCAAATCCAATGTATTTCCCACGTAGATTCAACGTCACAATACGTTCACAAATTACGTTGATTCAAACACTTTGTGGCCAATGCGGCGCGTAGTGATGTTGACAACAAAACTGTCAAAATTGAAGGAAATAGGGACTGCATAGCCACATGACGCAGTTACAAAAATAAAATGCCTAACTTCACTGACAAAGTTTATCAAGTTAAGTGGTTTTCAAACCCGCTACCATGACTAATCCTATGCATGGTAATATAATAGGCGACTACAGTGACAGCCAACCATATACTATAGATTGTAAAACAGGTAACCTATTTGGCTGCAGGCAATAGTTAAACTTATTTTTCTAGTTTAATTCACAAATTAATTTTATACAGAACAGCACGTATGCTATAATTAGTGAAATAAAAGTGTTACCTACCTGGAACAAAGTGGTGGAGAGCGTGAGAAGTTAGAAGACAGAACCGTTAAAACAAGTGGTGTGGTGTGTCGTCCTTCAGGGCTGAGTTCAGTGCGAAAAAAGGTAATAATGCAATGTTCAATTAAACGGAAACGAAGTTTAAAAATGGGGTTGGGGAACGCTGTCAGCATGGCCGCTTCGATATAAATGTCACTCATTTCTTCAAGCCACACCCCGCCACACCCACCAAACGTCCCTCAGTCTGTTCAAGAACTCTGAAGAACGTTCCGTTCAGCAGAAGCCGTTAGGCAACGTAGCGAACGTTTAATCAAACTGAACGCACCCCTCGTAAAACGATTGAACCGCACTCCTTTTTTAACGTTTTGATGAAACAGGAAAGGGTGGGCGGTTAAAGGAAAAGGTGGAGTCTTTTTTCAGTAGAACTAGTTTAGACCCGTACCAATGTGCATGCTGAGACTGATCAGGACATTGATGGTCTACCCAAACTGAGAAAATATGTCAACAAAAAAAACATGCACTTAAAAAAGCAGTTTTAATGATCTCCTAAGCTAACCCATCACCTATAGGCCACCCAATGTACCATTTATTACACCCCTTTAGGCCTACAGTCCTGGCTCCCGTCTGAAAGCTGTGTAATAATGGCTACAATTACACTATTGACATCTTTTTGACAGTTGACACCAAAGCCTACTGTAAGGGGTGCAATTTAGTTATATCCTAGTGATCCTAATCACTTACAGTTAAAGCTTGGCATTGCACACAATTTTTATAAATCGAACATGAATTTCATCATTGATTATTGGCAATTACTTATTTTATGTGGGACTTCTGTTTAAGCTCTGGATTTCAAGAGGGACTTCTCTCATTTCTGAGCCCTTGGATTCAAGATATGTAGCTGGTGACATCCTGTGGATATTGTGGATCACTGCAGGGGGCCTTTCACCTGTAGTTCCCTAAACATCTCTTCAATGCAGCTGTGAGATACAGAACTCATGATTTAGAAATATACACTTTGATTAACAATGTTCAACATTATTTGATTTAGTAGAGGTTTATTTTTATTGAATAGACTGTACACATTTCGCGGATGTTATCGCAGGTGCAGCGAAATGCTTGTTTCTACCTCCAAAAATGCGGTAAAACCTAACAATACACACAAATGAAGAAAAAAATAAATATATATATATATATATATATATCCGATCGAGTCCGGAATATAAATGTACACAGTTGTGTAAAGTTGGCTGGATGTCCTTTGGGTGGTGGACCATTCATACACACGCAAATGTGTGTGACAGTTCTTGACACAAACCGTGCGCCTGGCACCTATTACCATACCCCGTAGAGACCTGTGGATGGGCAGTCAGTGTCGATAGTCTGTAGGAGAGCTGTAGTAGTTAGCCAATTAACAGTCTTATGGCCAGGGGATAGAAGCTGTTTAGGAGTCTGTTGGTCTGAGCCTTGATGTACCGGTCCCGCCTGCCGGGTTGGGAGTGTAGCCGGTTTGGCTACTTGTCTGCTGTATTGGTAACGAACAGGTCTCTGGACACTAGTTGTCTTTTATTTATCTGGATTGGATGGAAAACATGCAATGCACTGAATGGTGAGCCTCTCAATGCTGCACACCTAACGTGAGGAAAAGTAATGCAAGCAAGTACCTGCACGAGGGAAGTTACATTACAGACAGCCTGCTAGCATGTAAGTTAACTAGCTAGCTAGCCTAAAATTGCACCACTTCGTAAACTCTTTCAGCCGAATATTTCATCACAAACGGTTCGCTAACAACACTATTGTCATTATATCAAAATTATATGGTTTTACTACTTCTAAACGTTTATAACATATGCATTTACACATACCTCTCCTCAGTAGAATCAAAACATACTGAGAGGGAACTCCTGCGTCTGACTTGAAGGTACTGCAGGCCAGAGCAATATACCACAGAGCAATCGATACACTCACAATCCATGGATATGAAAGGATTTAGGTGAAATACACAAGGCAATATTAACACTCGTTACAGGAGCATGGAGAACAGTCCAGGTCTCGGGTGGCTCGTGTCTCAATTTTTTTGAAGATTTGTGACGCTTTATTTTGTATGTTGCACCAGGCAATACATTTCTGCAAGTCAGAATTGATGGATTTGGTTACATCTTGACAATGAAATAGAAATTATAGCAGTTTGAGGTATATTGGGATGAATCTTGTCCTGGAAGCAGAGCTGAGAGGAGTGGAATAGAGGGCCGGGGTGGCTTCTTCCCGCCCCTATAGTACAGGAACCTCCTCTGTTGATTTATAGGTCTTCCATTCACAAACACACACATACACAGATACAGCAGAGGCCTAGCAGACAAAGTCAGGATGTGACATCACTCACAGGAAGAGAAGCCAAACAACTTTTTTTCAGTTTTTTTTGTCTGCGCTGCTGTGTAGCTGGCTGCTGAGTGAAGTTGGAGCCTCAAGGTCTGTTGGTGGCTGGGAAAGAGAGAGTATCCATAGGATCCGGAGAGGGACAGATCTGCCTGGATCGTTGTCCAGAGGGAGTTAAAGTAAAGGGGGCTGACCACGGAACTCTTCTTGGCCTTCCAAAGACTCCCCACATCATTCCAAGCCATCCACACGGACCCCGGCCAGGTACTGAGGGGAAACTTTTCCCCTTTCTTTTTTATCTCTCACGCTCTTTCTCTTTGTTCCATATGACTAGATCTTACTGAATTTGTTACTGTGCATTAGCTACTGTTTTCTCTCTCCCACATACAGTATTTTTGTAGGACCTTGAAAGAGCTATTGTTATTCTCCAGTGTCAGAAGGAAATTCCATGGAAAATCAGTAAAGTATGCAGGGTGCATAGCGGACCTGGTCCACCGTCCCAAATATGTGATCAGACATGCACCAGTCTGTAACTGGAGAGGCATGAAGACACTGAGAAGCAGTGAGGTCATAATCACAAAGAAAGGACGCATATCCCCTATCCCTTGGCCTATATAGACATTTCTTTTCTGTGCACTGTCACTGTTATTAAATTACTCTGAGGTTTACTGCCCATGACTGGTATCCACATTTGTGGGACTGCTATGGATTTAGACTTAGTTACCAAAACTAAGGGAGTGTAGTGGCCATCATCAAATCGGTTACCTATCCAGTTGTGGACCAGCTCCTTCTGTCTTATTCTCCAAGTGAATACCCAATGCCTCTAATGGAAATGATCCACTAGAGATAATAGATGTGAAGTACTAAGGAAGAGGACGATCCTGTTCACACCACACATACTGTGTAACAAACACCATACAGATGTAGAGGAAGCTGTCCAGAAGAAGAATGACAGTCATACTTTAGGCCTACTGTTCTGAGTAGTGAGAGTTGAAGCTCTTTGTCAAGTTTCTGCTACACTCTGAGAGCAAACTACAGTAAAATTAAACCAGGTGGAATGCAACATTTCTACTTTGTCTCATTCTGGATTACTCAGTACAGTTCAGGCTCAGAGCGCACAAATATGCTTGACTTACACTGAGTGTACAAAACATTAGGAACACCTTCATAATATTGAGTTGCATCCCCTTTGCCCTCAGAACAGCCTCAATTCGTCGGGGCATGGACTACAAGGTGCCAAAAGTGATCCACCGGGATGCTGGCCCATGTTGACGCAAATTCTTCCCAGTTCCCACATTTGTGTCAAGTTGGCTGGATGTCCTTTGGATGGTGGACTATTCTTGATACACATGGGAAACTGTTGAGTATGGAAAAACCCAGCAGTGTTGCAGTTGTTGACACACTCAAACCGGGGTGCCTGCCACCTACTACCATACCCTGTTCAAAGGCACTTACATCTTTTGTCTTGCCCATTCACTTTCTGAATGGCACACATACACAATCCATGTCTCAATTGTCTCAAGGCTTAAGAAATCCTTCTTTAACCTGTCTCTTCCCCTTCATCTACCCTGAAGTGGATTTAACAGGTGACATCAATAAGGCATTATAACTTTCACCTGGATTCACCTGGGCAGTCTTTTTCTATGTTCCTAATGTTTTGTACACTCGATGTACACTGCTCAAAAAAATAAAGGGAACACTTAAACAACACAATGTAACTCCAAGTCAATCACACTTCTGTGAAATCAAACTGTCCACTTAGGAAGAAACACTGATTGACAGTAAATTTCACATTCTGTTGTGCAAATGGAATAGACAACAGGTGGAAATTATAGGCAATTAGCAAGACACCCCCAATAAAGGAGTGGTTCTGCAGGTGGTGACCACAGACCACTTCTCAGTTCTTACGCTTCCTGGCTGATGTTTTGGTCACTTTTGAATGCTGGCAGTGCTTTCACTCTAGTGGTAGCATGAGACGGAGTCTACAACCCACACAAGTGGCTCAGGTAGTGCAGCTCATCCAGGATGGCACATCAATGCGAGCTGTGGCAAGAAGGTTTGCTGTGTCTGTCAGCGTAGTGTCCAAAGCATAGAGGCGCTACCAGGAGACAGGCCAGTACATCAGGAGACGTGGAGGAGGCCGTAGGAGGGCAACAACCCAGTAGCAGGACTGCTACCTCCGCCTTTGTGCAAGGAGGAGCACTGCCAGAGCCCTGCAAAATGACCTCCAGCAGGCCACAAATGTGCATGTGTCTGCTCAAACGGTCAGAAACAGACTCAATGAGGGTGGTATGAGGGCCCGACGTCCACAGGTGGGGGTTGTGCTTACAGGCCAACACCGTGCAGGACGTTTGGCATTTGCCAGAGAACACCAAGATTGGCAAATTCGCCACTGGCGCCCTGTGCTCTTCACAGATGAAGCAGGTTCACACTGAGCACATGTGACAGACGTGACAGAGTCTGGAGACGCCGTGGAGAACGTTCTGCTGCCTGCAACAGCCTCCAGCATGACCGGTTTGGCGGTGGGTCAGTCATGGTGTGGGATGGCATTTCTTTGGGGGGCCGCACAGCCCTCCATGTGCTCGCCAGAGGTAGCCTGACTGCCATTAGGTACCGAGATGAGATCCTCAGACCCCTTGTGAGACCATATGCTGGTGCGGTTGGCCCTGGGTTCCTCCTAATGCAAGACAATGCTAGACCTCATGTGGCTGGAGTGTGTCAGCAGTTCCTGCAAGAGGAAGGCATTGATGCTATGGACTGGCCCGCCCGTTCCCCAGACCTGAATCCAATTGAGCACATCTGGGACATCATGTCTCGCTCCATCCACCAACGCCACGTTGCACCACACACTGTCCAGGAGTTGGCGGATGCTTTAGTCCAGGTCTGGGAGGAGATCCCTCAGGAGACCATCCACCACCTCATCAGGAGCATGCCCAGGCATTGTAGGGAGGTCATACAGGCACGTGGAGGCCACACACACTACTGAGCCTCATTTTGACTTGTTTTAAGGACATTACATCAAAGTTGGATCAGCCTGTAGTGTGGTTTTCCACTTTAATTTTGAGTGTGACTCCAAATCCAGACCTCCATGGGTTGATAAATTCCACTCCAATGGACGTCGGGCCCTCATACCACCCTCATGGAGTCTGTTTCTGACCGTTTGAGCAGACACATGCACATTTGTGGCCTGCTGGAGGTCATTTTGCAGGGCTCTGGCAGTGCTCCTCCTGCTCCTCCTTGCACAAAGGCGGAGGTAGCGGTCCTGCTGCTGGGTTGTTGCCCTCCTACGGCCTCCTCCACGTCTCCTGATGTACTGGCCTGTCTCCTGGTAGCGCCTCCATGCTCTGAACACTACGCTGACAGACACAGAAAACCTTCTTGCCACAGCTCGCATTGATGTGCCATCCTGGATGAGCTGCACTACCTGAGCCACTTGTGTGGGTTGTAGACTCCGTCTCATGCTACCACTAGAGTGAAAGCACTGCCAGCATTCAAAAGTGACCAAAACATCAGCCAGGAAGCATAGGAACTGAGAAGTGGTCTGTGGTCACCACCTGCAGAACCACTCCTTTATTGGGGGTGTCTTGCTAATTGCCTATAATTTCCACCTGTTGTCTATTCCATTTGCACAACAGCATGTGAAATTTATTGTCAATCAGTGTTGCTTCCTAAGTGGACAGTTTGATTTCACAGAAGTGTGATTGACTTGGAGTTACATTGTGTTGTTTAAGTGTTCCCTTTATTTTTTTGAGCAGTGTACATACATGCATACATGCATACATACATGCATACATTACATGCATACATACATACATACATACATACATACATACATACATACATACATACATACATACATACAGTTGAAGTCGGAAATGTACATACACCTTAGCCAAATACATTTAAACTCAGTTTTTCACAATTCCTGACATTTAATCCTAGTAAATAATTCAGAGCCTTAGGTCAGTTAGGATCACCACTTTATTTTAAGAATGTGAAATGTCAGAGGTATAGTAAAGATAATTATTTATTTCAGCTTTTATTTCTTTCATCACATTCCCAGTGGGTCAGAAGTTTACATACACCCAATTAGTATCTGGTAGCATTGCCTTTAAATTGTTTAACTTGAGTCAAAGGTTTCGGGTAGCCTTCCACAAGCTTCCCACAATAAGTTGGGGGAATTTTGGCCCATTCCTACTGACAGAGCTGGTGTAACTGAGTCAGGTTTGTAGGCCTCCTTGCTCGCACATTTTTTTTCAGTTCTGCCCACAAATTTTCTATGGGATTGAGGTCAGGGAAGAGGCTTTGTGATGTCCATTCCAATACCTTTACTGTGTTGTCCTTAAGCCATTTTGCCACAGCTATGGAAGTATGCTTTGGGTCATTGTCCATTTGGAAGACCTATTTGCAACCAAGCTTTAACTTCCTGACTGATGTCTTGAAATGTTGCTTCAATATATCCACATAATTTTCCTAACTCATGATGCCATCTATTTTGTGAAGTGCACCAGTCCCTCCTGCAGCAAAGCACCCCCACAACATGATGCTGCCACCCCCGTGTTTCACGGTTGGGATGGTGTTCTTCAGCTTGCAAGCCTCCCTCTTTTTCTCCAAACATAACGATGGTCATTATGGCCAAACAGTTCTATTTTTGTTTTATCAAACCAGAGAACATTTCTCCAAAAAGTACGATCTTTGTCCACGTGTGCAGTTGCAAACCGTAGTCTGGCTTTTTTATGGCGGTTTTGGAGCGGTGGATTCTTCCTTGCTGAGCAGCCTTTCAGGTTATGTCAATATAGGACTCATGTTACTGTGGATATAGATACTTTTGTACCTGTTTCCTCCAGCATCTTCACAAGGTCCTTTGCTGTTGTTCTGGGATTGATTTGCACTTTTCACACCAAAGTACGTTCATCTCTAGGAGACAGAACACGTCGCCTTCCTGAGTGGTATGCCGGCTGCGTGGTCCCATGGTGTTTATACTTGCGTACTATTTTTTTGTACAGATGAACGTAGTACCTTCAGGCGTTTGGAAATTGCTCCCAATGATGAGCCAGACTTGTGGAGGTCTATCATTTTTTTTTCTGAGGTCTTGGCTGATTTCTTTTGATTTTCCCATGATGTCAAGCAAAGAGGAACTGAGTTTGAAGGTAGGCCTTGAAGTACATCCACAGGTGCACCTCAAATTGACTCAAATGATGTCAATTAGCCTATCAGAAGCTTCTAAAGCCATGACATCATTTTCTGGAATTTTCCAAGCTGTTTAAAGGCACAGTCAACACTTCTGACCCACTGGAATTGTGATACAGTGAATTATAAGTGAAATAATCTGTCTGTAAACAATTGTTGGAAAAATGACATGTGTCATGCACAAAGTAGATGTCCTAATCAACTTACCAAAACTATAGTTTGTTAACAAGAAATGTGTGGAGTGGTTGAAAAACAAGTTTTGATGACTCCAACGTAAGTGTATGTAAACTTCCGACTTCAACTGTACATACATACATACATACATACATACATACATACATACATACATACATACATACATACATACATACATACATACATACATACATACACACACACACAAGGACCTATTTCATGGGCCAGATGGTTGTCAGTATTGTAACCTTCAGCTAATTTTACATAGCAGCCTCCAGAAATGAATGCCGCAAATGGATTCTTGTACACTCCACTGTTGGTTTGTCCTTATATTTGGGATCATATTTTATATTCAGAGCAGTTTCACAATCACAACATGCTTTGCTTATCAAGTCCTTCAAGCCATTTCCTTTGTAAACAAGCTAACAATACTGTTTATACTTTGCTGATTTAGTTTGCTGATTTCTATCATGTTGCCTAATTTGCAGGCATGATAGTATTGTTGTACTTTGTTTGCAGGCATGATATCATGGGGGTAGAAGCCATTCTAACCTCTCATGACCTTTCTTGTTGTTTTCTCTATTTTTCAGAGAAATGTCCCTGCATTCCCAACCGTCCCCAATGTAGAGGTCACTGCTCTCAGAACTCCTCAGAGAACACCTTAACCTGAACAAACTTATGTTCGTGAAACCTGTCCAATCACCTCTCAGGAACCCCCCCCCCCCCCCCCCCCCCCCCACACACACACACACATACACACACTGTCCATTAGGCTCACGCCTCAACATAGAGTCCACCTTTAAGACAATGGCGCTCTGTCTCGGACAAGTCTTCAGCAAAGACAAAACCTTCAGGCCTCGGAAGCGCTTCGAGCCTGGGACCCAGCGCTTTGAACTATACAAGAAGGCCCAGGCCTCTCTGAAGTCCGGCCTGGACCTGAGGAAAGTGGTCCAGCTTCCTGAAGGAGAGAACATCAATGACTGGATTGCTGTGCACGTGGTGGACTTCTTCAACCGGATCAACCTAATCTACGGCACGGTCAGCGAGTTCTGCACCGAGCGCACCTGCCCCATCATGTCCGGGGGCCTGCGCTACGAGTACCGGTGGCAGGATGGAGACGACTACAAGAAGCCCACCAAGCTGCCCGCCTTGAAATACATGAACCTGCTGATGGACTGGATCGAGACCAACATCAACAACGAGGACATCTTTCCCACAAGAGTAGGTGTGTGAGGACCTCATACTAAACCCTGAGGGACTCCTCTGTAGGGGGACTGTCTTTTTGAAGTTAGAGTTGAATCTATGGGGTGTGTGACCATGGAAGCTACTAGCTATATAATGGTGCTTCAGGGTGCAAAGGTATATTGATATTCAGGAGACATTCTCGGCTGCAATGGTCCTATAGAAAGTCAATGTACAGAACGTTTTACAGCAGTAATTAAAACGAAAGCTCTTTGACGTAGATCTAAGTGGATGATAGTGAATGCATCTGTGATGTTGAATCATACCCCACCTTCTCTGACAATACCTTTAATGGATCTTGAAAGGTTCAAGGATATGTTAATTATGCAATGAGGGTGGCATTTAGAAGAAATTGAATGGGGTACTCTGAGTCAATTGTTCATTGTTAAAGGGTTGTCATCAACTTCTGTTTGGGGAGGGAGATTATCTAATGCAGTGGTTCCCCTTCAAACATTCAACCTCCAGCTGCGTACCCCCTCTAGCACCAGAGTCAGCCTGCCACACACACACTATACGCTACATTTATTAAACATAAGAGTGAGTGTGAGTTTTTGTCACAACCCGGCTCGTGGGAAGTGACTCTTATAGGACCAGGGCACAAATAATAATATTATAATAATCAATAATTTTGCTCTTTATTTAACCATCTTACATATAAAACCTTATTGTTCATCGAAAACTGTGAATAACTCACCACAGGTTAATGAGAAAGGTGTGCTTCAAAGGATGCACATAACTCTGCAGTGTTGGGTTGTATTGGGGAGAGTCTGTCTTAAATCATTTTCCACACACAGTCTGTGCTTGTATTTAGTTTTCATGCTAGTGAGGGCCGAGAATCCACTCTCACATAGGTATGGGGTTGCAAAGGGCATCAGTGTCTTTAAAGCGAGATTTGCCAAGACAGGATACTCTGAGCGCAGCCTTATCCAGAAATCTGGCAGTGACTTCTGATTTAATTCAATTTTCACAGAACCGCTTGTTGCTATTTCGATGAGGCTCTCTTGTTCAGATATCGGTAAGTGGACTAGAGGCAGGGCATGAAAGGGATAACGAATCCAGTTGTTTGTGTTATCCGTTTCGGGAAAGTGCCTGTGTAATTGCGCACCCAACTCACTCAGGTGCTTCGCTATATCACATTTGACATTGTCCGTAAGCTTGAGTTCATTTGCACACAAAAAATCATACAATGATGGAAAGACCTGTGTGTTGTCCTTGTTAATGCAGACAGAGAAGAGCTCCAACTTCTTAATCATATCCTCAATTTTGTCCCGCACATTGAATACAGTTGCGGAGAGTCCCTGTAATCCTAGATTCAGATCATTCAGGTGAGAAAAAACAACCAGATAGGCCAGTCGTGTGAGAAACTCGTCATCATGCAAGCGGTCAGACAAGTGAAAATCATGGTCAGTAAAGAGAACTTTAAGCTCCTCTCTCAATTAAAAAAAAAACCTGTCAATACTTTTCCGCTTGATAACCAGCACACTTCCAACAGGTGTGTATGTTGTAAAAGCGTTACATGGTCGCAGCCCATATCATTGCATAGTGCAGAAAATACACGAGAGTTCAGGGGCCTTGCTTTAGCAAAGTTTACCATTTTCACTTGTGTCCAAAATGGCTTTCAAGCTGTCAGGCATTCCTTTGCCAGCAAGAGCCTCTCGGTGGATGCTGCAGTGTACCCAAGTGGCGTCGGGAGCAAATGCTTTTATGCGCGTTACCACTCCACTGTGTCTCCCTGTCATGGCTTTTGCGCCATCAGTACAGATACCAACACATCTTGACCAACAAATTCCAGCATAGAATTCACTGACTTGTATGCGAAGCAGTAATTGTTTCAAAACATCTGCCATATCACTGATGCGTCGTGAAACAGTGTTGTTTGATGAAGTCATTGTCTGTATAGTTTTTTGAGCATTGTCCCAGCCATATCCGCGGCAGCAGGAAGAATTAAGTCCTCCACAATAGTATGGTGTTTGCCTGTCCTAGCCACTCAGTAGTTCACCATATAAGACGCTTTTAGCCCCTTCTTATTAATGGTATCTGTTGCTTTTATACATGTCTTACTACTCAAAAGTCGTCTTAATTCTCGCTTAAAAAACTCCTGTGGCTTATTTTTCAAATTGGCATGTTTTGTTTCTAAATGTCTGCGGAAGAGTGAAGGTTTCATTGAGTTGTGAGATAGTACTTTTGCACATATAACACACTGTGGCTGAGGAAAGGCACTACTCCCAATATAAGTGAACCCCAAATCAATGTAGTTCTCATCATATTTGCGCCTCTTCGATGGTCCAACGTCCCTGTTTGTTGTTCGGTGCTTTCCCAGGTAAGGGGGCAGTAGCTCTTCGGCTGCATCAGATTCACAACTGTCAGTGTCCATACTAGCTGGGCTAACAACAAATGTAGTTACTGATGCTAGCATTGGATGTGCTCGGGGCAGTAGCTCTTCGGCTGCATCAGATTCACAACTGTCAGTGTCCATACTAGCTGGGCTAACAACAAATGTAGTTACTGATGCTAGCATTGGATGTGCTCGTGGAAGCAGAACACAACTTGTGTCGTCGACAGGTGCAGGTGTAGTACTGCTGGTAGTAGCAGTACTACCAGTAGAGCTGGTATGAGTCTCTATGGAAACGCGGGCCTTACTTTTTTAAACCATTTATCAATTTTCGAGCAAACTGAATGAGCAGCAGCTACATTTGGCTACATACGGAATGTTAGTGGAATTCCCGCGAGAGAGTAATGGTTAATGTGATTGGATTTTAATTATTTGACTAGGCTACCTGTATTTGACATTGTGTTGTTATTTTGCTGAACACTAGACGGTTTCATTTTATTTTTGACAGTGAAATGAGGCTACTCAGGCGAGGAAAAAAAACTCACCCAAATGTATAGCCCCGTTGGAAAATATAAATGGACTGTTTGAAAATGTGAAGAATTACTATTGTTTAAAAAAAAAATGTGAATGACATTTTTGTTTGACGTACCCCTGACGGCATTGCGCGTACCCCAGTTTGGGAATAGCTGATCTAATGGATACTGAAATCCAGTGTGTGGTTTGAATCATCTTCAATGGAAACTAATGTGATTGTGTTTTAATGCGAGTTTAAAAAAAAAGCAATTATCGAAAAAATAATAGAACATAATTATGGAACATAATGATATTCTGAAAATTACGAACTGATTTTCATTAATGCATCCAGGGAGGGTCTCTAAAAGGAATTGAATGCGGTTGCAAAGGCTCAATGCTTTATTATAAGGTAACTAACTAACTGTCCAGTGTTCTTCCTCATTGACTGGTCTATCCTTCTTGTTGTAGGTGTTCCTTTCCCAAAGAACTTCCAACAGGTGTGTAAGAAGATCCTGAGCCGTCTTTTCCGAGTCTTTGTGCACGTCTACATCCACCACTTTGACAGCATCTGCAGCATGGGCGCCGAGGCTCACATCAATACCTGTTACAAACACTACTACTACTTCATCTCTGAGTTCAGCCTCATCGAGCACTCAGAACTGGAGCCCCTGGTGAGAGAGGAGGTGTGGTGGTGAGTAGGGTTGCATATTTCGGTAACTTTCCCTAAATTCCCAGTTTTTTTCTCAAGTCCTGGTTGGACGATTCCTCCATCCAGGATTTCTGGAAAACCAGCAAATTTGGTGAAAGTTACCTGAATTTTGTAACCCTAGGGGTGAGCTTACGGCACGATATTAACTCTGTTACACTTGGAATTGAGGTTTTTATTAATATATGTACAGTACATAGAGAGAGATTCAGAGAGTATTCAGACACCTTTTTCCACATTTTGTTACGTTGCAGCCTTATTCTAAAATGGATTACATTTTTATTTTTCCTCATAAATCTACACAAAATACCCCATAATGTCAAAGCAAAAACAGGTTGTAGAGATTTTTGCAAATGTAAAAAAAAAGAAAACACTTAAATATTACATTTACATAAGTATTCATATACTCAGTACTTTGTTGAAACACCTTTGTCAGCGATTACAGCCTTGAGTCTTCTTGGGTATGACGTTAAAAGCTTGGTACACCTGTATTTGGGGAGTTTCTCCCATTCTCTGCAGATTCTCTCAAGCTCTGTCAGGTTGGATGGGGAGTGTCACTGCATAGCTATTTTCAGGTCTCTCCAGAGATGTTCGATCGGGTTCAAGTCTGGGCTCTGGCTAGGCCCCTCAAGGACATTCAGAGACTTGTCCCGCAGCCACTCCTGCGTTGTCTTAGCTGTGTACTTAGCGTCGTTGTGCTGTTGGAAGGTGAACCTTCGCCCCATTCTGAGGTCCTGGGCACTCTGGAGCAGGTTTTCATGAAGGATCTCTCTCTCTACTTTGCAACGTTCATCTTTCCCTCGATCCTGACTAGTCTTCCAGTACCTTCCGCTGAAAAACATCCCCACAGCATGATGCTGCCACCACCATGTTTCATTGTAGGGATGGTGCCAGGTTTCCGCCAGACATAAAACATGGCATTCAGGCGAAAGAGTCCATTCTTGGTTTCATCAGACCAGAGAATCTTGTTATTCATGGTCTGAGAGTCCTTTAGGAGCTTTTAGGCAAACTCCAAGCTGGCTGTCATGTGCCTTTTACTGAGGAGTGGATTCCATCTGGCCACTCTACCATAAAGACCTGATTGGTGGCGTGCTGCAAAGGTGGTGGTCCTTCTGGAAGGTTCTCCCATCCCCACGGAGGATCTCTGGAGCTCTGCCAGAGTGACCATCGGGTTCTTGGTCACCTCCCTGTCCAAGGCTCTTCTCCCCTGATTGCTCAGTTTGGCCGGGCGGCCAGCTGTAGGAACAGTCTTGGTGGTTCCAAACTTCTTCCATTTAAGAATGATGGAGGCCACTGTGTTCTTGGGGACCTTCAATGCTGCAGAAATATTTTGGTATCCTTTCCCAGATCTGTGCCTCGACACAATCCTGTCTCGGAGCTCTACGGACAACTCCTTCGAGCTCATTGCTTGGTTTTTACTCTGACAAGAACTGTCAATTGTGGGACCTTATATTGACAGGTGTGTGCCTTTCCAAATCATGTCCAATCAATTGAATTTACCACAGGTGGACTCCAGTCAAGTTGTAGAAACATCTCAAGGATGATCAATGGAAACAGGATGCACCTGAGCTCAATTTGGAGTCTCATAGCAAATGGTCTGAATACTTTGTAAAAAAGGTATTTCAGTTTTTTGTTTTTTTTATACATATGCAAACATTTCTAAAAACCTGTTTTCACTTTGTCATTATGGGGCTATTTGTGTAGATTGATGAGAAAAAAAGATTTAATGCATTTTAGAAGGAGGCTGTTACATAACCAAATGTGGAAAAAGGGAAGGTGTCTGAATACTTTCCAAATGCAGTGTAGTGCAGGGGGTGTCTGGATATTTATCTATGAGGGAATATCCTTCACATACTGTAGTGCAGTCATTCAGACTTGGATGGTCTAATTTTGCTGTAGTTCAATGAAGGAGGAGCTTTACTGTCATAAAACAGAAGCGGTGGATTGTCACCGTTATTTCACACCACAAGTGTGTCTGCTCAAACCACAACCTGGGCGATTATACAGAATCACTCTCTGAGCATAGAACATAATGACTAAATCACAGTCTAGTATAAGATAATTATATAATAGCTGCTTGTCTTTAATTGTTCCCTTTGTCACAGTCATTGGAATTGGTGATGCACTACTTATTTCCCAAATTTGAATCATAAAAGAAAATTGTTAGTCTTTGTAAAAAAAAATCTGGTTTGGTTTATATAACCATTATAAGTGAAATTGCAATCTAGTCAGCCATACGTAAGAATGATGTCACTTTCAAGTTGTTTTCTTTAGTGCAGCGCTTCATTACATCTGAACCGATGAAGGTAGGAGCGCTGAGGTATACAATAAAAGTCCTCTGTTATCGTCATTATGAAGTACAGATTCTACTTATAAATAACAATGAAACATTATGTCAACAATGCAATATGAGGGGAAATAAACCTTGTTAACATAAGACAGTGTGATGGGTTGAGCATTTAGCTTTTCTGCTTTTGGTTGACTATAAGTCATGTGTTTTGTGAGTGGAAACAGCCGAATGAGTTCTCCTCAGATTATGGCTTTAGCCTATCCGTTAAGAAATGATTTTAGCATCATCATACAGCATGTCAGCATAGGCATGTAGTTCTGTCTGTCACCTCAAATTAACAAGGCAATCTGGGATTGGTACATCCATTTTTGTACTTAATGATAGACAGTGATTCTTGAAGAATATGTCTTACCAAAACAGGGACGAGTGACCGCTTTGTTTTTTTTTTTCCCAGATAGCCCTTTAATCGTAGGCCTGTTCAATGGAGAAAGCATTGTAATAACCATTCCTATGTCTTGTTTTTGCAGCAAGGTAGGCATATAATGCAATTATTTGTCAATATCATGTTAATCCCCCAACTCTACTCTCTCTTCTCTACCCTCAGAGGGCAATGACAGAGAAGATCTGTAACTGAACCACTTGGGAAATTGAGTTTACATAATTTCAGCAGTCCCTGTGACCTTCAAGAGACCCACAGCTTCAATACAACCAAACACTCAAACTGAAGCTCAAACTAAAGGAATGGATTTTGAGTGGATTTGAAGAGCTAAAGTGTTATCCATCCCAAGCATTACAAAGTTTGTTCATAAAGTGACATTTTCAGCCAATAGTCTATATGTTTTATGAAAAAGGACTGTTCTGCTTCCTATAGTGCTGTGACATGATGTAGCACTCCAGTCTTCTGAGCTTTATTGTAATTTTTGTAATTTTTAGTAATAACTATTCTAGCTCTGTTTTATTAAGCATGTATAGTTCTTGACATCATCAACTTTGGAAATGTTTGCGGCTTCGAGGTGTTTGAGATATTTTGTAATGGATGGAAGGTCACAACCATAGAGATCTTCTTTGTATCTGTGACAGCATGGACATTGAGGCTATCTCCATTTTGAAGTTGTACATGTTCTTCTTCACAATTGGGTGATCCCTCCTGATGACCTGATTGGACATGACTCCAACAGGGTCACCAGGAGGGATCAACCAATGAAGTTGGAAGTCCAGCCCAGTTGACCACATTAAAATGGTGGAAGCTCTCAATGGAGCTGCCCATGCTAAAATGGCCTTTTGGCCACTAGAGGCCTCTATCATTCTCTATGGTCACAACACAAGACCTGTCTCCAGTGTTTTGCATTTTTGTGACCAATATGTGTTGAATGTGTCCCAGCCAGACAACTTGAAAAACATACATTGTGTGATGTGTCCAGGGATGTACAGAATGACAAGTATGGACTCATACTGTAAATTACTGACTTCATTTTAATTTACACAAAACCAGTTTAAACCTTACTCTGTGAGACCGATCTGATGTGTAACTGATTCCATTTCCAAGTATCAAGAGCCTCTTTTACCCTTCCTGGCCTCTCCTGTTGAGTTAATTGTGTTCATTTTTGAGGAAAGTTATTCATCTTAAAATACTCATGACTCTTTAATATAACTTGCACTACAAATGTATTTTATTTCACCTTTATTTAACTTACATAGGACGCCCTAGACTATAATATAACCTACCTTGCTACTACTAGTATATTTTCTATGAATGAGAGAGTGCTGTCATACACCAGAAATTCCCTGTTATGAAATAGGGGAAGTTGTTTTGCAATAGCTGACGTCCTAGTGGCTTATTCTTTTCGTCCAATGAATAAACTACAGGACAGGCAAGAGGCGGGGGCTCTGCGTTTAGCGCCTTACGTCACTAACTGGTTTCACTCTGTTGTCCACCCTGACCCACCGCAAAATCCACAGGATGACGGAGGCGCTGGAGGAGGATTTCGGCCTATTTGGACCCAGACTCCAGGTTAGATAGATTATTATTTTTATTTTATTTTTAAATATCGTCTGTAATTCATAACGTCATTAGCAAGACGGAATAGGTGACATAGTAACTAGCCAACTTAAAATACTTAATGTTATCCAGCTTGCTAGCTAACTATGTATTGTAGGTAGCTAGCGCAAATTGATTTGCTTTGGCTTTTCATAACAAACTCATCTGATACAATTATTTTCAGAACATCGTTATGACTCTGAGCTGATATAGGGTTTGCTAGCTAACTCGACAGCTAATAAGGTCGACCTGTTATTACCTTACGAGTATCTTTACTATAGTTAGCTAGCTACTGTGTGTGATTGCATAGCCTACTTTTGTTGACTGATTGAACGAACGAACGAACGTTAGCTAACTAGCAGTATTTTTGCCGCCTCCAGTCTGGCACGACCAAGTCGTGGCTGCTTTCACCAGCATATTTGGAGCTGAGTTTTTTTTTTGTGGAATGACTCAATAACTCACCCAATTATCCAGATAGGTTTGACATAGCCTACAGCTAGCAGATAAACACCAACGTTACAAAACACCGCCCTGCATATGTGTGTAAGAAAAGGTCTAACTAGTTCTGGAATGTGTGTTCAAGTGAAAACATCACATCATCACTGATGGAATTCCTTTGTGTAACTTTGAATATTCTCTCCCTGTTTCTGCCCCCGCCGACATGACGTTACTGTACTAACTAGTTACTCGAAAACGTGCTAGCTATCTGAAATGTTTCATTATTTTTCAGTTGGCAGATATGGTGAGGCAGAGCAGGGTGGCAGAGTTGCAAGCCTTCCAGCACTCTCTCCAGGTAACTCAATATTGCTGTCAGAAATAGCTAGCTAACTAGCTATTTTACAAACTTGTCATAGCTTGCGATTTTGTCACACTTGTTACTTCTCTTAACTTTTCCTGTTACTCAGATAAGAGTAGCTTCTAGTAGTACCAGACTGCCAGCAATTATGCTTATCTTGGCGTTAAATCGGATATGTTGCATAATTTTCAGTACAAATATGCCTATGCTATCACTGGACGTGAAAGTGTGTTTGGGAATATCCAGGGTCAGATAAGGTCTTTGTAAGCTTTCCCTGTTTGTGCTTGCATATCAGTGTACCCTATTGGCAGGCTGCCACAGGGGAAGATAACCTTGTTTTAAACCAGAAGTTTGGTTCTAATTATACTGTATTGCTATTTTATCTAGAATATTCCATATCAGTAGATTTGAATGTTTGTTTTGGGGCTGTTTGTTTAGGACTGCACTGGTACTTTAAGAACAAAAGTGACACACTGTGCTTCTTGTTCTTTCTGTCCCTCTTCACCGCCTGATCTCTCTGGCTCTGCTCTCACTTTCACACTTTCCCTCCCACTCTCTCTCTCAGTTGCAGAGTAACTCTCTGGCCTTTGGCCCAGTAGGAGACAGCTGTGGGGGACAGCAGAATGTGGTGCCCCCCACTGCCACAGAGGAGAGACAGCGCCTCTCAAAGGACCCTCCAGGTACTGCACCTCAGGCCTCTGACCAGGGCCCTATCAACAAAGCATCTCAGAGTAAAGGTGCTGATCTAGGATCAGTTTTGCCTTTTCGATCATAACGAATAAGATTATATGGACTGATCTTAGATCAGCACTTCTACTCCGATGCTTTGTGGATACTGACCCAGCTCCACAACCAGCTTCTCACTGTCTGCTTTTCTATCACATTGGCACATAGCAGTCCTACATGTTAGTCAGTATACACATTGCACACACTACGCTTTAACCTCTTGAGGACCCCTTCGAGATAAAATCCCGTTAAAGGGATTGGTTGGATAACAACCAGTGAGATAACACGGCGCGAAATTTAAAAAAAAATAATCTCAAAATGTAAATTCAAGTATTATATGGCATTTTAAAGATACTCTACTCGTTAATCCAATCACATTGTCCGATTTCAAAAAGGCTTTACGGTGAAAGCAAAACATTAGATTATTTTAGGATAGCACCTTAGCAAAAAAAAAAGCAATTTTCCAAGCACGGATAGCCATCACAAAACCAGATATACAGCACTAACCTTTGATAATCTTCATCAGATGACACTCCTAGGACATCATGTTAGACAATACATGCATTTTTTGTTCGATCAAGTTCATATTTATATCCCAAAAAAACTATTTTTTACAATGGCGCGTGACGTTCAGAAAATGTTTTCTCCCCGTAACTTTCGGTGAATAGGCACATTCATTTACAGAAGAACTCATAAACGTTGACAGAATTTATAATAATTATTTAACGAATTAGAGATAATATACTCCTTTATGCAACCACTTTGTCAGATTTCAAAATAACTTTACGGAAAAAGCACATTGTTCAATATACTGAGTACAGAACTTAGCCTTCAATGCTAAGCTATACAGTTAGCCTACAACCACGGCGTCCACAAATCTCAAAAAATATATTCGAAATATTTTCTTACCTTTGCTGATCTTCGGCGGAATGCACTCGGAAGGGCACCCACTTCCACAAGAAATGTTCATTTGTTCTGCAAAGTCCATCATTTATGTCCAAATATGTCTGTTTTGTTGACCCATCCAGAACACTTTACAATGCCATGTGGCGTGGACGCAAATCCATAGACGAAATGTTCAAAAGTTCCATTACCGTTTGTAGAAACATGTCAAACGATGTTTACAATCAATCCATTAGGGTATTTTTTTACGTAAAATTGCGATAATTTTACAACCGGGCAATAGGTATTCATCCCAGAAGAATAATAACAAACAGCGAAGTCACGTGCATGCGCGTCACGAGACACCTGTCCTCAGACTGGCCACTGATTGACTGAGCCACAATTTTCTGCCCGGTGACGGATGAAACCAGTTCCTAAAGATTGTTGACAGCCAATGGAAGAGTTAGGAGGTGCAACGTAAATCCTATGTCACTGTAGTTTTTCAAGGGATTCAAAAGAAAAACTACATTTCTAATTTCTCCCACTTCCTGATTCAATTTTTCTCAGGTTTTTGCCTGCCATATGAGTTATGTTATACACAGACACCATTCAAACAGTTTTAGAAACTTCAGAGTGTTTTCTATCCAAATCTACTAATAATATGCATATTCTATTTTCTGGGCCAGAGTAGTAACCCGTTTAAATTGGGTACGTTTTTCATCCGGACGTGAAAATACTGCCCCCTAGCCCCAAGAGGTTTTAAGCAATAATTTCTTTGCTTTCACATTGGCACATAGTTAATCCATTCAAGGATCTATCAATGTGTCACAGTTTTAAACAATCATTCACAATTTAAGAAAACATTAATTTTTGTTGATTGGCACATAGTCAATAGATGTTAGTCAGTATGCACGTTGCAAACACTTTGCGATTCAAGCAATATTTTACAACATAGCTGTGGTTGACGTGAATTGACAGTCAACTTGTTTATACAGAGGTGGAAGGTAGCCAGCCAGTAAGCGTCCCAGACTCAGCCAAACCAATGGAAGCCATCCAGCCCGTAAGCATTCCAGACTCAGCCAAACCAATGGAAGCCACCCAGCCAGTAAGCATTCCAAACTCAGCCAAACCAAAGAAGAAGAAAAGGAGGTCAAGAGCAACAGACAGCTTTACAGGAAACTTCAACGGTAATCATGTTGCACATAAATCAGACAAGCATGTCAAATATCCAATCACTCATGTCATTCAAAATCTAGGGTTTTAATAAATGCACCCACACCATAGATACCAGAGACAGGCTTTTGTGCGCTTCTCTTTTCTCCAGACCTGTACAAACTGACAGATGAAATGCTGGGTCAGGGTGCATATGCAAAGGTCCAAGGATGCATCAGTCTTCAGAATGGGAATGAATATGCTGTGAAGGTGAGTCAGAGGCTGCGTATGAAATGGTTCCCTATTTAGGGCACTACTTTTGACCAGAGTGCATAGAGGACATATGGGACTTGTGATGAATGTCATACATCACACGCAAAGTCACTCACTGATGCTGTTTCGACCCCAAACACTGTTTTCTTTACCCAGTTTGTGGTCCAAACATTGTCCTATTAAACAGTTAAGCTTTATACCAGTGTGCCGATTAGCTTTTTGTTCTACGTTGTCCTCTCTGATCCAACACCTGGAACATCTTTTTTTTACGGATATGCACGTATACCACCCACTAAGCCAAAGATTTTTATAACTAATCCAAGATAGACCCACAGCCTGCCGTTTCCAATGGGAGCAAGTTATGCACGTATACCACCCACTAAGCCAAAGATTTTTATAACTAATCCAAGATAGACCTGCCGTTTCCAATGGGAGCAAGTTAATCACAGTGGGCAGAGCACGAGCTAATGAGATCTTATTGGTGCATTCTAGCATGTAGTTGCATATTTCTGTTAGGGAACGCCTGTGAAGTGTGCTTGTGCAATAGCTCAATTCTCCCTTGGACTCCTAGACAACGTCATTTTTAGAAACTTTGGGAAAGGGTAAAGTCTACGAAACTTAGTCCACTCTGTTCCTAACAGATTCTAGTTTTAGGAACAGAAAACTGTATTGAGATCAAATGTTTCATTGATGAGAAAATGTGCAGAATGTCAGCCAAAATCCATCTGATTCCATCTTTTCCCACTGCTGGCCAGTGGGCTTCCTCTCATCAACATATTTTGTTGTGAGTGGAAATGCCAACTGGGTGCTTAAAATGTATACATCAGGCTCATTGTTCTGTGACTAAGCTTTCTTCACTCACTGATACCCGTGTACATTTTGTTTGGTTTCAGATCATTGAGAAGAATGCGGGGCACAGTCGCAGGCGCGTCTTCCGTGAAGTGGAGACCCTTTACCAGTGCCAGGGGAACAAGTGTGTGCTCTTTCACTCTACAAAGTTAAACTTCTGAAGGTTAAATGATAATTACAAAAACAAATGTCACCCACTAATGTCTTCCTATTAACATTTTCAGGAACATTCTGGAACTAATTCAGTTTTTTGAAGATGACTCCTGCTTCTACTTGGTGTTTGAGAAGTTGCGCGGAGGTATGTCTTCTTGTTTTTACCATATCCCACTTTTGTGAGGGTGAAGCTGGGTCGTGTTCATTATGCACAAAATGGAATAAATAAGTCAACTGGGGAGATACTGCTATAACTGAACTTGTCAATAAAAACAATGTTTTCTGTTGCAAAACATGGTGGTGCTTTGTGGCCTAATGAACATGACCCAGGTTACATGAAACTATTAGGTGTTTCTCTGAAAGCTCTCCCCTCTCTGCTCCTGAAAGCTCTCCCTTCTCTGCTCCTGAAAGCTCTCCCCTCTCTGCTCCTGAAAGCTCTCCCCTCTCTGCTCCTGAAAGCTCTCCCCTCTCTGCTCCTGAAAGCTCTCCCCTCTCTGCTCCTGAAAGCTCTCCCCTCTCTGCTCCTGAAAGCTCTCCCCTCTCTGCTCCTGAAAGCTCTCCCCTCTCTGCTCCTGAAAGCTCTCCCCTCTCTGCTCCTGAAAGCTCTCCCCTTTCTGCTCCTGAAAGCTCTCTGCTCCTGAAAGCTCTCTGCTCCTGAAAGCTCTCTGCTCCTGAAAGCTCTCCCCTCTCTGCTCCTGAAAGCTCTCCCCTCTCTGCTCCTGAAAGCTCTCCCCTCTCTGCTCCTGAAAGCTCTCTGCTCCTGAAAGCTCTCCTCTTTACCCATACAGGCTCCATTCTGACTCACATCCAGAACCGTAAGCACTTTGATGAGCTGGAGGCCAGCCGTGTGGTCAGGGACATCTCCAAAGCTCTCCACTTCCTCCACAACAAAGGTAGGACCCCTGCACATGGGGCTGTGCCTGTATAGAATTACAGTGTGATTGTTTCCTCGTGAACATTCTCTGTTCTACAGGTATCGCCCACCGGGACCTAAAGCCAGAGAACATCCTGTGTGAGTCTACTGACCAGGTAACCTTTGTTTCCCCCAATGTGCTACGGAACAACAACATATGTTTTCTGTAGAAAATGTCATGTTTGCCAAACAGTTATTGTGGATATAGCTAGTGAATGCCTGCTATTTTTCTCTTCCTCTGCAGGTGTCTCCGGTGAAAATCTGTGACTTTGACTTGGGCAGTGGAGTGAAGCTTAGCAGTGCCTGTATTCCGATCACCACTCCAGAGCTCACCACACCGGTAAATACCACAACCTGAACCTATCACTAACCCTGATATTTGTGTCTGTCTGTTCGTCTGGCAATGTCTTAATTGTCCCTGAGTGCACATATTTTACTTTTACTGTAAAGAGTGTTGCGATTTTAAATGCACTTTTAAATCAAATTTGATTTGACATATGTCCTCACGGTGTTTGGTTTCCCCACCTCAGTGTGGCTCGGCAGAGTACATGGCTCCAGAGGTGGTGGAGGTGTTCACAGACGAGGCATCATTCTACGACAAGCGTTGTGACCTCTGGAGCCTGGGGGTCATCCTCTATATTCTGCTCAGTGGCAGCCCCCCCTTCACTGGTCATTGTGGGACTGACTGTGGCTGGGACCGTGGAGAGACCTGCCGCACCTGCCAGGTACACAAGTCATCACCAGTCTTCCTCAAACCCCCAGTTCACCTTAGACATCTACAGCACAATTTTTTTTAATCAGTCTCGAAGGAACACAAACTCTGGACCTTCGAGACCGATTATAAAAAATTATTTTAAAAATCTGTCATGCATTTATTGGTGTTAAACCATTATAATTCATAAGCACTTATAGTAATTTAGAAACTATTTCTAATTATTTATAACCATGTTTAATGACTGATTCATGTCATAAGTGAATGCCCAAAATATTTCACTATTCATGATTTTCCCTTTAATATGTTGTGTCCCACCCCTGCAGAAGAATCTGTTTGAGAACATCCAGGATGGCCAGTATGAGTTTCCAGAGAGGGACTGGGCCCACATCTCTGCCCAGGCCAAGGACCTCATCTCCAGGCTGCTGGTGCGGGATGCCACCCTCCGCCTCAGTGCTGCCCAGGTCCTGCAGCACTCCTGGGTGCAGGGGGTGAGTGTCAATTTCCTAACCCTTCTGTCCACTGTGTGGGTGTATGGTCATAACATACCACACCTGGGTTGAAATACATGTCTATTATTTGTTATCGAATACTTATTTTCTGTGTATTTCAGTATTTTCTAATAATGTGGCTCTAATCACCTACTTCTATTGAAAGTATTTTCAAATAATTTCCTGTAAATGGCCTACTATTTTGAAATAAGTATTTGAAAATACATAATTTCAAATACCGAACAGACCTGGTTCAAATGCATGGGAATTTAATTATTTGTATAAATACTGTGTATTTGAGTATTAAAAAATATATACATGTCATTACTAAACAAGTGTTTCCAAATACATTCCAATACTACTTGTTTCAAATAAAAAATATCCAAATACTTAAGTTCCAAATTACTTTTGAAATCAATTGAAATACCCTAAACAGTATATGAACCCAGGTCTTTATGTTGTTCCGGTGGATGTTAATATTCTAAAGTGGCTTTCTTGCCTTGTCTATTCTACACTGATCTAAGAAGGCTGAATGTGTGAAAGAGACATCCAAGAAACCAGTGGGCTTGTTTTCACCAGTACATTTCCTCCAAACTGTATATCTGTGAAGGAAAGGTTACAATTAAAATAAATGGATTCTGTTTTCCTCTTATATCTTATTTAAATGTGTTATTTATTTTCCCCTAGAATGCACCAGAGAGAGGTCTCCCAACCCCACACTTCCTCCAAAGGTAATCCACTCAGTGCTCATTTCACAGAATGTGCCGTACATTACAGCTAATTTCTTCTGTTATATGACAGGCAGATGGCTAATAAAGTCAGTCGTTGAAGGGACGTTACACTTCAAAATCAAAGTTTGTTTTCCAGACCTCCAAAGTAGCATAATGGACTCAACTTGACATTTTGAGGCCTGAAAACATCAGACAAAATTAGATTTAGGAGATGTGCCTGACAAATTGAGTGTATGTCTCCTAGAGCTAAACGTGTGATCTATAATTTGATCAATCTCTGACTGATCGTCTGCTCGTTCTCTGCAGGAACAGCAGCACCAAAGACCTGACCCAGTTTGCCGCCGACGCCATCGCCTTCAACCGCCAGCTGTCGCAGCACGACGAGGAGCAGGAGGAAGTAGTCACCACCATTGTGACCTCCATGAGGCTCTCGCCCCCCTCCAACTCCCGGCTGGCTCGCAGACGGGCGCAGTCCAACGCTCAGCGCACCACCCAGGACTTCCTGCCTGCAGATGACGACAACCTCGACACTCTCGTCACCTGACCAGCTCCTGGTTTAACCCCAGGAAGACCCCGTTTTGGTGCTACTGCAGGCTCGGAGTTCCCTCGCACCTGGTTTATCCTTCTAATATAGTCGTGTGCTTCTAAGATCCCTACAGGGTCAGATTCTCTGATTTAACGATGTCAGCCTTAGAACTGCTGCCAGGCTCTGTGTGCCTTCCCCTCTTTTGTTTTTCCTCTGTTCCCTCCATCCTCGTGCTAGTCTCTCTTCCCCCCTGCTCTTCCTCTCTACGTGGTGTTTACCATGTCACACCATCTGAGATGGACGATAGCTGCCATTGGCAGCAGACTCCTGTGTAGCTTCACAGGTTGGTAGCATCATTGTCCAAGCTCTCGTCATGGCCAGTGGTCTTCTTATCACCTAGAAACAGAGAGACAGGAGCACAAAGGGAAGCACTTTTATCCTCTACTAAACTAACACACTTAGTCCCAGCTTTGTATCGGTTGCTGAGTCTGGTTTCAGTGATTAGTTTGGGTTGAGGTAATTTCCTGCATTTGATAATAACCTCAGTCTATTCAGACCGCAATCCCATATTAAGATGACAGAAATAAAGTCATTAGAATGGGTCTAAGCCTGTTCTAGAGATTATTTTTCTATGGTTAAGACTGCTAGTGATGGTTGCTTTATGCTAGCTATACTTAATTGCACGCTTATTTCCATTAGGAATGGATTGTTGATGTCCGCATGGGGCATTTAATACACATACAGTACATGTAGCTAGCCTGTCTTATTGTAAAAATCCTTTTAATTTTAAAAAACATTTTAATTTACGTTGTGTTGGTCAAGCTGTGAAAAGGTTTTGGCATTATTTATAGTTACTGAATGCTGAAAAAGTAGAGCATTACTTTTCAGACACTTAGTAATGCTGTTTTTAGGGCTGGTCATACATAGGCTGTGAGGAGGGTTTCAAAACTTTCCCAAAATGTCCTGGTTTTTCCAGAAATCCCAGTTGTAGGATTTCTGGAACCAGCAGGGAAGAAGCATCCATCCTCAAATTTTTCATGCAGGATTTCTGACCTAACTGGGAATTTTTGGAATGTTTTGAGAATTCTGCAACCCAATAATGGCCTGGTATTCAGGGAATGGACTCTGTCCTTGATTATCCTAGTAAGCATTCTGGGGCCCTATTATTGACAGATGGGTCGATATCTACAGTATGTTGAGTGTGAGTGTTTGGCCTAGAACTTTTAAGACATTGTGCTTGTGGAAGGTGGGTTACTGAATGATTTGAGAGTGTGTTATTAATTTGAAAAGCATTTTGAAGATGTGAAGCATTTTATTATTTTAATGACCCTGAAATTCCATTTCCTATCTCCTTATCGAAACATCAGCTACCTGGATCACTTCTATACTTTGGAATAACTCACTCGTCATATGTATTTTGAGATTATCTGAAATGACTGCATTTCATCAGTATTTTTATTTCAAACATATTTGAAGTATTGATAAACTACAAGGATTACCTCAGAAACCAGAGTTGCACTAGCCTGGTTGCCAGTTTGTTTGTGTTATGTTGTCACTCAATGTCATGCAAAACATGACATTAGAAAGTGTTGACATGATGGCACAGACAGATCTGGGGCCAAGCTAGAATTTGTATGACGTCTTTGCACATTTTTTCCAAATGATTACAGGACCATTCTGCCATTGCTTGCTTCAAATGTGTTTAACTTATTTTCAGTCATACCACTAAAAACCTGAAGCTTTCTTTTTACGTGAATTAATTACTGTTTTGGCTATTCACACTTCACAGAATATTGTTAGAATCCGTTTAAGTGATTTAGAAATCTGGAAATGTCTTTTTGTTTTTTAATATTGTATTCTTTTTTTAACGTCCATAACTTAATTTTTTATATATATTCTATATTCCAGAGGGGATGCCATGATAAAGATACCTTTCTGTGGCGGAAAGGGAATTTATAGTTTTATATCAGTTTTTTTTAGTAATTGTTTTATTTGTGTATTGTTGGTTGGTTTGTCAGCAAATGTATCTGAAAAAGTGTGCCAAAGAAACCATAGAGACTGATAGAAATAACTTGTGACGACTGTGAATGCTAGCATGTCACATTAAATTAGTATGTAAAACGGCTTGTACCCAATACCTGGATCTCCCCCGGTTGCCATGGATACTCCATCGCTATAGCAACTAAAGGGCCTTCCTAAGCGGCCACGGACTCTGTCAGAGAGGGTGCAACACATTAGGGATCTCCCAGTGGCTATGGTAAAGCCCTCTCACTCTCATTAAGTCCTTATGCAAGTGGCTGGCTGGCTCTGTCCCAAATGGCAACCTAGGGCACTACATAGGGAATAGGGTGCCATTTGGGACACATACACTAAACTCAAATCAGATGGGATAAGATATATTAATTGGCATAAGCTATACAACTAAATACCTTTATAACCTATGTGTATGAGGTCTTATGGCAAATGTTCTTACAATGTTGCACATCAATAGCCCCTGTGGTATGCTGTTTCCCAATAAAACCCATTTCTTATGAAATTCTTCTTTCTCTGACTTCTAGGCAGAACTCTGACATCATGTAACAAGTTAGTTGACTGTTCTTCTAGGTTCAGTGTGAGTACATAAACAGAGACTGCTCCCTGTATGGCTGGAAGAACTGATTGAATGGGTTTATTTCAGGCCCATCAGTTGCCTATTGTAGAGTGTGAATGAAATGGGGACAAGGATGATTGTGATTCACCTGACCACACTGAAGAGAGGAGGAAGGGGGTTGGTCTAGAGCGCCTAAAGGAAGAAGGTAACAGTGAAGATGTACGAGCAGACACTTATGGTCCCGTGTAGCTCAGTTGGTAGAGCATGGCGCTTGCAACACTAGGGTTGTGGGTTCAATTCCCGCAGGGAGTAGCTTTGGATAAGAGCGTCTAGTAAAATGTTATGCCATCCTCGAGGGGATTATACACACACACACACAAGCTGGAAAGGAAGACATCATGAATCATGCTTTGTTGCACTGTATGTTGGGTGGATAGTTCAGAATTGTGCTTTGTTGCACTGTATGGGCAGTGGTGGAAAAGTACCCAATTGTCAAAAGTATAGATACCTTAATAGAAAGTCACTCAGTAAAATACTACTTCAGTAAAAAAGTAGTATTTAGTTCTAAATATACTGAAGTATCAAAAGTAAATATAATTGCTAAAATATACTTAAGTATCAAAAGTAAAAGTACATTTTAAATTCCTTATTTTAAGCAAAGCAGACGGAACCATTTTCTTCTTTTAAAAATGTGCAGTAAGCCAGGGGTATACTCCAACACTCAGACATTTACAAGCGATGCATTTGTGTTTAGTGAGTGCCAGATCAGAGGTAGCAAGGATACCCACGTTCTCTTGATAAATGAGTGAATTAGACCATTTTCCTGTCCCGCTAAGCATTCAACATGTAACGAGTACTTTTGGGTGTCAGGGAAAATGTATGAAGTAAAAAGTACATTATTTTCTTTAGGAATGTAGTGAAGTAAAAGTTCTCAAAAATAGAAATAGTAAAGTACACATTTCCCAAAAACCTACTAGTACTTTCAATATTTAGTTAAGTACTTTATACCACTGTGTATGGGATGGTAGTTCAGAATCATGCTTTGTTGCATTGTGGGTAGTTCAGAACAAAGAGTGGTACAGTTTATCTGGGCTATATGTCTGGATGGTTTTCTAAGCAAGCAACATTTCATAGTGATTCTATCATAGTTTGATTATATCCAAAGCATTTGCTTAATTAATAATCAAAATGAACAATAACTATCCCCATAATACATATTGGGCTCTTTCAATTCCTGCCAAAAAATATAATTTGCTTTCATAATCAATTTCTACAGATATCTCTAATCCCCATTTTATTTTATTTGTTTAAATACACTTGTCTGTGTTGGTTTGTTCATCCGTTCGTCTCGCTGTGTTCATCAGTGAATGACGCTCATATGGCGCCCCTAGTGGTTAACCATGCACGACACTCATGAGCGCTCTCCTCTTTTCCTCTGTCGTATTCCATCTGCTTGGGTGAGCGAGCTCCCGAGAGAGTGTCATGGAAAGTCCACGACTCGATATAAATGAGAGGCAACCGACGGGAATAGTGTTGTGTTTCAAACAAGATTACCTGAACTATGGGACTCATCACATGTAAGTAAAAGCAATCGCTGTCCGTGACGTATTTCTATTCATTACCAATAGAATATTTATATTTTCTGTTCTGAATGAATTGTCCAATGCCAGTCAGTGATTTTAGAATATACGTTGATTTTTAAACGACAATTTAAATGAAATAACTCCTGTAATGGTACTGATATTTTTATTGTTTTATCAGGGTAACCTAATGTGTCAAAATGCTCCAGTTTATTGGCTATGTGTCAGTCTAAGACGTATATTTATGTAGTCTAATACACTTTTAACCATGTAATTTAAGACCAATACCTCTTCAAAATGTAAATGATCGGCTGCTTGCATATCAGAAGCCAGTGTACTTGTTCATTGTGTACTTAGGAACATATATATCTGAACAGAAGACAAGAAACTCAGAATTTCTTATTCTCTGTGGAAAAAACTGGACATTAATATGTTGCAGAGCTGAAGATAATAATACCGTTGATTTATCTAGTCTGTAGCATTTATTACTCGTCATGTATACATAACGTATCAGCTTTTCTCCCTCAATGTCAGTTGCCTTTAGACCTGTGTGACAATGATCTATTTTGTAGAAAACCTATGTCTATGACAGGAACACATCATCTGACTCTTCTGTCTATCTCTTGTAGGGCAGAGAAAACTCAGACCTGTCCTGCATTTGGGCTGGATTATGTTGTCATTAATCAAGACTATTAAATTGTATTTTAGCTGACACCATAAAATAATTAAGTAATATGCAATCCCAAAAATATCTGAATTAGACAGTATACAACATAAAGCCTGGAGAGATGGTCCTTCCCGATAAGAGCTCGGGGCCCAAAACGTTATTCGGGAAACGGCCCCAGAGTCTCCCCTCCCCGGCCCTGTGCTGCGCCTGTGGCCTGTGCATTATGCTTGCGGGCATCAACATCACCCTAGTGGGGGCCTTTGCTTTCGAGTCCTTCATCCCCACCAGCAACCCACCCATCGTCATTGGGCCCCTCCTCCTACTGGTGGCCCTGTCCTTTTTTGGAGCGTGCTGTGTGTGTGGGCGGCGGCCACCAACCCACAATGCCGGCAAGGCCAAGGGGGACGAGAGCTGGGGTCGGACGCGGATAGGGGCCGGTGTCACATTTGAGATGGAGACGAGCGAGCACACGCCGCAGGACACCACTGCTGTGCAGCTCAGTCCCACCAACTCTCAGAGCTCCTCCCACAAGTCTAGTAACTCCGCCCATGGGGATACCCCTGCAGTAGGGGCCTGTGAGGATGGCCCCGCCCCCAGGGCCAGTGATCTCACCAGCTCAGAGGCCTATGATATAGATGTGAGACCTGATGACCAGCTCTTGACCTCTGAGGACCAGGTCTTGACCTCTGAGGACCAGCTCTTGACCTCTGAGGACCAGCTCTTGACCTCTGAGGACCAGCTCTTGACCTCTGAGGACCAGGTCTTGACCTCCGATGACCAGGTCTTGACCTCCGATGACCAGGTCTTGACCTCCGAGGACCAGGTCTTGACCTCTGAGGACCAGGCATTGACTGCTGATATTGAAGATAAGGGGAGCATCCAGATGACGGCACTATACAAGCCTTGCCCAACGTAGCATGGCTGTCTACTGGCTATTACATAAACTGGTACTATATATCCTGTGTGACAATGACCTGTGTGTCACTATATATTGACTTGCATAGTTAAATAAAGGTTAAATATCCCTCTGGTACTATAAACTGGTCCTATATACCCCTCTGGTACTACAAACTGGTACTTTATACTTCTCTGTAGCCACTGGAGTCTCCGGCCAACCTGGAACTTTTCAGGCTCATTGGCAGGAATTAACTAGGCCATCATAAAAGTGATGAACGTAAAAGGTGATGTAATGAATGTTCAAAATACAAAACAAATCAATAAGTGCTACTTTGCCTGTTTTTAAATCACTGTTATAGCAGGTATTCAAATGTAACCTCGTCCACAGGCATAATTGCTACCGCATATACGGAGCCGGATGGAGGACGAGATTAATTCATACGTGAACGAGGTGTTGACTAGATTATCTCAGATATTATGAGAGCAAATTCTGTCAGTCAGTCTCAACTTATTGTAAGTTAAACACTGCATCTCAAATGGCACCCTATTCCCTACATAGTGCACTATTTTTGACAAGGGCCCATAGGGTTTTGGTTAAAAGGAGTGCACTATAAAAGGAAAGAGGGAATGCAAACAATTTGAGAGAAGATGAAGAAGAGGAGAACTAAGCCTCTGATCTGGTGTAGATTGGTCTCCCTGTCTGGCTGTCTGGCTGTCTGGCTGAGCTCAGTCATCAATGTTAGAATAAATACTGTTAATCTTGTTGGGATGACTCAGATGGTTTACTCAGATCTGGGGACTGTGGGAGGGATGCGGGCTTCATTTACAGCCAAACCGCCTTTAGTGAGGATACAGCTCATATGAAGTACAGTTCAAGTCCACATGTATCACTATAAATCATCACTATAAGTCTAATAAATAACTGTGTTTATTTACTGAAAATAACTCCGATCCAGTTGTGACTTCATGACGTGTGCCAAAAGTTCCATCCCTCCTGAACATCCTGAAATTCCAGGCATTTTCAAACAGCGCTTACACAAAAATCTTTTTCACAATTTCATAGTGTTATTTCAACCTCATAATGTGGAAATATAATTTAACTTCACTGCCCCTTTAAAGCATAAAAAAAACAGTTCACCCAAATAACAAAATTACATGTACTTTCCTTACATATGACTG
Source organism: Salmo salar (assembly GCF_965601325.2). NCBI lineage: Eukaryota > Metazoa > Chordata > Actinopteri > Salmoniformes > Salmonidae > Salmo > Salmo salar. The sequence continues at coordinate 48,849,316 of NC_138306.1, read as the reverse complement.
CTTTAGCCTGTGACTGCTGTCATTTTCTTTGGCTCTTTGTACTGACTACAAGTGTTGCATTGTAATATTAATCTATAGTACAGCGTAAACATATCTGTCCTTTCTATTTTATTCTTATATGCTAGGATGAAGGAAAGATGTTAGGTGTGGATTTTGTCAATCCACAACAAACGAAATCATGACACGCTGGTTAAAGTACCAAAACCAATTGTGAACCAACAATATACATTTGGGGGTATGTCGAAACACACGTTAAACATTCATGGACATTTAGCTAGCTTGCTATTGCTAGCTAATTTGTCCTGGGAGATGAACATTGGGTTGTTATTTTACTTGAAATGCATATGGTCCTTTTATTTTTACTGAATCTTTGTAGAAGTCCTAGACCATTGATCATATCATGACTCTGTACTCCTGCTTCCTGTTTACAAGAAGAAGCTAAAACAGGAAGTACCTGTGTCTCGCTCCGTTTAGAAATGGTCATCAGAATCCGAGGTTATGCTATAGGACTGCTTTGCTAGCACTGATTGGAATATGTTCCGAGACTCCGCCGAAAACATCGACAAGTTAACCACCTCTGTCACCAGCTTCATAAGGAAATGCATCACGAACGTTTTCCTTACAGTGAAGGTTCGCCGCTTCCCTAATCAAAAGTAAGACCAAGGAGCTGATTGTGGACTGCAGAAAATGGGGGGGTGGGGGGTCTGCAGTGGAGCGGGTCGAGAGCTTCAAGTTCCTCGGTGTCCAAATCACTAAGGATTTAAAATGGTCCATTCACACGCGTACAGTCTTAAAGAAGGCGCGACAGAGCCTCTTCCCACTCAGGAAGTTGAAAAGATTTGGCATGGGCCCTCAAATCCTCAAAAAATTCTGCAGCTGCACCACTGAGAGCATCTTGACTGGCTGCATCAATGCTTAATATGGCAACAGCAATGCTACAGAGGGTGGTGAGGACAGCCCAGTACATCACTGGGGCCAAACTCCCTGTCATGCAGGACCTCTATATCAGGCGGTGTGAAAAGAAGGCCCGGAAAATCGTTAAAGTCTCTAACCACCCAAGCCATAGACTGTTCTCTCTGCTTCCGCACGGCAAGCGGTATCGGTGCATCAAGTCTGACACCAACAAGCTCCTGACCAGCTTCTATCCCCAAGCCATAAGACTGCTGAATAGCTAACAGAATGGCTACACAGACTATCTGAGTTGACCCTTGAATTTTTAGTTTTTACTGTCTCTATGCACACTCACAGGATTCTACATATGCACACACACTGACACTCCAACACACACATAACTTATACTGACACTATATGTAACAGTGTAGGTTCCGTCCCCTTCTTCGCCCCAACCTGGGCTCGAACCAGGGACCCTTGCACACATCAACAACTGACACCCACGAAGCATCGTTACCCATCGCGCCACAAAAGCCGTGGCCCTTGCAACGCAAGGGGAACAACCACTTCAGGTCTCAGAGCGAGTGACGTCACCGATTGAAACACTATTAGCGCGCACCACCGCTAACTAACTAGCCATTTCACATCGGTTACACTCACCCCCCTTTTGACCTCCTCCTTTTCCGCAGCAACCAATGATCCGGGTCACGGCACCAATGTAACAGTGTAGGTTCCGTCCCTCTCTTCACCCCAACCCGGGCTCAAACCAGGGACCCTTGTACACATCAACAACTGACACCCACGAAGCATCGTTACCCATCGCGCCACTAAAGCCACGGCCCTTGCAACGCAAGGGGAACAACCACTTCAGGTCTCAGAGCGAGTGACGTCACCGATTGAAACGCTATTAGTGCGCACCACCGCTAACTAACTAGCCATTTCACATCGGTTACATATACACACAATACAATCAAAATGTACGCTGCTGCTACTCTGTTTATCATATATCCTGATGCATAGTCACCTTACCCCATACATACAGTATCTACCTCTATCACTCCATGCACATAAATATGGTATTAGAACTGACCCTGTATATACAGTGGGGGAAAAAAGTATTTGATCCCCTGCTGATTTTGTACGTTTGCCCACTGACAAAGAAAGGATCAGTCTATAATTTTAATGGTAGGTTTATTTGAACAGTGAGAGACAGAATAACAACAAAAATATCCAGAAAAACGCATGTCAGAAATGTTATAAATTGATTTGCATTTTAATGAGGGAAATAAGTATTTGACCCCCTCTCAATCAGAAAGATTTCTGGCTCCCAGGTGTCTTTTATACAGGTAACGAGCTGAGATTAGGAGCACACTCTTAAAGGGAGTGCTCCTAATCTCAGTTTGTTACCTGTAAAAAAGACACCTGTCCACAGAAGCAATCAATCAATCAGATTCCAAACTCTCCACCATGGCCAAGACCAAAGAGCTCTCCAAGGATGTCAGGGACAGATTGTAGACCTACACAAGGCTGGAATGGGCTACAAGACCATCACCAAGCAGCTTGGTGAGAAGGTGACAACATTTGGTGCGATTATGCAAGATCCATGCAAGATCTCACCCCGTGGAGTTGCAATGATCATGAGAACAGTGAGGAATCAGCCCAGAACTACACGGGAGGATCTTGTCAATGATCACAAGGCAGCTGCGACCAAAGTCACCAAGAAAACAATTGGTAACACACTACGTCATGAAGGACTGAAATCCTGCAGCGCCCGCAAGGTCCCCCTGCTCAAGAATACATATACATACCGTCTGAAGTTTGCCAATGAACATCTGAATGACTCAGAGGACAACTGGTGAAAGTGTTGTGGTCAGATGAGACCAAAATGGAGCTCGTTGGCATCAACTCAACTCGCCGTGTTTGGAGGAGGAGGAATGCTGCCTATGACCCCAAGAACACCATCTCCACCGTCAAACATGGAGGTGGAAACATTATGCTTTGGGGGTGTTTTTCTGCTAAGGGGACAGGACAACTTCACCGCATCATTTGACGGAGCCATGTACTGTCAAATCTTGGGTGAGAACCTCCTTCCCTCAGCCAGGGCATTGAAAATGGGTCGTGGATGGGTATTCCAGCATGACAATGACCCAAAACACACGGCCAAGGCAACAAAGGAGTGGCTCAAGAAGCACATTAAGGTCCTGGAGTGGCCTAGCCAGTTTCCAGACCTTAATCCCATAGAAAATCTGTGGAGGGATGTGAAGGTTCGAGTTGCCAAACGTCAGCCTCGAAACCTTAATGACTCGGAGAAGATCTGCAAAGAGGAGTGGGACAAAATCCCTCCTGAGATGTGTGCAAACCTGGTGGCCAACTACTAGAAACGTCTGACCTCTGATTGCCAACAAGGGTTTTGCCACCAAGTACTAAGTCATGTTTTGCAGAGGGGTCAAATACTTAATTCCCTCATTAAAATACAAATCCTTTTATAACATTTTTGACATGTGTTTTTCAGGATTTTTTTGTTGTTATTCTGTCTCTCACTGTTCAAATAAACCTACCATTAAAATTATAGACTGATCATTTCTTTGTCAGTGGGCAAACGTACAAAATCAGCAGGGGATCAAATACTTTTTTCCCTCACTGTAGCATCTTACTTTCTTGTGTTGTTCTTGTTTTTATTTATGTTATTTTTAGTGCTACATTGATATTGATTACTGCATTGTTGGGTTTGGAGCTTGCGAGAAATACATTTCACTGTACTTGACATTAAAACTTGAAACCTGAAACATGAATAAACGTATTTAGGAAATATCAAGGACGGGGAAACATGACTGAAAATGGCAGAGTTATTCAAATCCTAAATTCATATGACTTAAAAATTATGCTCTCAGTGCTTCTAGCGTTGATCCACAGATACAAGGCGAAACGTAGTTCGTTTTTAGTTAGTTATCTATGATTAATCTTTCCTTGTTCATCTTTCAAATACCCATGTGGGTTTGTATGGTCCTGAAAACGAATGAGTAGATCGGAGAGGTGGGACTTACATTGTGTCAAGCGTCTCAAATTGAACCAAGTTCTATTTTAGTGCTTGGCTATGCAGACGTTCGTTAATGTGCGTGACCAGTCTGGATGAAATATTTTAATAACGTGTACATTTATTTTGCAACACTCGTTGACGCAACATGGCTGGTCTGGTTTGGGTGTTACCCTGTAAGCAGTATATGGACATGTGAAGACATCAATACGTGCTTTGGTAAGGAAGCCAATATTTGATTTTATAATTTAGTGATGCCTATGCCTTTAAGATTTAAAAAACATCACGGTGCTGCCGTGATAGACCCTATAAAAAAGGATGTTATTTTGAGATATTCTTCTATTTTTCCTAAGCTTATTGTATTGTCCTGTTACCTTGGACACTGTATTCTGTAAAAGGGACAACATAGTATCTTCAGAAAAGTAAGGTTCCCTAAGTCATGAAAGCTGATGACTCATTGACTAGCAGTCTTTCACACGGAAATGGTGTCGGTTTCCCAAATTGCACCCGATTCCCTGTGTAGTGCACTACTTTTGACCAGGGCTCTGGTCAAAAGTAGTGTACTATGTAGGGAATAGGGTGCCATTTGGGATGCAGAATGTGACTGCTGTCATTTTCTTTGGCTCTTTGTACCGACTACAAGTGCTGCATTTTAATATTAATGTATAGTACAACGTAAACATATATCTGTTCTTTGTATTTTATTCTTTCTATGCTAGGATGAAGGAAAGATGTTGTAAAAGAGGACAATTGACTATTGTAAGTAATGTTCTGTAATGTTTGTGCAATGAAAGTGATATGTATAATTGCAAACATTAAGAACCATTTGATGTGTTCTTCTGAAAAATGTACGTACATAAAGAAAATAATGTTTGTACCCTAAAAAACTGGCTCAGATATGTGGAAAGTTGTACAGGTCAGATATACTGGAGGACAAACATTCTGGGAGTCTAAAGTAGCTAGCCTCGTGCACCAGACTTCCTCCCCCTAGCCTGGGAACGAGGTTAACATGTAGCTTACACCAGACTTTTTCGTAGGCTAGGTTGTTGGGACCTCGTGATGGGCTTACACCAGACAAAGTTTATAACATAGGTGCACAGATCAAGAGACAACTAGGAGTAATCAAGGTGACAGACAGTGACACATTCAATACCGCCTTGCACTCTCTTGCCTGCATCTAGCTGATCTGGGGTGTAATCATTAGTCCAAACAGTTGCAAACAAGAGTTTCTATTGAACAAATTCAGGTAGGTTTATCCGCGTTTCGTTCCGTTTGTGAAATGTTTTTTCAACAGAATCGGCAGAATGCATATACTCCTGATCATCCGCACACAAAAGCTCACGTTCATAGCAGCCACATACAAACAGCATCATCACTTTGCTCGTTGTATAATTCCTTCTCACATCTACATGCTCTCCTCCTCTCACCTTTTCCCTTCACTCTCTGCTGCTTCTCCTTAATTTTTGAAGAAATTCATTTGTAAAAAACTGTTCAACTATTGTCATTCTCTCTCTTTGAGTCAACTACTCACCACATTTAATGCACTGCAGTGCTAGCTAGCTGTAGGTTATGCTTTCAGCACTAGATTAATTCTCTGATCCTTTGATTGGGTGGACAACATGTCAGTTCATGCAGCGAGAGCTCTGATAGGTTGGAAGACGTCCTCTGGAAGCTGTCATAATTACTGTGTAAGTCTATGGAAGGGGGAGAGAACCATGAGCTTCCTAGGTTTTGTATTGAAGTCATTGTACCCAGGGAGGATAGCAAATAGCTGTCCTCCGGCTACACCATGATGCCCCCCAGAGAGTGCTGTTGAGGCTTCATTGCAAAACAGTATGTTTTAATCAGTTATTTGGTGACTCAGTTATGTGAATATATTTAGTATAGTTGTACCTAAAAAGGATACCTTTTTCATTGTTTCACTATTTATTTTTTCACTGAGTAGGATGGTCCTCCCCTTCCTCCTCTGAGGAGCCTCCACTGCTGCTCACTACATTCAAGTTGCTTGACACAGGCGTTTCAAAGAACTGTCAGTCAAGGCGAGCTCATGATATATGCTCCCTGCCCACTCACCCTGTCTTTTCAAAGTTCCTGGTAGTTAGCAATGAGAGAAAAAGTAATTTTCAGAATAACTGTTCAGGACCTTTAACATGTAGCTGACACCAGACTTCCTCCTCGTTGCCTGGGGACGAGGTTAACATGTAGGTGACACCAGACTTCCTCCCCGTTGCCAGGGGACGAGGTTAACATGTAGCCGACACCAGGCTTCCTCCTCGTTGCCTGGGGACGAGGTTAACATGTAGCTGACACCAGACTTCCTCCCCGTTGCCTGGGGACGAGGTTAACATGTAGCTGACACCAGACTTCCTCCTCGTTGCCAGGGGACGAGGTTAACATGTAGCTGACACCAGACTTCCTCCTCGTTGCCAGGGGACGAGGTTAACATGTAGCTGACACCAGACTTCCTCCTCGTTGCCTGGGGACGAGGTTAACATGTAGCTGACACCAGACTTCCTCCTTGTTGCCTGGGGACGAGGTTAACATGTAGCTGACACCAGACTTCCTCCTCGTTGCCTGGGGACGAGGTTAACATGTAGCTGACACCAGACTTCCTCCTTGTTGCCTGGGGACGAGGTTAACATGTAGGTGACACCAGACAGTACACATTTCAGACAGGCCAATATAGTCTAGACCAGGCAGAATGTGTGGACAGTTCTGTCTAATCAGAGAGGAGCAAGCCTGGACAGCCAATGCAAATAGCTCCTTCAGCTCTTTCCCCAGCATGATGCCCAACACTACCACTTGACATTTTACGCAACAGCTGGTGGCAAGACGAGATTGTTTACTCATCCACCATCCACAAACACAGCTAGCCACACAACTACACATTACAAAAAGCAGAGATCACAGCAGACAAGACTGTCCACAGAGGAAGATGACACAAAATGGCCATCTGGTATCACAATAACACAGTACAGATCTGGAGACTGACGTTGTTGGCAGTCTTGAGATGGAGGAGGGACAGCACAGCAGAAGTTAGGATGATTTATGTTATTTGTGATCTAATTTGGCTAGGATGCATTCAGAGAAGATTAGAGGTGTTATGATGAGCCACAAATGCATCCCAAATAACACCCATTTGGGACACAGGCACGGTCATAGTGGCCTTAGATTCATTCTATACCTTCATGGGAATATTCATTAGATATTGTCCATATCGCAATCACTGGCTCCAATAATTGCTTACAGAGAGAAATTCTAATGTGATTTGGATGCCATCTCTCTGTCTCTCCTCTCATTGTGGGCCAGTAATTTGTGGATTAAATAATGTTGACATTGAGACTAAAGGCCTAATCACTTGGTTGTCAGGGGCAGAGCACAAGACTATTGGCTAGATAATTCAGAAAGACATTGCATCACTCATTAGCCCTGTGCTAAGGACCATTACAAATGTATTATGCAACACTTGTCATGCAAATGTGACGCTTTGAATAAAGAATGCATTCATAACTCTGACTTAAATAAAACTCGGAGGTAAATAAAGTGGGGTATTGGAAATACAAATATGTGGGTTTGATAATGTGTCATTCTGATCATTCTCATTCTTGTCATCAGAAGAAAAGAGCAGTATGCTTGGTTGAAACCAGAGCATGTGAGCGTAGTGGAGCTGGAGCGGAGCAGGGAGCGGAGCAGGGAGCGGAGCAGGGAGCTGAGCAGGGAGCGGAGCAAGGAGCTGAGCAAGGAGCGGAGCAAGGAGCTGAGCGTGCCCAATTTGACTGGAACAAGGAGCCAGATTCCCAAAGTCTGGAGCGTTGGATTTCTCACCCGCTCCAGTTTCGCTCCAGTAGTGCTCACTTCACGAGCCCAGGGCTTGCCCGTCCCAGCATGCATTTGTAGTGTACTTGTGTGCTGCTATAAACCTTGCTTTAGTTACTGTCATGGAATTCGCTAAATATTTTAACCAACTGATAAAACACATGTGCTAAAATCAAGGTGACTTACAAAGAGAGGACCAAGAGCAAGATAGAAAGTGTGGTGATGTAGGCTAGTGTCCATAACTAAAGAATCATTGTGGAATCTGAAAAGACACATTTCCCAAAAGCATGATGGTGTACTTAATATGTGCACATGCTAAAATAAAGGAACGAGATGGGCAGATAACTACTTTGCTACAATGACACAATTAGTTATCTACACAATAGGCCATAATTGATTTGGCCCAATAGGCCTGCCATATTCCCACACTCAAGGAGCTTTCCGTTTTGATTGTGAAATTCTGCCTAAAAACCTTTAGGCCGACCTATATATATGTTTTTTTAAACAACTCTGCATCTCTACCCAGCCTGGCAAGAGAGGCCAACATGGTGTTTAGCATCTGCAGTAGTTCTACTAGTGTGGACAGGATATTCTCTGCTGGCCGGCTCTCCAGGCACCATCGTATGAGCCTGAAGCCCCAGACTGGCCAAACTCCTGTTTCTAAAAATGAATTCTAAATGAATTCATAAGTCACTTTTCGTTTTCATTTGTATTTCATTGTAAGTAAGTGACAGCCTATATGCACAATTTATGGACTATAATGATTTAATACAACAAAATGTTGTTTAATGTCGAACGCTGTATGTCCCTTCCAGCCTATTGTGTCTCACTCGCAAATCCTTCGCAATGTATTTCGTTGTAGGCTATATAGCCTTAAAATAATTGAAATAATATAGCCTAAATAATTCATTTTCGTAATTTTTTAGGCTCCCTGTCTGTCTGGCTATTTGACATTATGTTTGCTTCTTACATTCAAATACTTTTCTTTCAAATCCTTATGGTTTGGTTTCAATACTTAAAAACAATTGGTAGGTCCAGGTAGTCACAAAAATAGATGGATGTTGGTTAAATTGTGATTTTAATGAATGGTGCGAATTTGGAGCAGCAATTTTACCTGTGAGTGCTGCTTAGCAGTTTTTATCGGAACGGTAGGAAAGGACATGGAGCGGTAGGAAAATACATGGAGTGGTAGGAAAGGACATGGAGCGGTAGGAAAGGTCATGGAGCGGTAGGAAAATACATGGAGTGGTAGGAAAGGACATGGAGCGGTAGGAAATAACATGGAGCGGTAGGAAAGGACATGGATCGGTAGGAAAGAACATGGAGCGGTAGGCAAGAGTTTTAATTGAAAGTCAGACGAAGTTTATTGATCCTCTGTCTCCATCTAGTGGATATGAGTGGGGGGGGGAGACACCAACAGTTAGTTTGTATGTAGCGTACAATTTAGTCACAAGAGGGAGGTCTAACCATTCATAGTGCAGAACAGAAGGCAGATTGTGTGAGTGGAAAGCTTGTACTAAAGCAGGGTGTCAAACTCATTCCATGGAGGGCCTAGTGTCTGCTAGCTTTTGGTTTTTCCTTTCAGTTAAGACCTGCCTTCCAGGACCTCTATACCAGGCAGTGTCAGAGGAAGGCCCTAAAAATTGTGAAAGACTTCTGCCACCAAGTCATAGACCGCACGGCAAGCGGTACCAGAGCACCAAGTCTGGGACCAAAATGCTCCTTAACAGATTCTACCCCCAAGCCATAAGAAGGCTGAACAGTTAATCAAATGGCCACCAGGACTATTTGCTTCAACCCCCTTATTTTATTGTTATGTATTATTATGTTTTGCACTGACTCTCTTGCACGGGCTCTATGTACATTCACTTGACTCTAACTACACACGCACACATATTACATTGACACTCCAACACACACACACACACAAACACACACACTTCACACTCTTCACATATGCTGCTGCTACTCAGGAGGCGACTGAGGGGAGAACGGTTTATAATAATGGCCGGAACGGAGCAAATAAAATGGCATCAAACACCTAGAAACCATGTATTTGATGTACAGTATTTAATACAATGCCACTGATTCCACTCCAGTCATTATCACGATCCCATTCTCCCCAATTAAGGTGCCACCAACCTCGTGTGCCCTGTGCATTGACTTGGTACCGGTACCCCTTGTATATAGCTGTCACGTCCTGACCAGTAGAGGGTGTAGTTGGGTCAGGACGTGGCAGAAGGGAGTGTGTGTTTTTGATTGTTTCGTTGATTTTGGCCGTGTGACTTCCAATCAGGCACAGCTGTAGAGGGTTGTGGCTGAGTGGGAGTCACACATAAGTTGCCTACGTTTCCTTTGTGTTTCGTGGGTAATTGTTTCTTGTTTAGTGTGTTTGCACCTGACAGGACTGTTGGCTGTCGGTTTTCTCAGTTTGTTTTGTATAGTGTTCTCTTTTGCTTTATTAAATATGACGAACACTAACTCCACTGCGTTTTGGTCCACTTTTTCCGAAGACATCCTTTACAATAGCCTCAATATAGTTATTTTATTGTATTACTATTTTTCCTTTAGTTTATTTAGCTAATTTTTCTTACTTACTTGAAGAAGAAAAAATCTGCATTGTTCGTTAAGGGCTCGTAAGTAAACATTTTTACAGTAAGGTCTACCTACACCTGTTGTATTGGGCGCATGTGACAAATATAATTTGATTTGAGTGGAATTCCTTACTAATCAGTAACCTTAATTCATCAATCAAGTACAGTACAAGAGAGGAGCGAAAACCCGCAGACACTCAGCCCTCTGTGGAATGAGTTTGACACGTATACTAAAGACATGTCTATCAGTTAAGTCTTGTTCTAAAGACATTTATCAGTTATGTCTACATACTCTATCTCAGGGCCCTCCAACCATGCTCCTGGAGAGCTACCTACCTGTAGCTCTCCAGGAGGGGGGGGGGGGGGGGGGGGTGTTCCTATCTAGGTTGTCTGGTTCTATGTTGGCCTGGTATGGTTCTCAATCAGAGGCAGCTGTTTATCGTTGTCTCTGATTGGGGATCATATTTAGGCAGCCATTTCCCCACTGGTTTTTGTGGGATCTTGTTTATGTGTAGTTGCCTGTGAGCACTCCATAGCTTCACGTGTTTGTTGCGCTTTATTATTTTTGGGAGTTTCATTAAAGATGTGGAACTACGTACGCTGCGCCTTGGTCTAAGTATGATTACAATGACGATCGTGACATTAAAATTGATTTAATTGTAATTTCTGGTCAACGATCTACACAAAATACTCTGTAATGTCAAAGTGGATGAAAAAGTCTAACATTTTATAAAACACTAATATCTCTTGATTATATGAGTATTCATCCCCTGAGTCAATACATGTTAGAAACACCTTTGGCAGCAATTACAGCTGTGAGTCATTTTGGGTAAGTCTCTAAGAGCTTTGAACACCTGGATTTAACAATATTTTCCCGTATTATTTAAAAATGTCGTCATACTCTGTCAAGTTGGTTGTTGATCATTGCTAGAAAGATATTTTTCAAGTCTTGCCATAGATTTTCAAGCCGATTTTAAGTCAAAACTGTAACAAAGCCACTCGGGGACATTCAATGTCGTCTTGGAAGCAACTCCAGTGTAGATTTGTCCTTGTATTTTAATTTATTGTCCTGCTGAAAGGTGAATTAGTCTCCCAGCGTCTGTTGGAAAGCAGACTGAACCCGTTTATTTCCCTACGATTTTGCCTGTGCTTAGCTGTATTCCGATTTATATTTATCCTACAAAAAATCCCTAGTCCTTACCAATGACAAGCATACCCATAACATGCTGCAGCCACCACAATACTTGAAAATATGAAGAATGGTACTCAGTGATGTGTTGTGTTGGATTTGCCTCAAACATAATGCTTAGTATTCAGGACAAAAAGTGCATTTCTTTGCCACAATTTTTGTAGTAATACTTAAGTGCCTTGTTGCAAACAGGATGCATGTTTTGGAATATTTGTGTTCTGTACAGGCTTCCTTCTTTTCACTCTATTTAGGTTGGTATTGTGGAGTAACGACAATCTTGTATAATCTCCAC